>NC_091993.1:18143228-18443228 GCF_044704955.1 Pristiophorus japonicus
ATTATAAGACTTCAGCACATAATCTAGGCTGACAATCCAATGCAGTACTGAGGGAGTGTTGCATTGTCTGAGGTCCCATCTTTAGGATGAGATGTTAAGTCAAGGCCCCGTCTGCTTGTGGAGGCAGACTCAATTTTATCTTTCAAAAGGGAGTTGGATAAATATCTGAAGGTAAAAAAATTGCAGGGATACGGGGAAAGGACAGAGGAGTGGAACTAGCTGAGAGTCGGCACGGGCTCGATGGGCCGAATGGCCTTCTTCCATGCTGTAAGCATTCTGCGATTCTGTTAAGAGCAGGAAGTTGCTGTATGTGGGACCTTGCTGTGTGCAAATTGGCTTCTCCATTCTGCCTATATAACAGTGACTACACTACAAAAGTAATTCACTGTGAAGCATTTTAGGATGTGAAAGTCACTATATAAATGCACATTCTTTCTTTCTCTAAGGGAAGCTGATAACCATTCTCCGCCATCTTATTACTCCCTGACCAGGTGAATCACCAAATTGATCTTGCACCATCTTAACCGGTGGGGGTTTAAATTCCTCCATGCGTTATTTTAACACACTAGATATTGGACCTGAAATTGCGGTCGGAGGTTTCCCGTGGGCGAATGCCTTCGAACTGCAAGTAAAATTCATACTTACCTGATGGCCCCAGACCTATATGCCTGCATAAAGGCCCACATATCCCAGGGGCGCAGGCAGTTCGCAAGTATCCCTGGGATCACGTGGGCCGGCCCAACCAATCACAAAGAGGGATTCCCATTCAGCTTAGGGGGATTCCATTTACGTATGGAATCCCGTAAGCATAATGGGAGTTACATAAAAAATACATTTTCACACAACCTGAATAAAACGAAATCATCACATGTTTAAAGTTAATTAAAATACAATTTATTTAGCATTTAAAACAAATTTTTTGGAAAAATAATGTAAAATTTTTAAAGGGGCCAAAAATAACCTAAACTCATTTTCAAGGTTTTTGAACGTTTAAGTGCTTTTATTTTAATGTTTATTTAAACTCTTATGCTGGTAAAAGGAGGCCTTACACTTGCTTTTACCAGGTATAAGGGTTTTGTGGGCATTTGTTGGGTAATAGTTGGGCAAATAGCCCAAATCTCCGCCAGTGAATGTCCATTTCCTTCGGAGTCGTTTGATCCATCAAACTGAAACTTGAAGATCGCAAGTTCCGGGTTTTGGCTCATGAGCGGCACATCGGGAAACCCGGAATTTGCGAGGCCCTTATGGCCGCGTACGGTCATAGGCCCCGGAAAATCCAAGCCGTCGTATTTGAAAATAACCAGTTCACCACGATTCGACAAACATAGCAGGAATTTCCAGAAGCACATTAATACCAAATTAAACCTTTTAATGTTTGCATCTAGTAGTTGTAATGCCGAGTAAGAGTCTGATCAAATCGATTGGAAATATCAGATTTATACATTGGAGTAATAATCATTTGATCACGATGCACTGTAGATATAAGAATGTATCTGTGACACCTGCCATTGCCTCGTTGGACCAATTGCTGAGATATGGGACGTTTTTGAGCTACCTGGTAGGGCCACTTCTTTGTATCAAGAATAGAATCTTCAGCTTAGATGATGTAAGAGGCATTAACAATGCAAGGAGCTGGGCCTGCTCACTCCCACTTTCAGAATGGAGGTTATTTATCAAATTTCTCTTCATACTCCACAGTTCCCTCAGTCTTCCAAATCTTTGTTATGTTGTGTGTAGGGGCTGGTAGCTCAAAGCATAATTCCCCTCCCCACCCCCCCGCGCCCCCCCCCCCCCGCCAACTCATTGAAAATGGAAAGTCTAATTTCTCTTTTTAATATAGAGATGACCTCCACCTTTGTCAACAACTGTGAGGGACAATGTGAAGCATACTCCAAGAATCAGGGTGCTGGCGCTGTCCTCAATTTTAACATCAGCCTTCAGTATCCCCACCCTCTGTGCTGGGAAGCCTGGCCATAGCCTTAAGACCCATTCTCTACCAGTTCTGCTGTATGTAACTCCTGCAGACTGGTGGAGGGCAGAGCTGTTTCTGAAGACTGTCGGCATCTAGTTAATAATAGGAAGTCGATTTTTTTTTTCATTCGCAGAAAGTGGGCATCACTGGCAATGCTAGAATGTATTGCCCATCCCTAATTGCCCCTGCTGGTGGTGAGCTGCCTTCTTGACATCTGAGTGGCTCGCTGGGCCATTTCAGAGGGGCAGTTGAGAGTCAACCACATTGCTGTGTGTCTGGAGTCACATATAGGCTAGACCAGTTAAGGACGGCAGATTTCCTTCCCTAAAGGACATTAGTGAACCAGATGGGATTTTACGACAATCGATAAGTTCGTGGTCACCATTACTGATACTATCTTTTCATTCCAGATTTTATTTTATCTGAATTTAAATTCCCCAGCTGCCATGGTGGAATTTGAACGCTTGCCTCTGGATCATTAGTCCAGTAGCATTACGGCATCCCATCCACCATCTTAAACATTCACTCCCTCCACCACCGGCGCACCGTAGCTGCAGTGTGTACCATCTACAAGATGCACTGCAGCAACTCACCATGGCTTCTTTGGCAGCACCTCCCAAACCTGCAAGCTCTACCAGCTAGAAGGACAAGGGCAGCAGGTGCCTGGGAACACCACCACCTCCAGGTTCCCCTGCAAGTCACACACCACCCTGGCTTGAAAATATATCGCCATTCCATCATCGTCGCCGGGTCAAAATCCTGGAACTCCCTCCCGAACAGCACTGTGGGAGTAGCTTCACCACACGGGACTGCAGCGGTTCAAGAAGGCGGCTCACCACCATCTTCTCAAGGGCAATTAGGGATGGGCAATAAATGCCGGCCTTGTCAGCGATGCCCACATGCAGGAACGAATAAAAACAAAACAGAATTGCCACCATGCTGCCGTTCCCTTGATGATCTTGTATTGCCAGAAGTAGTGGCACTACAGCCTCTCCATTCCCTGCTGGGAGGGTGGGATGGTGGAACTTGCCCCATTGTATAATACCAGCGAGAAGCAGTTTGGCTGAAAAATGAGCAGCACTGCTCATCGCTCATTGACACTTTCAGCAGCCCATTAATCAGCTGCTCAGCCTCCCTGTTCAATGTGATGCTTAGAGTACAAACGTTCTTAGTGATGTATCTATCTTCTTTCAATCCCAAACTGTCTGAGTGGAATGCTACTTAAAGTGCAAGTCAATGCTGAGGAACACTGGTCAGCAATGCAGTGCACATTCCCTGCAATCATCTGTTGGTTATATGGATCATTTGGGCTATTTGCCAAATGGATCATTATAACCAGAATCCATTATACCAATGCATTTACCTTGTTTTCTAAGCACATAAGAATTAGGTGTGGGAGTCGGCCATACAACCCCTCGAAACTGCTCCGCCATTCAATAAGATCATGGCCGATCTTTGATCTCAACTCCACTTTCCCGGCTGATCCCCATATACTTCAATTTTCTAGTGTCCAAAAATCTATCTTTCTCAGCCTTGAATATACTCAAGGATCTAGCATCCACAGCCTTTTGGAGTAGAGAATTCCAGAGATTCAAAACCCTCTGTGTGAAGAAATTCCTCCTCATCTCAGTCTTAAATGGCCTACCCCTTATCCTGAGACTGTGCCCCCTAGTTCTAGACTCTCCAGCCAGGGGAAACAACCTCTCAGCATCTACCCCGCCTATCCCACTCCGAATCTTATGGGCTAGAAATTAAATTTTTGCTCATAGCGGTATTTCTGTCGCAATACCGCTATCACTCCACTACCGCTAGGAGACGTAAAATTCGGGCTTCAATGCGCCCAGCGGTACAAATCGGCGTGTCACGAGGATTCGTGGCGCAAACCCAGGAATTTTCTGCAACTTTTCTCCGAGGTCAATACTGCTGTGAGAGAGGTCTTGGGAGGGCGGAAAACACCCCCAAAAAATTGCAAAAAATAAAAAATCAGGAAACATTCACAAGACACTTAACTATCGAATCGCTGCAGAACAATGAAAAAATAAAAAATTTAACTTAACCTTTTTGCAAGTCTTCATACTGTTCCAGGGGCTGCAACACAGGTTTTTCCCGGGCATTTTTTTTTGTCCAAGCTACGGGTGTACTGTGAGGCAAATTTTTGGCAAAAGCGCTATTTCGAGTCTTGCACGCTGGCGCAAGACTTCTCCGAATTTCCCAGTTCAAAATATCGCCGAAAAATCAGGCGCAAGGTTGGCGAATTTTTAGCCCAAATTTTTATATGTTTCAATGAGATCACCTCTCATTCTTCTAAACTCCAGAGAGTACAGACCCAATCCGCTCAATCTTTCCTCAGAGGACAACCCTCTCATCCCAGGAATCAATCGAGTGAACCTTCATTGCATCGCCTCTAAGGAAAGTATAGATGTCAACCGTGGCTCAGTGGGTAGCACACTCTACCTCTGCAGTCAGAAGGTTGTGGGTTTAGGTCCCACTCCAGGGACTTGAGTCCAGAAATCTCGGCTGACACTCCGGTTGAGGACTGCATTGTTGGAGGTGCTGTCTTTTGGATGAGATGTTAAACTGAGGTCTTGTCTGCTCTCTCAAGTGGACGTAAAAGATCCCATGGCACTATCTCAAGGAAGAGTAGGGGAGTTATCCCTGGTGTCCTGGCCAATATTTATCCTTCAATCAACCAAACAAAAACAGATTATCTGGTCATTATCACATTGCTGTTTGTGGGAGCTTGCTGTGCGCAAATTGGCTGCTGCATTTCCCACATTGCAACAGTGACTACACTCTAAAAGTACTTCATTAGCTGTAAAGCGCTTTGGGACATTTGGTGGTTGTGAAAGCTCCTATATGAATGCAAGTCTTTCATTTCCCTCAGATAAGGAGACCAAAACTGTGCACAATACTTTGCCTTGTGAGGGCCCCATGCAAAGGTTTGGCTTAGGGCTCCAACATTTTATCAGACAATGATACTAAATATTTAATCTGGTGTCTAATCTGCACATGTACGATTGTGGAAGGGCACGCCTGCAATAGGAAATGTAAAAATAGTTGAAAAAATAATGAGCAATAGATAACACAAGTGTAAATGACATCAAAAGATTATAAAGTTCTTATATAAGAACATAAGAATTAGGAACAGGAGTAGGCCATCTAGCCCCTCGAGCCTGCTCCGCCATTCAACAAGATCATGGCTGATCTGGCCGTGGACTCAGCTCCACTTACCCGCCCACTCCCCGTAACCCTTAATTCCCTTATTGGTTAAAAATCTATCTATCTGTGACTTGAATACATTCAATGAGCTAGCCTCAACTGCTTCCTTGGGCAGAGAATTCCACAGATTCACAACCCTCTGGGAGAAGAAATTCCTTCTCAACTCAGTTTTAAATTGGCTCCCCCGTATTTTGAGGCTGTGCCCCATAGTTCTAGTCTCCCCGACCAGTGGAAACAACCTCTCTGCCTCTATCTTGTCTATCCCTTCCATTATTTTAAATGTTTCTATAAGATCACCCCTCATCCTTCTGAACTCCAACGAGTAAAGACCCAGTCTACTCAATCTATCATCATAAGGTAACCCTCTCATCTCCGGAATCAGCCTAGTGAATCGTCTCTGTATCCCCTCCAAAGCTAGTACATCGTTCCTTAAGTAAGGTAACCAAAACTGCACGCAGTACTCCAGGTGCAGCCTCACCAATATCCTGTACAGTTGCAGCAGGACCTCCCTGCTTTTGTACTCCATCCCTCTCGCAATGAAGGCCAACATTCCATTCGCCTTCCTGATTACGTGCTGCACCTGCAAACTTTTTGGGATTCATGCACAAGGACCCCCAGGTCCCTCTGCACCGCAGCATGTTGTAATTTCTCCCCATTCAAATAATATTCCCTTTTACTGTTTTTTTTTCCAAGGTGGATGACCTCACATTTTTCGACATTGTATTCCATCTGCCAATCCTTAGCCCATTCGCTTAACCTATCTAAATCTCTTTGCAGCCTCTCTGTGTCCTCTACACAACCCGCTTTCCCACTAATCTTTGTGTCATCTGCAAATTTTGTTACACTACACTCTGTCCCCTCTTCCAGGTTATCTATGTATATTGTAAACAGTTGTGGCCCCAGCACCGATCCCTGTGGCACACCACTAACCACCGATTTCCAAACCGAAAAGGACCCATTTATCCCGACTCTCTGCTTTCTATTAGCCAGCCAATTCTCGATCCATGCTAATACATTTCGTCTGACTCCACGTACCTTTATCTTCTGCAGTGACCATTTGTGTGGCACCTTATCGAATGTCTTTTGGAAATCTAAATACACCACATCCATCGGTACACCTCTATCCACCATGCTCGTTATATTCTCAAAGAATTCCAGTAAATTAGTTAAACATGATTTCCCCTTCATGAATCCATGTTGCGTCTGCTTGATTGCACTATTCCTATCTAGATGTCCCGCTATTAATTCTTTAATAATAGCTTCAGGCATTTTCCCCACTGCAGATGTTAAACTAATCGGCCTATAGTTACCTGCCTTTTGTCTGCCCCCTTTTTTAAACAGAGGTGTTACATTAGCTGCTTTCCAATCCGCTGGTACCTCCCCAGAGTCCTGAGAATTTTGGTAGATTATAACGAATGCATCTGCTATAACTTCCATCATCTCTTTTAATACCCTGGGATGCATTTCATCAGGACCAGGGGACTTGTCTACCTTGAGTCCCATTAGCCTGTCCAGCACTATCTCCCTAATGATAGTGATTGTCTCAAGGTCCTCCCTTCCCACATTCCCGTGACCAGCAATTTTTGACATGGTTTTTGTGTCTTCCACTGTGAAGACCGAAGCAAAATAATTGTTTAAGGTCTCAGCCATTTCCACATTTCCCATTATTAAATCCCCCTTCTCATCTTCTAAGGGACCAACATTTACTTTAGTCACTCTCTTCCGTTTTATTTATCGGTAAAAGCTTTTACCATCTGTTTTTATGTTTTGCGCAAGTTTACCTTCGTAATCTATCTTTCCTTTCTTTATTGCTTTCTTAGTCATTCTTTGCTGTCGTTTAAAATTTGCACAATCTTCTCGTTTCCCACTAACCTTGGCCACCTTATACGCATTGGTTTTTAATTTGATACTCTCCTTTATTTCCTTGGTTATCCACGGCTGATTATCCCTTCTCTTACCGCCCTTCTTTTTCACTGGAATATATTTTTGTTGAACACTATGAAAGAGCTCCTTAAAAGTCCTCCACTGTTTCTCAATTGTGCCACCGTTTAGTCTGTGTTCCCAGTCTACTTTAACTAACTCTGCCCTCATCCCACTGTAGTCCCCTTTGTTTAAGCATAGTACGCTCGTTTGAGACACTACTTCCTCACCCTCAATCTGTATTACAAATTCAACCATACTGTGATCACTCATTCCGAGAGGATCTTTTACTGGGAGATCGTTTGTTATTCCTATCTCATTACACATGACCAGATCTAAGATAGCTTGCTCCCTTGTAGGTTCTGTAACATACTGTTCTAAGAAACAATCCCATATGCATTCTATGAATTCCTCCTCCAGGCTACCCTGTGCGATTTGATTTGACCAATCGATATGTAGGTTAAAATCCCCCATGATTACTGCCGTTCCTTTTTCACACGCCTCCTTTTTCCCCACCAGTGACTTTTTCCCCTTACTATCTCTAATCTCCACCAACAATGATTCAACATTTTGTTCATTGGAGCCAATATCATCTCTCACAACTGCCCTGATATCATCCTTTATTAACAGAGCTACCCCACCTCCTTTCCCTTCTTGTCTATCCTTCCGAATTGTCAGATCCCCCTGTATGTTTAATTCCCAGTCTGCAACCACGTTTCTGTAATGGCCACCAAATCATACCCATTTGTAATGATTTGTGCCGTCAACTCATTTACTTTATTTAGAATGCTACGTGCATTTAGGTAGTGTTTTAATACTAGTTTTTAAACCATGATTTTTAGTTTTGACCTCTCCTGCAGCCCCTTTATATTCATACATATTGTCCCTTCCTATTACCTTGTGGTTTACACTTACCCCAGTGCTACTCTGCTCTGTTGCCTCCTGCCTTTTGCATTCTTTCTTGGGGTCCTGTTCATCTGCGCTCTCACCCACTCTAACTCGCTCAGAGCCCTCTCTTGGGTTCCGAATACTCCTCGCATTGAGGCACCGAGCTTTCAGGTTTGCCTTTTTATTACGCTTTGACCCTTTAGAATTTTGCTGTACAGTGGCCCTTTTTGTTTTTTGCCTTGGGTTTCTCTTGAAACACCAATGTTATTTCAGTATA
Organism: Pristiophorus japonicus; assembly: GCF_044704955.1. Taxonomy (NCBI): domain Eukaryota; kingdom Metazoa; phylum Chordata; class Chondrichthyes; family Pristiophoridae; genus Pristiophorus; species Pristiophorus japonicus. The sequence continues at coordinate 18,151,505 of NC_091993.1, forward strand.
TGAGCCATATGCCAATTCAGAAACAACCTCACAGTATCTACCCTGCTTATCCCCCTCAGAATCTTATATGGTTCAATGAGATCACCTCTCATTCTTCTTAGAGTTTATAAGAAAGAAAGACTTGGGTTTTATATCATCATCATCATAGGCAGTCCCTCGAAATCGAGGCAGACTTGCTTCCACTCTAAAAGTGAGTTCTCAGGTGACTGAACAGTCCAATACGGGAATTACAGTCTCTGTCACAGGTGGGACTGACAGAGGTTGAGGGAAAGGGTGGGTGGGGAGTCTGGTTTGCTGCTCCTTCCACTGTCTGCGCTTGATTTCCGCATGCTCTCGGCGACGAGACTCGAGGTGCTCAACGCCCTCCCGGATGCTCTTGCTCCACTTCGGGCAGTCTTGGGCCAGGGACTCCCAGGTGCCAGTGGGGATGTTGCACTTTATCAAGGAGGCGTTTCCTCTGCCCACCTGGGGCTCGCTTGCCGTGTAGGAGTTCCGAGTAGAGCACTTGCTTTGGGAGTCTTGTGTCGGGCATGTGTACGATGTAGCCAGCCCAACGGAGCTGGTCAAGCGTGGTCAGTGCTTTGATGTTGGGGATGATGGCCTGAGTGAGAACACTGACATTGATGCGTCTATCCTCCCAGTGCATTTGCAGGATCTTGTGGAGGCAGCGTTGGTGATATTTCTCCAGTGCTGGTAGAACCTGGTCTCCAGTCGTCTCAGATCCCCTTGCCACTGGACCAAGACCTTGCTCTACTAAGCGAACGTCTCATGACTCTCTGGCTCACCCTATCCCGGAACCAGTGCGCCACAGGCAGCCAATTTGTGCACAAACAAGCTACCACAAACAGCAATCTGATAATGACCAGATAATCTGTTTTTTTTATATAGACCCAATGTACTCCCTCCTCATCCAAGGAAGCAATCTAGTGAACCTCCTATTCTTTTCAAACTCAGTGGTATCCTGTCTGTTCATCGGGGTTGCCCAATGATTTTTTTCTTAATGTCTACTACTCTGTGTTCTCGTGCTATGACTGCAGTCCAGCTCTTGATGCTCCACATCGAATATAGCCTACTCTACTACCACAAATAGTGCCAAAGCAGAGTCCATTGTGAACAGAATTCAATCTGGAGAAGGAACCATCCAACTGATGATTTATATTAAGGAAAATCAAAATGGAACTGTTCTCAGGAGCATCTAATCCTGATAAGTCTCCTGATCTTTCACTACAAGGCACTGAGGGCTTCATCAGTTATTTAGTGGCTTAACATTATGGTAACTCTCATGTTCCTGTTTTATTTATGTACACATTGGAGGATTATAAATTATTCCCAGATTATCCAGTCAATCTGAATGAAAAGGTGGCAATGCCTGACTATTGGTATACATGTGCCCTTGTTTTCACCAATAGTCTCATAAAATCAAATGAAACATGTTCTTGGCTGGGGACATTGCTATTGATGCCTGAATACTGTGCCAATGATGACTGATGTTAAATCGATAGGACTTAGGAGGTAGATATAATAAGTTCAATCTGTTCACCCAGATCACGTTCTTTCCAATCTGATTGCCTGAGTGTTGTCTATATTTAGTAAAGCTACATAAAAGGATGGTTCCTAAAATTGAATAAATCCATCACTTTTTAATGTGAGACTGAGCATTATCAAGACACTTTCATGGTGCTCGTGCCCTTCGATGTGATGTGGTACAGGTTTTACCAGTAATGCCATCTGCCTGCCTTTGAAATGTTTATTAAAAAGCCCATCGTGTGGTTAGTCAAAGCTTCTCTGTGCAACAGCCTTGTTCACTGTCCTCATCCCACCTTCTAAGTTTATCATCTAGTCTTTTGTGAAGAGGATAGTTTAATTTATAACAACAGAAAATGCTGGAAATACTCAGCAGGTCAGGCAGCATCTGCGGAGAGAAAGAAAGTTAAAGTTTCAGGTCGATGACCTTTCGTCAGAACTGGAGAAAGTTAGAGATGTAACAGGTTTTAAGCAAGTGCAGAGGCAGGGAAAGGGGGAAGGGAGGAAAGAACAAAAGGGACCAAACGCGGATTGGGTGACCGCTTTGCGGGACACCTCCGTTCAGTCCGTAAGTGTAACCCTGAGCTTCCGGTCGCCTGTCACTTTAACATCCCGTTCCATTCCCAGTCCAACATCTCCGTCCTCAGCCTCTTACACTGTTCCAATGAAGCTCAATACAAGCTCGAGGAACAGCACCTCATCTTTCGTTTAGGCACTTTACAGCCTAAGTGTGAGGTCATGCACTTTGGCAGAAAAAATCAAAGAGCAAGTTATTATTTAAATGGAGAAAGATTGCAAAGTGCTACAGTACAGCAGGACCTGGGGGTTCTTGTGCATGAAACACAAAAGGTTAGTATGCAGGTACAGCAAGTGATCAGGAAGGCCAATGGAATCTTGGCCTTTATTGCAAAGGGGAAGGAGTATAAAAGCAGAGAAGTCTTGCTACAGCTATACAGGGTATTGGTGAGGCCACACCTGGAACACTGCGTGCAGTTTTGGTTTCCATATTTACGAAAGGATACACTTGCTTTGGAGGCAGTTCAGAGAAGGTTCACTAGGTTAATCCCGGGGATGAGGGGGTTGACTTATGAGGAAAGGTTGAGTAGTTTGGGCCTCTACTCATTGGAATTCAGCAGAATGAGAGGTGATCTTATCGAAACGTATAAGATTATGAGGGGGTTTGATAAGGTGGATGCAGAGAGGATGTTTCCACTGATAGGTGAGACTAGAACTAGAGGGCATAATCTTAGAATAAGGGGCCGCCCATTTAAAACTGAGATGAGGAGAAATTTCTTCTCTGAGGGTTGTAAATCTGTGGAATTCGCTGCCTCAGAGAGCTGTGGAAGCCGGGACATTGAATAAATTTAAGACAGAAATAGACAGTTTCTTAAACAATAAGGGAATAAGGGGTTATGGGGAGCGGGCAGGGAAGTGGAGCTGAATCCATGATCAGATCAGCCATGATCGTATTAAATGGCGGAGCAGGCTCGAGGGGCCGTATGGCCTACTCCTGTTCCTATTTCTTATGTTCTTATGTTCTGGATTCAACATCAAGTTCAACAATTTTAGACCATAACCTCCTCCACCACCCCCCGCCGATCTTTTGTAATGTTTTTCTCTCTGTCTCCAATGGCAGCTGGTCATTATTCTGCCATTCACACCCTAGCTAGACCACCCTTTTTCTAACACCTGGCATTACCATTTCAAGTCGGCCCATCATCCCTTTTGTCTCTCTAATCTCTCCTGCCTTCCACCCTATCACAGATCTTCCCTTTTGTTCTTTCCTCCCCTCCCCCTTTCAGTGCTCCTGAAGAAACTGTTCTCTTCTGACATTCGCCAGTTCTGACGAAGGGTCATCGACCCGAATCATTAACTCTGTGTTTCGCTCCACAGATGCTGCCTGACCCGCTGAGATTTCCGGCATTTTCTGTTTTTAGAACAATAGGGAAGGTCCGTCATGGAAGGCAGGAGAGATTAAACGACAAAAGGGATGATAGTGCAAGGCAAAAAGAGATAGTAACAGGACAAATAAAGAAACAAAAGCTGAGTCCAGGAGAGGTGTAAAAGGGAATAGCAGCAACTTTACCAACAGCTGCAGTCCGACAAAAGGTCACGGTGGTTATGGTGAACTGCTGAGTTTTTCCAGCATTTTCTGTTTTTATTTCAGATTTCCAGCGACTGCAGTATTTTAATTTTGTAGTAGTTTAATTTATAAATTGTTTACATTACTTTTGGTGCAGCCATTTTTACAAACCAACATTGTAAAGGGAATATTGCTTCTTTATTATTACAGGAATTAAGGTTTTTTGTGTCTCTTTTGTTAAGAACATAGGGCAAGAATACTGTTATCACCTTCCCCCATGTATCTGTTGAAAGAGCAAACTTAGCCACTCGAGATATACACTGTTACATTCTGTTTGTAACGCTCTTGCTCTAGCCGATGGTTTCCATGAGTTGACAATGTCAGGTTTCATGTTGTATATGTTGACTTGTTCGCACAAAGGACTCATTTGGGGCCACAGTTTCATGGGCACTGGCACAAGAGTGTTCTCTAGATATCTAATGATATTTCGTAAATTGAGAATTTTAAAATTTGCCTTTCAGAGTTCCCTCCTTACTGCCGAATGTGAAACTGAGCCATCATCATCATCATAGGCAGTCCCTCGGAATCGAGGAAGACTTGCTTCCACTCTAAAAATGAGTCCTTAGGTGGCTGAACAGTCCAATACGAGAACCACAGTCCCTGTCACAGGTGGGACAGATTGTCATTGAAGGAAGGGGTGGGTGGGACTGGTTTGCCGCTCGCTCTTTCCGCAGCCTGCGCTTGGTTTCTACATGCTCTCGTCGATGATACTCAAGGTGCTCAGCACCCTCCCGGATGCACTTCCTCCACTTAGGGCAGTCTTTGGCCAGGGACTCCCAGGTGTCGGTGGGGATGTTGCACTTTATCAAGGAGGCTTTGAGGGTGTCCCTGTAACGTTTCTGCTGCCCACCTTTGGCTCATTTGCCGTGAAGGAGTTCTGAGTAGAGCACTTGCTTTGAGAGTCTCGTGTCAGGCATGCGAACAGTGTGGCCTGCCATACAGATCAAGAAGGTCACATGTGCGATCTGTATAAATGCCATGCACCTTGAATCTCAGATGTGCCATTTCACAGTTACATCAAGCTCACTGCCATTGCCTGAAGCTATTCAATCTGGACTCCTAGTAAGGGAAGGTATTGATTGACCTTCTGCTTGGTAGGTTTGTGACTTTGAGTACAGTTACTCAAATACATTTGGGCAATGTGTGACAGCTATAACTACTCATCATACACCACATTGACAGGTGGAACATATCGACTGGTAGGAATCAGGAATTGGAGGCAAGTTGCTCCCTTTCTCTCTCTGCACAATTGTATCAATTTCCATAGGTGTCAAGTTAAGATTGAACTGGAGAGCTCCTCTGGTTTTGACAGGCCTCTCTCTGGACGCCAGTGTGTGTAAACCTATATTAGTTTCTCTGAACAAAAATGCATCCCTCACAGGAGGAATCAGCATGTGCGTGGAAGAGGATTACGTGGCAGGGCTGTAGAACTGAGATCTGGCTGAGGTTTCATGAGGAAAACAAGGTGGGTCAATTCACCTCGCTTTATGGTGAGAATAGGTACATTTGCAAAAGGAAACATCTGCTGTTTTTTCTTCTTCATTTGTGGGATGTGGGCGTCGCTGGCAAGGCCAGCATTTATTGCCCATCCCTAATTGCCCTTGAGAAGATGGTGGTGAGTCGTCTTCTTGAACCGCTGCAGTCCGTGTGGTGAAGGTTCTCCCACCGTGCTGTTAGGGAGGGAGTTCCAGGATTTTGATCCAGCGATGATGAAGAAACAGCGATGCATTTCCAAGTCAGGATGGTGAGTGACTTGGAGGGGAACTTTCCTGCTGCCCTTGTCCTTCTAGGTGGTAGAGGTCGTGGGTTTGGGCGGTGCTGTTAACTTGGGTTCGCTACTGCAAAGAAAAATTCAACGGGCATTGATCCCAGGGCACTGATCCTGTAGATTTTAACAGCACATGTGTCAAACCCCACTTGGTGTTGAGCTAGTTGAACTCAGCCAGGGTTGCAGTGTTTGCGCTGCAATTTACTATTGGCCTCAGCATCCTTGTGCTAGGGAGGGGAAAATCCGGCAGGATTCCCACCCCTGATGGCTCACTCAAAAGTGTGTATGGGTCGATGTTGGGTAAACACAGGATTCGACATGCCTGTGAATTATTCACTGTCCAGGCTCACGTACACAGAATCATAGACATTTCTGGCAGAAGGAGGCCATCCAGACCATCATGTCTGTGCCGACTGAAAAGGAGCTATCCAGCCTAATCAAGTTCCTGGTCCATAGCCCTGTAGGTTATGGTACTTCAAGTGCATATCCAAATACGTTTTTAAATGCGATAAGGGTTTCTGCCTCTACCACCCTTTCAGGTAGTGCGTTCCAGACCCCCACCACCCTCTGGGTGAAAAATATGCTCCTCAACTCCCCTCTAATCCAATTACTTTAAATCTATGCTCCCCCTGGTTATTGACCGATCTGCTGAGGGAAAATAGTTCCTTCGTATCCACTCTATCCAGGCCCCTCATAATTTTACACACCTCAATCAAGTCTCCCCTCAGCCTCCTCTGTTCCAAAGAAAACATCCCCAGCCTATCCAATCTGTCCTCAGAATGGTAACTGGAGAAAAGTACTGGAGGGCAACCTGTGCCTGTGACACATTTTCCCAAATGTGGCAATTCCATCAGGAGAAAATTAGGAAAATATTTTAACCTCCTTTTTATCTTTCAGCCAGAAAAAACGAATTGTGAAAAACGATGATTTAAATCTCGATCCTGTGATTTCAATATCTAGCTATTGATCATAAAATAATCAGCATATTCTATATTTAAATTTTTAAAATTCTGTTTTTTAATAATTTTTAATCAAATTATTACCCTGCCCGAGATGGTCATAGCATTCACCGTCTTAAATATGATCTTAGGGAGCGATGGAAACAAAACCCTTTCTTTCTGCACATGCAGTGCTGCAAGTTTGAGATGGAAAGCACCATGAAAGATGCATTACGTGCTCTGCAGGAACCAACATTTGCGCATCAAACTGGCTGTAATAGACATCAGCTGTGAGCCATTCTCCATGGCTTTCAATCCAAGCACCTCCGTGCATGATCACTGACATATAGGTGTGTAGAATTGCCACCACAGGATCCTAATTGAGCTCTCGACGGAGGTGGATAAGTACATATAGAATATATGGAGGATAACGAGCCTGATATTCTGAGAAACGTTACACCATGATTGCAACTCAGAGATATTTGATTGTCTCAAGAATTACAATTTGAACGTACAAAATGGTTTGAAAACAACAGTATAAGTCAGAATGGGGGTAAGTGGAAACGGAGTGACTGCTGCCAATGAATTGGAAGCTGCACAGAAGCGTTCTGCGCATGAATCTGTGGTGGTTTAAGTATGAATGTGTAACAATATAGTCATAGCACATGCCTAAATCTATGGAATCTATGGAGCTGTGGGTTGGTTTTGTGATACATTCTTACGACATCGCTAACACACACTCTACAAGATGGCTCCAACTGTCATCATGTGACGTCACATGACCCTTTTATTGTATTTATATCAGTCGTTGCATTACCACAGTAGTCCACTAGGGGAAGTTCTATTGTATAATAATAGCGCGGGTTGGTTTAAGTATTAATGTATGATATTTTCGCAGGGGGCAGGTTTGCGGAGATTTATTTGTACAGTGCGTGAGCTCCGTGTGAAGGGAAAGGAGAAGAAAATTAATAAAAATGGACGTTTACCATGTTTTGGCGGCGTAGATTTTCGTTTCCTGACACGGCTCTGATCAGCAGTAGCGATCTCTTTCCACCACCCGCCGTCCCCCTCCTTTCTCTCTGGAAGGGTTTACTTTGTAATTGCAACAGTATTTTCTTTGCCGTTAGCGAACAACCAAGAAAACACTGAGACTGTGCACGTGTGACGACTTCAACTTCGCTGGCAGCCATCGCGTCCAAGTGGAAAATAAGTCAAACCAATTTCTGGGCCAGAGAGGTTGATTGGCATTGCACGAACAATTATCAGATTGTTAAAAAGGTACTTACAGACTTAACTTTCTGCGACGAGTTCAAAGGGCAACTAATGTGCAAATCCAGCAACTTTCTTCAAAATAACGGGGAAGGTAAGGACGAGATGCCGTTTGTGCGAAGAAAATGGCGCAGTGGCATAAGTTGACCCGCAAGTTCTGGAGATTTGCAACTCATGGCGTATCTCCTAATCCCCAGAACTTGCTGGTCGATTTGCACATTAATAACAGCACGCGACATTAACACGCCATTATTTTTTCAGCAAGATCCAGCCCCATTAACAGAGTAAGGACGTTGCTGAGATGTGGGCTACTTAATACTTTTCATCTGCCTTTGTTGTGTCAATATATGTATTTGATCCAACTCATTCTGTAATCGCTGCTCTGCCTCCTTTAGTTCCACAGACCCTCCGAGTGTGAGATCATCTGAACATTTGACTGCTTTTGAGTATCATAGAATCATAGACATTTACAGCACGGAAGGAGGCCATTTCGACTCATCGTGTCCGCACCACCGACCAAGAGCTGTTCAGCCTAATCCTACTTTCCAACTCTTGGTCCGTAGCCCTGTAGGTTACAGCACTTTGGGGTCAAGTTTCGGACCGTGAGCCACGCCTGATTTCCACTCTCAAAACCACGCCGAAAACTTACCTCAGTGTTCTTCCCTCCCTCAGGTCGATCCAGGCCCTTGGCACGGCACAGCACGAGCTGTGGGGGGCGGAGCCAGGTCCCTGCGCTGAAAACAGTGCCGGGACCTCTGCACATGCGCGCTACAGTGGGCGCCCATGTGCAGTAGCTCCAGGCGCCCGAAACTGTGTGGGAGGGACCCGAAGCACACCGCCCCTAGCCTTGGCCGAATGGGCGGCGAAGATTGGACTGCACCTCCGTCCTCCAGCTCCTGCTCTGGCTGTGGCTCCAGCTCCCCCCCCCCCACCCCCCCACTGTTTAGCTCCCGCTCCCTCTGGTTCTCTCCCGCCCCCGCCCCCACTCCCAGCTCCCGCTCCACTGCTTGACGCTCCCCCCCCAGCTCCAGCTCCCGCCCCGCTCCACTCCAGGTCCGGTCCGCTCCCTCTTCATGTCTTCGGCGGGGTCCGCCCACCCGGCATCTTGCTAAGGGCGGGCCCCACCCAAAGTCTTCAGCCCGGCTTCTTCTTGTCGGCCAGGCCCGTTCAGCCTTCTCCCTCTCCCTCTCCCTCTCCCCCCTCTCCCTCCCTCTCCTCTCCCCACCCTCCCTCCCTCTCCACCCCCCTCCCTCCCTCCTCCCTCTCCCTCCCTCTCCTCTCCCCCTCCCTCCCCTCTCCCCCTCCCCCCTCCCTCTCTCTCTCTCCCCTACCTCCCTCTCTCTTCCCTTCCTCCCTTTCTCTCCCCTCCCTCTCTCTCCCTCCCTTCCTCTCTCCCTCCCTCTCTCTCCCTCCCTCTCCTCTCCCCCCCCATCTCCTCTCCCCCCCCCTCCTCCCCACCCCCCTCGCTGTCAGAAACACATAGACACTGACAGACAGAGAGAGAGAGACATTGACACAGACAGAGAGAAAGAGAGACACACATTGACAGACAGAGAGAGAGACACTGACAGAGACAGAGAGAGAAACACTGGGGGGGGGGGGGGGGGGGTGTCCCAGCATGCTGTTGGAGGGCTCTCTGTGCTGCAGTCAGTGATAGAAACTTAATTTTTAAATTTATTGATTTTTTAAAAAAATTATTTTTAATTTTTTAATTTTTTTGGAATTATTTATTGGTTGATTTATTGATTTATTTGTCATTTATTATTGATGATGGCTCTTTATTTGTAAAAGTGATGTGTTTCATGTTTGTAAACGTCCCTTTTTCCCCACCACTCCCCCACCATCTCTCTAACTTACGCATGATTTTCTAAGTGTAGGCAAGGTTTTTCTGGGCATACAAAAAGCTACACTTACTCCATTCTAAGCTAGTTTGGAGTAAGTTTTCGCTGCCTAAACTTGCAACAGGCATAAGTGGCCGGACACGCCCCCTTTTGAAAAAAAAAATCTGTTCTAAAATGAAACTGTTCTAACTGAATAGAACTGGAGCAAACTAAATGCCGAGAATTGCAATTTCTAAGATACTCCATTCTAAACCAGTTGCTCCAAAAAAATAGGAGCAACTCAGGCCGAAACTTGAGCCCATGGAGTGCATAACCAAGTATTTTTTAAATGTGGTGAGGCTTTCTGCCTCTACCACTCTTTCAGGCAGTGAGTTCCAGACCCCCACCACCCTCTGGGTAAAGGCATTTCCCCTCATATCACCTCTATACCTCCCCCCAATTACTTTAAATCTATGCCCCTTGATTGTTGACCCCTCTGCCAAGGGAAACAGGTCCTTCCTATCCACTCTATCCAGGCCCCTCATAACTTTATACACCTCAATCAGGTCTTCCCTCAGCCTCCTCTGTTCCAAAGAAAACAGACCCAGCATCTCCAATCTTTAACTAAATCCCAGTCATTGATGTAAATGAGAAACAGCATTGGGCCCCAGGGCACTCCACTCGGAACTTCCCAATCATCTCGACATATTTCCTCTGACATGCACTCATTGTTTTCTAGCCTTTAGCCGATTTCTTATCCATTCCCAAGATTTACCCTGAATTCCTATAGATTTAAGATTAGCTAATAGTCTTTCATTTCAGCGGTGTCAGCCATGTGAGTCAGAAGGTTGGCTTAGCACAGGCTTAGTTTGGAGCAAGAGTTGTCACCTAGACTACAGAGTAGAACTCTTTAGGAAGGATGTCAAGACCTTGGAGACAGTGTCGGAGAGATTTAGCAGAATGGTACCAGGGATGAGGGACTTCAGTGATGTGGAGAGACTGGGGAAGCTGGGGTTGTTCTCAGAGCAGTGAAAGTTAAAAGGAGATTTGATAAAATCATGCATGGATTTGATAGATGAAATAAGGAGAAGCTGTTTCCAGTGGCAGAAGGGTCGGTAACGAGAGGACAGATGTTGGGCGATTGACAAAAGAACCAGAGACGACATGAGGAAACATTTATTTTACCCAGCGAGTTATTGTGATCTGGAATGCACTGCCTGATAGGTTGGTGAAAGCAGATTAAATAATAGCTTTCAAATTGGATAAATACTTGAAAGGAAAAAAGTTAAAGGGCTATGGGGAAAGAGCAGGGCAGTGGAATTAATTGAATAGCTCTACCAAAGAGCTGGCACGGGCATGATGGGCCGAATGGCTTCCATGTTGTCGCATTCTATGATTCTATCTGTGCCATATGGAAACCTGACATACTTTATTTGGCAGAGACAATGCACTTTTTGCATGTGCGAAGCTGCTTATCGTTTTAATTTGCCAATTTTCTGCCGTTCCATCCTATGATGGTTTGCTGGCATCAGTCACCCTGTGGTGCCCAAGTGGCCAGTAGTTGTCTGCAAACCTTGACATTGAGTCCAAGGCAGTGCATTTAGCCACAGGGACATCACAGGCCAAACTCAATCCTGTCCTCATATACACTTCCAGCAAGCATTGCTAGATAGTAATGAAGACCTTTTCAAGGGCAATTAGGGATGGGCAATAAATGCTGGCCTTACGAGCGATGCCCACATCCCAGGAATGAAAAAAGAGGAACTGCTAACACAGCACCTACTGAGGATTGAACGTGGGACCTTCAAGGTCCATATAAACTTCATGAGCACTTTCACGATTCGGGGCTGATGATTGGAACTCACTGCCTGAAAGCGTGGTAGAGGCCGAAACTGTTGTGTCTTTAGATGCTCTGATAATGACTCCACGAGGCAATGTGTTGTGTACTTGAACTGTAGTGACCTTAGTCCTTTATTGATAGCTCCAGAGTGAGGATCACACCTGTGGCCTGCCTTTTCTACTAGGCCTGGCACACCTGTACAGGTAACCTACAAGTCTCCCACTGAGGTGCCCCCTGGTGGCACACCTTGTAATAGTACCAGCAGTAACCATGTAGGATACATGACATCATTCTCCCCCAAGCCTTTAGTGCAAAACGCCTTCATGCATTGACTGTACTCTGGGCTTAGCTCTATCTGGTTGACCCTTGGAGGGTCGTTTCCATCTTGGGTGAGTAGGTGTTGTTTCTTTGGCAGTGGAAGTGCTGATGGTTTCTGTTTGTGCATCCATGCCCACTCCATTCTCTCCCTGCTCCCCCCGTCTCACATATAGATTATGCCGGTAGCTCATTCCATTCATATACATTCAAGTCCAGAAAAAAAATTGCATTTGCATCATAACATTTGTGGTACAGTTGTGAGGCAAGTACCTTTGACTGGTGAGGTACATACTTGATATATACTTGGAATCAGTACTGGTGTGTGAGGACAAACTAGTACCAGAACTGCTGGATGGTGTCCAGGTAGTCTGGTGGCGGTAAGGTGCCCAGTGCTGGCAGTAGGAACCCGGTTGGCTCAAGTTGCCTGCTCTCGGGGCCTTTGCTGTTGCTCCTAGCGTCAGACAGGTTCACAGAAGCCTGTGACCTCCCTGTCCTTTCCTTGCGCCCCAGGTCGCTGCTGCTCCCTGAGGAGCAGTCGTCTGGCAGTGCACAGGGAACTGCTGACTCGCTTGCCTGGGCATTATTTGGTTTAGGATCCTAGCTGGTCCCAGTCCCATTTGGGAGAACCGTTGCGGGTGACCCTTCGTTCCCGAGTGTAGCCTTGGTGGCGATAGGGTCTGGGGGCTGTGCCTTAGCCTGGTTTGCTCTTTCAGGCTTGTGGCGGTTGGTGCCATCGAGTGCCTGAGAGGTGGAGCCGATCAGGGGCAGGGTGTCGATACCGATGCCGTTGTCCTCCTGAGATTGCTTGCTCTGCGGCTTGTATGTATTGGCTGCTTGTGGCCACACGCCACAGTGCATAACTCTGGTCCCAGGGACGCAGGCTACTACATTGGGTAGCTCACTGGACCTGTGTGCTCCCAATGGGTGTCTGCCCGCTGCATTGACTGTATGCAGTTGAAATCCTACATCGCACAACGTTTCATTACTAATAGTAAATTACCTGTAGCTCCGATTGCAATTGCGTGACTTTTCTTTGCTTATTGCATGTACACATGATCATCAATTACACATTTTACATCTAACTCACAGTTGCCTTTACATTGATTGAGAGTGTGGAACTGTCCCTTTGAGTGTGGTGGGTTGCAGGCCTCCTTTAAGAGAACCTTGCTATCTTTACCCCAAGCCTCTTCGCCGTTTGGTGCCACGTGTTGCTCCATCAGCGCTGCACCTCGTGGTCTGGCCGCCGCCATCTTTTTCTTCAGCGCATCACCTCGTGGTTTGGGCGCCATCTTTCCTCCATCCACGATGTCGACTGCGGTGATCTTCTTCTCCCCGGGTTCTGCCACCGAAGCTGGAAAGTCACCTTTGGCTCCAATTTTCTTCCTCCGGAGTCCTGCCACTGGAGCCTGGAAGGTGCATTCGGGTCGTCTCAGCTGGATCATCTCCAAGCAGTCATGCTGAGCGGTCTGTGTCTCAGGTGCTATGCTGGTCTGCTCTCTGGTGCTGGGTCCACCCTCAGGTGAGGGCTTGCTTTGCCTCTGAGCGCAGGGGACATCGATCGCTGGAGGAATGAAATCTTCCCAATTCCAATGGATCTTCTCCATCCACCTTCTTCCGAGTAGCGTTGGTCCATCACCTGCAACAATCCATAGAGGTAACCTGTGCACCACGCCATCATGGAGTACCTTTACATCTACACAACCAACGACTGGGATAAATTAATCAGAGTAGGTGCACAGCTTTGCCTGAACCGGGACCAAATTGGGCCGTTCAGCTTGATTGTCCCTCAGCTTCTCAAAGGTTTCTTGATTCATTACTGACTGGCTCGCCCCCGTGTTCATTTCCATGAAGACTGGAATGCCATTTATCTCGACTTCCATCCTCAACGGGGAATGCTCGGTGGTGCAGGTAAACATGCTATATACCTCATCGTGGGGCTGAGCTGTCTCTCTGACTATCGTTTCATAATCCGCGCTGGATTCATGGCCATCTGCAGACTCTTCATCAACACAGTGAGTCATATTTCTTTTACACATTCGCTGGAGGTGGCCCTTTATGCTGCAGCCTTTACACACATAGTCTTTAAAGTGAGCCCTGTGATTCCCTCCACAACGCCAGCATGGAGCTACTCGGTTAGCCCCCCTCGGCGGACTTTGTTAAGGAACTCGGGGGCCTGTTCTCTCTTCCCTGTGAAGGTTCATGTTCTACAGTCCAGCCTCTAAAAGGCGCCACTCTGTGCACAGTACTTGCCGGGTTTGAGTCCTGAGGATGAGTCATCTGCCTAGAGCCACAGGTCGCGGTCATGAATGCCTGGCTCACTGAGATAGCCTTCTGCAGTGTGACTGTGGTATCCGCAGACAGTAGCTTATGAAGAAGACCCTCATGGCCAATTCCAATGACAAAGATATCATGCAGTGCTTCGGTGAGGTGGTTGCCGAAATCACACGGTGCCGCCAGCCTCCTGAGGTTTGCAGCATTTTTCGCGATATCCTGGCCTTCGGACCGTCGGTGGGTGTAAAACCGGTGTCTGGCTGTGAGGATGCTCTCTTTGGGCTTGAGTTGTTCTTGGATCAGCATTACAAACTCCTCATACATCTTGATCGTTGTCTTCGCTGGTGCCAGCAAGTCCCTGACGAGGCCATAGACAGTGGACCCACAACTGGTTAGCAGCATAGCTCTGCGCTTATCAGCCAGTGTGGCTGGATTGTCGCCTGCCAGGTCGTTTGAAGTGAAGAAATGGTCGAGCCTCTCCACAAAGGCGTCCCAATCATCACCATCGGTGAACTGTGCAAAGTAGCAAGGGTAGACATTTTTGCGTGAAGGTCTGTAATCTCATCGCCATTGTTATGTCTTTAGATGCTCTGATAATGACTCCATGAGGCAATGTGTTGTACTTGAACTGTAGTGACCTTAGTCCTTTATTGATAACTCCAGAGTGAGGATCACACCTGATGGCTTGCCTTTTATACTAGGCCTGGCACACCTGTACAGGTAACCTACAAGTCTCCCATTGAGGTGTCCCCTGGTGGCACACCTTGTAATAGTACAAGCAGTAACCATGTAGGATACATGACAGAAACCTCATCACATTTAAAAAGTACTTGGATGTGCACTGAAAGAGCCATGACCTACAGGGCTACAGACCTTCCGAACTTGAGGAAGGACATTCTTGCTATTGAGCGAGTGCAGCGAAGGTTCACCAGACTGATTCCCGGGATGGCGGGACTGACATATCAAGAAAGGCTGGATCAACTGGGCTTGTATTCACTGGAGTTCAGAAGAATGAGAGGGGATCTCATAGAAACGTTTAAAATTCTGACAGGTTTAGACAGGTTAGATGCAGGAAGAATGTTCCCAATGTTGGGGAAGTCCAGAACCAGGGGTCACAGTCTAAGGATAAGGGGTAAGCCATTTAGGACCGAGATGAGGAGAAACTTCTTCACCCAGAGAGTGGTGAACCTGTGGAATTCTCCACCACAGAAAGCTGTTGAGACCAATTCACTAAATATATTCAAAAAGGAGTTAGATGTAGTCCTTACTACTAGGGGTCAAGAGGTATGGCGAGAAAGCAGGAATGGGGTACTGAAGTTGCATGTTCAGCCATGAACTCATTGAATGGTGGTGCAGGCTCGAAGGGCCGAATGGCCTACTCCTGCACCTATTTTCTATGTTTCTATGTTTCTATGGAAGGTGGAATAGGCTGGGTAGCTCCTTTTCGACCGACACGGACACGATGGGCTGAATGGCCTCCTTCTGTGTTGTAATTTTCTATGATTCTATGATGACTCTGTCAACGGTGTAAATGATGCCGGCATGAAGTGCAAACCCTGGGGAATTCCATTCATTTTGGATTATCCTCATCACCTTGATCCAAACAGACTGCAGTCCATGTGGATGGGGTGAGGGTTGGGCGGGGGCTGGAGAAAGATTCAGTCGAGTTATGGTACACCGATATTAACCTGACAACCCTAGGTTTTTGCAGAGTTCATTCAGTGTAACCAACTGCCTTTTTGCTGACTGATGGATACTGATGAAGGATCTGTCACTACTGAAGTCAGGCTCATTCATATCATAGGCAGAGCCCCATGCGCTACTTAATCATCAGCCCCAACTCCTGAAATCACTCAGTGATTTAATAGTTTATACAGAACTGGAAGGTCCAAGGCTGAAGAGGCACTCTTGCTTTTATGTCAGTTCTTGACTGAATGCAATTGTGGAGCAACGTTTCAAATCTATGGTGCTTTTCTTTTTACACAAAAGCTCCTGTCATCGTCAGATGAACTTGCAGGAATTACATTTGCAGTTGGAATTCATGGTTAAATTGCAAGCCACAGATCTGTAAAGTATATTTTCTAACCAGTGTCAGTCCCACAGATGCAGAATGGGCAAGATTCCTTTCACTGGATTCCTGCCCAATTGCACTGTGCACAATCTGCTGCTCAGTCTTTTGGCCTTTCTTAATGGGTGAACATGACATTTTAATATTGAAATGAAGCCATATAAATGGAAATATGAGTTACATTACTTGGCATCCATTTGGACTGGTATCGTATGGTGTCCTCTGCTCACCCTTTTGAAAAAGGTGCAATGTAAATTTTTAATTAGGATCTTTTTAACACCTCTTTAATACTTGTTTATTATTTTTTTGTATTTTTCTGCTATCAGTATATATGAGGACTCTTTATGTAGAAACAAAAATAGCCAAATATTGTCTGCCAATAAATATGACAGTAATTGGAGAATTTACAAATCTTCAGCAGCGCAGAAAGAGATTAAAATTGGAAGAGGCTTGTAAAGGGCACCTTCGTGCGAGTTACAGAGTCCCATAGTGTTTGGCAAATCAAGTTAAAATGAATGATGTGGGCTGGTTTTTAAATTATTCCAAATACCGTACTTCATGGTTGAAGTGATTCAAAATGTCATGACAGTCGCATCAGAGCCTGTCTGCACTCATCGTTGTGCCATAGTTGCAGGCCTTGGCACAGCTATCTGTAATGACTGAAGGGAGCTACCTCCACAATCGCCATGTCAACATGGAGCAGCTGCAGAACAGTGCCATCTGCTGCAAGGAACAGCTGTAGTGAACCGGCACCATATGGATGGCACTGACAATGATAGTCAAGCTCTTTGCCACCCTCAATTTTTCTGGCTCTGCCTCCTTCCAAACTAACATGGTGATCATCTACAGCAGTAACTACACAGGTATCAAATATTAGCTTGGCCAGCACAATTAGAACGTAAGAAATAGGAGCAGGAGTAGGCCACATGGCCCCTCGAGCCTGCTCCACCATTCAACATGATCCTGGCTGATCTGATCATGGACTCAGGTCCACTTCCCTGCCCACTCCCCATAACCCTTTAATCCCTTATCGGTTAAGAAGCTGTCTATATCTGTCTTAAATTTATTCAATGTCCTGGCTTCCTCAGCTCTTTGAGGCAGCGAATTCCACAGATTTACAACCTGCTGAGAGAAGACATTCCTCCTCATCTCAGTTTTAAATGGGCGGCCCCTTATTCTAAGATCATGCCCCCTAGTTCTAGTCTCCCCTATCAGTGGAAATATCTTCTCTGCATCCACCCTATCAAGCACCCTCATAATCTTATACATTTCGATAAGATCACCTTTCCTTTGCAACTGAATATCCACACAAGCATGACAGGACTGGCTAACCCACTGCACTGCTGCATTCTGCAAAGGTGGTAGCCATGTGGCCACATGGACATCAAGTTGCTGCCCCTGCTCCGGCATTACCACTTGCTCCTCCTTGTTACAATTTTGGTTTCCCCAGATATTTTTGTCATGTTCTACAAAAGCCAATAGCCACATGAAAGCCGACACATCCTATGAACTGGCACAAGACCGTGGGGTGGAATTTCTGCAGACGTTGTCCCAATCGGCTGACGTAATTTTGACCAAAGATCTGCGGAAGCGTTTATACCATTTCACCAGGGTTTCCACTGATCTTCCGCCGATATGGTGGGTTTGGGAAAATCCCCATGAAGATACTACCCCTCTTGTAACTTGGATAGTGTGCTCTGGGCAAACAATGGACCGTTTTACTGTCTCTGGATTTTTAGTTAGGTGCGGCGAATGATCGAGGTGGAGGAGCGTTGAGGGATCATGGCTGAGATTCGATGAGAGATCGTGGCGGAGGTGCGGCGAGTGTTTTGTGGTAGAGGAGCGGTGAGAAATCGTGGTGGCGGTGCGGCGAATGAAGATTTGCGGCCCAGAAGAGCCGAGGGCCCAGGGGCAGCACGGGCCAGCCCACACTGCGATATGTGTGCTCGAAGGGACAAATGGCCTACTCCCGCACCTATTTTCTATTTTCTATGTTTCTATGTGTGCGCACTAGGTCCGTGCAGCAGAGCAGGTCCCCAGTCAGCCTGGTTAACCCTTGCCACTGGATAAAGGCCTAGCTCTGTCAAGCCCATGTGGAGGCTGATGTGCAACGGTCACCGCATGTTAAAAAAATCCATCCACAGGCATCTTCCACCCCCTCAACTGGAGTTCAGGACTGGAACATCGGGTCCTTCATTGAAACATCTGTGAACTCATGTGGAAGCAAGTCATCCTTGTTCGAGGGACCACTTATGATGATGATGACATATTTGGATTTTACTTTGTGCCCATGACCGCATCAGAAGACGATTAATATCAATAATTTCAGATACTTTTGTAACAGGCTAAAGTACCAAACGCGTTTTTAAAAGTTAGAATCATTTACAAAAGCAAATAGTGAGTTATTGAAGCCAGTTCAAATAACACTGCAGTTTTGAACCAGTTTGTCAAAGGGTTAAACAGTCAAGTTTCATGATCTAAAGTCAAGTTTCATCATCATCTAAAAAACATCTAAAAAAGTTTTTTAAAAACTTGAGCCATCAAAAAAGATCTTCAGTCGGCCTTGACTCAGTGGTTGCACTCTTGCCTCAGAGTTCGAAGGTCGTGGGTTCAAGTCCCAATCCAGAGACTAGAGCACATAATGTGGGCTGACACTTCATTGCTGCACTGTCTGAGGAGCCGTAACCTTCAAGGCTACGGACCGAGAGCCGGAAAGCGGGATTAGGCTGGATAGCTCTTTGTTGGCCAGCACAGACACGATGAGTCGAATGGCTTCCTTCTGTGCTGTAAATTTCTATGATTCTATGATCTAAGTTTCTTGGCTCGGCCTTTTTTGTAGATTTTTCTTTAATTATAGCCAAATGCTATTTCAGAAGGGTTGCAGATTGTCTGCTGGCTACAGTCTTTGTCAGAATTACACAGGCATTCTACTTTCGGAGCCTTCCCTGCAGCTAGGTTATTTTCTCAAAACAGCTGCCCCCCATACTCCCTGCTGTTGCAGCCGTTTGAATATCGTGACGGCACTGGATTACTCTCCAACCCAGAGCCTGGCTCCCGATAGACAGTGTCTACACACAGCTATGCAAGGAAAGTTGGGCAGGTGCATAGTTGGGCTACCAGGAACAATAGAAACCCAACGTTAAGGAAACTCTAACCCTTCAATGGATAATTTCAAAAATGCAGCAGGGAATGAAAATATGAAGGAGCCATCCTTCGGATCCCTGTTCAGCTCCAGTGATTGTAACGGAAAACTGCAAGGATGCAGGAAGTCATGTCATTAATGGAAGCAAGACTGGGATTCCTTGGGTCTGCAAGAAACTCCCTGGGCACCTATGTGGGTCAGCAGCGACGAATCAGAACATGCAGACTGCTTCTTAGATGTGCCCTCTGATTATTATGCTGCTCTGCTTTCTCTTGCCTTCTCTTGAACAGTTCTGAGAAGCTTCCCTATACTTGTGCTGAAATGATCACACCATATTTCCGATCACTGCTAAAGCCACTGTGATTAAAAATTCTCAACACCATTTGTAATCTACTCCAATCTCTGTGGCAGAGAAGAGGCTCATTCATCAGTGAAAGACTGTGGCTGGATGTATTGTTGCATTGTATTCAAGTAGTCAAGCCCGAACAATAGCATACAGCTGTCAGCTGACACTTTGCATTCTGAGCTTCTGCTGGCCTAGTTCCGGGGTTTCCAACACTTCACAGATTCTTTTATGTAACAAAAGGGAAAGAAAATACCAAACTATTTGGGGTCATCTTTAAAGATGCTGTTAAGTGTTTGAAGTGATACTGACTATAATAAATGTGTTTTTTAAAGTAACACAGCATACCACAGTCTGGTGAGAAAAGATTTGCTGAATGTGAGCTGCACAATTATTAAAGGGGCAGTGTTGCCATTAAAGGTACCCTGTAAAAAAAAATTTCCTATCGCCGTAAAACTACAATAATGTAACTCGTAAGGAAAAAAAATTGTTCCATTGCAAAAACATATTACTTGAACATATTCCTATTGTGGCAAAAAAGGTGCACAGCTCTCCTGGCCTTCCTCATGGCAATAATTCTCTTTCAATCGTGGCTATGTTTGGGAAAGGTTTGTGTTTAGGTTGGAGGGAATTGAGAGATATGAATGGGCGAAACAAGTATGGGAGGGATATTATGAGTGGGTATGTGTGTGTAGTAGTGGGCACTGGATTTATGGGCAGGTAAGTTTGGGGTGGTGATAGAGGGCTAGCTGTTTTTCACAAAGATGTTTCTCTTTGAATATAAAGACATTTTTGCCAATGGCTCATTGAGAAATTGAACCATATAGATCAGGAAGGTCCCAGGTTTGAATCCCGGTGAATGCTGGCTTGGTTGATCTCAGTCATGGTGATAATGAGGGCGTATTCTAGATTCTTAAGGGATGTCAGATCGCGATGATATGTTTAAAATTGCTACAAATTCTAGAGCCAGGATAAACAGACTCAAGCTTTGAAGAAGGAAAGGGCACAGACAGTTGTGATTTAACCACTTTACACAGAGCTGATGAATGTGTTGTTAAGCTCATAATAAAGGATGAAACTGAGTACTGTGTACAATGAGCAAGTGTGACCTTAGCTCCTTTAATGCGACTCCAGAGTGCCAGTACCTCGTGGGTGACCTGCTTATATACCGTGCTCCCAAGGGATGCTGGGATCCCTTGGGACTCTAACAGGTAGGCCCTCTGGTGGTAGTGTGATACACATTACAAGGGGTTAAATACATAACATGTGTGGGACAGAGTGCACAGGGAAGCAGTGGAGATCGGTTCTTCCTAGCAGGAATATTCGAGGATAGCAGTTTGGGGACAAGGGCTTCTAACATGGCTAATGACACTATTTATCCCTCCCATGCTCTAGTGTGAAGACCAGCACCACGGGGGGATAGATAGCAAGTGAGAAGGACCTGCACCTGGTGAAACACACATCATCATCATCATACGCAGTCCCTCGGAATCGAGGAAGACTTGCTTCCTCTCTTAAAATGGGTCCTTAGGTGGCTGAACAGTCCAATACAAGAACCACAGTCCCTGTCACAGGTGGGACAGATTGTCGTTGAGGGAAAGGGTGGGTGGGACTGGTTTGCCGCATGCTCTTTCCGCTGCCTGCGCTTGATTTCTGCATGCGCTCGGTGATGAGACTCGAGGTGCTCAGCACCCTCCCGGATGCACTTCCTCCACTTGGGGCGGTCTTTGACCAGGGATTCCCAGGTGTCAGTGGGGAATGTTGCATTTTTTCAGGGAGGCTCTGAGGGTGTCCTTGTAACGTTTCCTCTGTCCACCTGGGACTCACTTGCCGTGAAGGAGTTCACAGCACAAGTGACACAGCACTTAGTGCCGGCAGGAACAGCCAACGAGATAACTCACTGGAGAGTGGCGTCCTCTTCTAGCTGTGCTGAGCTGGATGACGTCCGGGGCACAGGCATGAAAAGAAAACTGTTTGCAGCACACCAGCAATTGTATGAGTCTCAGGATACGGGGTAGGAAATTTAGGACCGAGATGAGAAGACATTTTTTCACTCAGGGAGTGGTGAACCTGTGGAATTCTCTACCACAGAAGGCTGTGGAGGCCAATTCACTGAATATATTTAAGAGGGAGATAGATAGATTTCTGACACAAAAGGCATCAAGGGGTATGGGTTAAAGCGGAAATATGGTGTTGAGATGGGGGATCAGCCATGATCATGTTGAATGGCAGTGCAGGCTCAAAGGGCCGAATGGCCTACTACTGCTCCTATTTTCTATGTTTAGGAAGGCCTGCCAAACACTTTGAGCATCATGTCTGAAAGTATGGAGGAGTCCACTTCTCACACGTCTGGAGTTCTCTCACACCTAGAATAAGCTTTGGCTGCTTGTTCAGGGTGAGTAAGGAAAATATCAGAAACAAGCAATATCCAATATTAGGAACCAATACAGCTCCAAAAATACAGCTCAATAGGACACAGAGGTCTAGACTTGACTATTCCAACGCACTCCTGGCCGGCCTCCCACGTTCTATCCTCCATAAACTTGAGGTCATCCAAAACTCTGCTGCCTGTGTCCTAACTCACACCAAGTCCCATTCATCCATCATCCCCGTGCTCACTGACCTACATTGGTTCCTGGGTAAGCAACACCTTGATTTTAAAATTCTCCTATTTTTCAAATCCCTCCATGGCCTTGCCCCTCCCTATTCTAATCTCCTCCAGCCCTGAAATCCTCTGAGATCTCTGGGATCCTCCAACTCTAGCCTCCTGAACATCCCCGATTTTAATCACTGCCCCATTAGTGGTTGTGCCATCAACTGCCCTAGGCTTTGGAATTCCCTCCCTCAACCTCTCCGCCTCTCTATCTCTCTGTCCTCCTTTAAGACGCTCTTAAAACTTACCCTTTGACCAAGCTTTTGTCTGGTAATGCTCCTGTGAAGCACCTTGGGGCATTTTACAACATTAAAGGCGCTATAGAAATACAAGTTGTTGTCTCAGTGCATGCAGCTGAATATCTCTTTAAATAATGCATTCTGTTGCCTGTGGAACTAATCATGCTGGGCGCTCCACTCCCCTCTTGGGGCGATACAACTGAGAGACTGGATCAACTGGGCCTTTATACACTGGAGTTTAGAAGGATGAGAGGGGATCTCATAGAAACATATAAGATTCTGACGGGACTGGACAGGTTAGATGCGGGAAGAATGTTCCTGATGTTGGGGAAGTCCAGAACCAGGGGACACAGTCTTAGGATAAGGGGCAAGCCATTTAGGACTGAGAGGAGGAGAAACTTCTTCACTCAGAGAGTTGTTAACCTGTGGAATTCCCTGCCGCAGAGAGTTGTTGAGGCCAGTTCATTGGATATATTCAAGAGGGAGTTAGATATGGCCCTTACGGCTAAAGGGATCAAGGGGTATGGAGAGAAAGCAGGAAAAGGGTACTGAAGGAATGATCAGCCATGATCTTATTGAATGGCGGTGCAGGCTCGAAGGGCCGAAAGGCCTACACCTGCACCTATTTTCTATGTTTCTATGAATGTCCCACTTTGAGGTGGTAGACATCGCCCGGCATGGGCGTCCCAGCGATATCACCGCCTCAAAGCGGGCGATACCAAATTTCTAGCCCTCAGTGTCTTAATAAACTCAGTTGAGGGAGGAACAAGACAGCATAAAGGCAGATTGTAGTTAGCAACAAGAGGGATCAAAAAATATAGTTTGTAAATAGTAGATTGCATGTTAATGACTGCAAAGGTCCTTTATTGGATAAATTGAGTGGAATCACTATAAAGGATTAAAATGTGTTAAACTGCTTAGGACAAATTCTAGATTGAGACAAATAGCTTCAGATTCTTGTACATTTAGAGATCAATAAAGCAAGTGTTACGGAAAAACGCAAAAATAAATGTGTGCAAGGTATTTGGTCAGGTGGTGAACTCCCTAAAATTCACATGGAAGTTATAATCGCTCAAGAGTCTGGTTACTGTAAACTCACTCAGGTGCAACCTGATCCATCTTTATTCCAGCCCAAGGGTGCCAGCGTGAAAAAGACACCCCGCTTATATACAGGGGACCAAGCACACATGCGTACAGCCCGATGACCTCCGACGTCGGCCCCCTCTGGTGTCTGGTGACCCCCAAGCATTAATACATCACAACATGCCCCTTTTAAAATCTTAACAATAGTCTTTTTACAAATTAAGACGATCTTGGGCTTTCCTCTCACGAGTTGATCGTCTCAGTTCAACTTTGACTCTGGGCGCGCGTTCTGAGTCCATTGAGACTGAGGGCTGAGTAACTGATCTGATGGGAGTGGTCATGACCACATCAGAGACTGAAGGTTCAGAGTCAGTAATGTCAGCAGAGTCCTCTGATGAGTGAACAATGGTTGGTTGGTCACTGACTGCATCTTCCTCACGGTTCCAGTTCATCCATGTGCCGCAGTTTAACTTGGTCGAGGTGTTTCCTGCATGTTTGCCCATTCTTGAGCACGACAATAAACACTCTGTTACCCTCCTTGACTGTAACAGTGTCAGCGATCCACTTTGGACCTTGACCATAGTTCAGTACATAAACCGGATCGTTGACCGAGATGTCACATGACACGGCAACACGAACATGACACCATTGCTGACTTTGACGTCTGTTTTCAACACGATCATTCAAATCAGGATGAACAAGAGGAAGCCTGGTCTTGAGATTTCTCTTCATCAGTAGTTCAGCAGGAGGAACCCCAGTAAGCGTATGAGGTCTTGACCTGTAACTGAGCAAAATAAATGACAACCGTCTCTGCAGTGAGCCCTGAGTTACACATTTCATACTTTGCTTGATCGTTTGAACGGCACGCTCTGCTTGACCATTAGAAGTAGGCTTGAATGGAGCTGATCTCACATGTCTGATGCCATTGAGTTTCATGAACTCCTGGAACTGAAAACTTGTGAAGCAAGATCCGTTTCCCTCACAACAATGTCAGGCAAACCATGAGTAGCAAACATGATATGAAAGCTCTCAATGGTAGCTGTAGACGTGCCGGATGATATAATATCACACTCTATCCACTTAGAATATGCATCTACTACGATAAAAAGCATCTTTCCGAGGAACGAGCCCGCAAAATCAATGTGGATCCTTGGCCATGGTTTGGATGGCCACGACCAAATACTCAGCGGAGATTTTGCCGGTACTTTACTTAGCTGCATGCAAGTATTGCACTGATGCACGCATGATTCCAGATCAGAGTCAATTCCAGGCCACCATACATGAGACCTAGCAATGGACCTAGCAAAGAGTGGGAGAGCTATAGTGGTGGGGGATTCCATTGTAAGGGGGATAGATAGGCGTTTCTGCGGTCGCAACTGAGAATCCAGGATGGAATGTTGCCTCCCTGGTGCAAAGGTCAAGAATGTCTCAGAGCGGCTGCAGGGCATTCTGGAGTGGGAAGGTGAACAGCCAGTTGTCGTGGTGCATATAGGTACCAACGATATAGGTAAAAAGCGGGATGAGGTCCTACAAGCTGAATTTAGGGAGCTAGGAGTTAAATTAAAAAGTAGGACCTCAAAGGTAGTAATCTCAGGCCACGTGCTAGTCAGAGTAGGAATTGCAGGACAGCTAAGATGAATACGTGGCTTGAGGAGTGGTGCAAGAGGGAGGGATTCAAATTCCTGGGACATTGGAACCGGTTCTGGGGGAGGTGGGACCAGTACAAACCGAATGGTCTGCACCTGGGCAGGACTGGAACTAATGTCCTAGGGGGAGTGTTTGCTAGTGCTGTTGGAGAGGGGTTAAACTAATATGGCAGGGGGATGGGAACCTATGCAGGGAGACAGAAGGAAATAAAATGGGGGCAGAAGCAAAAGATAGAAAGGAGAATAGTAAAAGTGGAGGGCAGAGAAACGCAAGGAAAAATCAAAAGGGCCACATTACAGCAAAATTCTAAAGGGACAAAGAGTGCTAAAAAGACAAGCCTGAAGGCTCTGTGCCTCAATGCGAGGAGTATTCGTAATAAGGTGGAAGAATTAACTGCGCAGCAGTTATTAACGATTATGATATAATTGGGATTATGGAGACATGGCTCCAGGGTGACCAAGGCTGGAACTCAACATCCAGGGGTATTTAACATTTAGGAAGGATAGACAGAAAAGAAAAGAAGGTGGGGTAGCATTGCTGGTTAAAGAGGAAATTAACGCAATATTAAGAAAGGACATTAGCTTGGATGATGTGGAATCTGAATGGGTAGAGCTGCGGAATACCAAAGGGCAGAAACCGCTAGTGGGAGTTGTGTATAGACCACCAAACAGTAGTAGTGAGGTTGGGGATGGCATCAAACAGGAAATTAGGGATGCGTGCGATAAGGGTACAAACGTTATCATGGGCGACTTTAATCTACATATAGATTGGGCTAACCAAGCTGGTAGCAATGTGGTGGAGGAGGATTTCCTGGAGTGTATTAGGGATGGCTTTCTAGACCAATATGTTTTGGAACTGGCCATCCTAGACTGGGTATTCTGTAATGAGAGAGGACTAATTAGCAATCTTGTTGTGCGAGGCCCCCTGGGGAAGAGTGACCATAATATGGTAGAATTCTTTATTAAGATGGAGAGTGACAGTGTTAATTCAGAGACTAGGGTCCTGAACTTAAGGAAAGGTAACTTTGATAGTATGAGACATGAATTGGCTAGGATAGTCTGGCAAATGATACTTAAAGAGTTGACAGTGGATAGGCAATGGCAAACATTTATAGATTACATGGATGAATTTCAACAATTGTACACCTCTGTCTGGAGTTAAAAATAAAACGGGGAAGGTAGTTCAACTGTGGCTAACAACGGAAATTAGGGATAGTGTTAAATCCAAGGAAGAGGCATATAAATTGGCCAAAACAAGCAGCAAACCTGAGGACTGGGAGAAATTTAGAATTCAGCAGAGGAGGACAAAGGGATTAAATAAGAGGGGGGAAATAGAGCACGAGAAGAAGCTTGCCGGGAACATTAAAACTGACTACAAAAGCTTCTTAGATATGTGAAGAAAAAAAGATTAGTGAAGACCAACATTGGTCCCTTGCAGTCAGAATCAGGTGAATTTATAAAGGGGATCAAAGAAATGGCAAACCAATTGAACAAATACTTTGGATCTGTCTTCAATAAGGAAGACACAAATAACCTTCCAGAAATACTAGCGAAAAGCAGGAACTGAAATAAATCCTTATTAGTCAGGAAATTGTGTTAGGGAAATTGATGGGATTGAAGGCCGATAAATCCCCAGGGCCTGATAGTCTGCATCCCAGAGTACTCAAGGAAGTGGCCCTAGAAATAGTGGATGCATTGGTGATCATTTTCCAACATTCTATTGACTCTGGATCGGTTCCTATGGACTGGAGGGTAGCTAATGTAACACCACTTTTTAAAAAAGGAAGGAGAGAGAAAACAGGGAATTATAGACCGGTTAGCTTGACATCGGGGTGGGGAAAATGTAAGAATCAATTATTAAAGATGAAATAGCAGCGCATTTGGAAAGCAGTGACAGGATCGGTCCAAGTCAGCATGGATTTATGAAAGGGAAATCGTGCTTGACAAATCTCCTAGAATTTTTTGAGGATGTAACTAGTAGAGTGGACAAGGGAGAACCAGTGGATGTGGTGTATTTAGACTTTCAAAAGGCTTTTGACAAGGTCCCACACAAGAGATTAGTGTATAAAATTAAAGCACATGGTATTGGTCCAAATCCTAACTTGTTGAGCCATGACAGGGGTTCCTTCACTCTCAGTAGATCTGCAAGTTGAGGCGTCTCCATCTCAGTTGTGGGTAAGGGCAGACGACTCAGTGCATCGGCACAATTCTCAGTACCAGGTCTATGACAGATAATGTAATCATAGGCAGACAATGTCAGCACCCACCTTTGAACGCGGGACGATGCATTGGTATTAATATCTTTGTTTTCTGCAAACAATGGAATGAGTGGCTTGTGATCCGTTTCTAGTTCAAAACGAAGACCAAACAGGTACTGGTGCATTTTTTTTACCCCATACACACAGACCAAAGCTTTTTTCTCTACCATACTGTAAGCTCTTTCCACTTTAGACAGACTTCTTGAAGCATACACAACAGGTTGTAGCTTGCCCGATTCATTTGCTTGTTGGAGTACGCAGCCAACCCCATATGATGAAGCAACACAGGTCAATACAAGTTGCTTACGCGGATCATAATGAACAAGCAACTTGTTTGAACATAACAGATTCTTGGCTTTCTCAAAGGCTTTGCATCCCAGAGTACTTAAGGAGGTGGCCTTGGAAATAGCAGATGCATTGACAGTCATTTTCCAACATTCCATAGACTCTGGATCAGTTCCTATGGAGTGGAGGGTAGCCAATGTAACCCCACTTTTTATAAAAGGAGGGAGAGAGAAAATAGGGAATTATAGACCGGTCAGCCTGACATCGGTAGTGGGTAAAATGATGGAATCAATTATTAAGGATGTCATAGCAGCGCATTTGGAAAGAGGTGACATGATAGGTCCAAGTCAGCATGGATTTGTGAAAGGAAAATCATGCTTGACAAATCTTCTGGAATTTTTTGAGGATGTTTCCAGTAGAGTGGACAAGGGAGAACCAGTTGATGTGGTGTATTTGGACTTTCAGAGGCTTTCGACAAGGTCCCACACAAGAGATCAATGTGCAAAGTTAAAGCACATGGGATTGGGGGTAGTGTGCTGACGTGGATTGAGAACTGGTTGGCAGACAGGAAGCTTTTCAGAATGGCAGGCAGTGACTAGTGGGGTACCACAAGGTTCTGTGCTGGGGCCCCAGCTGTTTACATTGAACATTAATGATTTAGACGAGGGGATTAAATGTAATATCTCCAAATTTGCGGATGACACTAAGTTGGGTGGCAGTGTGAGCTGCGAGGAGGATGCTATGAGGCTGCAGAGTGACTTGGATAGGTTAGATGAGTGGGCAAATGCATGGCAGATGAAGTATAATGTGGATAAATGTGAGGTTATCCACTTTGGTGGTAAAAACAGAGAGACAGACTATTATCTGAATGATGACAGATTAGGAAAAGGGGAGGTGCAACGAGACCTGGGTGTCATGGTACATCAGTCATTGAAGGTTGGCATGCAGGTACAGCAGGCGGTTAAGAAAGCAAATGGCATGTTGGTATTCATAGCAAGGGGATTTGAGTACAGGGGCAGGGAGGTGTTACTACAGTTGTACAGGGCCTTGGTGAGGCCACACCTAGAGTATTGTGTACAGTTTTGGTCTCCTAACTTGAGGAAGGACATTCTTGCTATTGAGGGAGTGCAGCAAAGGTTCACCAGACTGATTCCCGGGATGGCGGGACTGACATATCAAGAAAGGCTGGATCAACTGGGCTTGTATTCACTGGAGTTCAGGAGAATGAGAGGGGATGTCATAGAAAAGTTTAAAATTCTGATGGGTTTAGACAGGTTAGATGCACGAAGAATGTTCCCAATGTTGGGGAAGTCCAGAACCAGGGTCACAGTCTAAGGATAAGGGGTAAGCCATTTAGGTCCGAGATGAGGAGAAACTTCTTCACCCAGGGAGTGGTGAACCTGTGGAATTCTCTACCACAGAAAGTTGTTGAGGCCAATTCACTAAATATATTCAAAAAGGAGTTAGATGAAGTCCTTACTACTAGGGGGATCAAGGGGTATGGCGAGAAAGCAGGAATGGAGTACTGAAGTTGCATGTTCAGCCATGAACTCATTGAATGGCGGTGCAGGCTCGAAGGGCCGAATGGCCTACTCCTGCACCTATTTTCTATGTTTCTATGTTTCTATGAGACGCACCCCAGACTCAGTTGTCGCCTTTCTTAGTAACACATGCAGTGGCTCAAGTAAAGTGCTCAATCTGGGTAAGAAATTACAAAAGTAGTTGAGTAGCCTAAGGAACGAACACAGCTCTGTCATATTCTGAGGTCTGGGTGCATTTTTGATGGCCTTGGTTTTTGAATCAGTGGGCCTGATGCCATCAGCAGCAATTTTCCTCCCGAGGAATTCAAGTTCAGGTGCCATGAATACACACTTCGAGCGTTTCAGCCTGAGTCCCACTTTGTCCAGACGCTGTAGGACTTCTTCAAGATTGTTCAGATGTTCAGCAGTGTCACGACCTGTGACCAGAATGTCATCTTGAAACATGGCAGTTCTAGGAACGGACTTCAGTAAACTCTCCATATTCCACTGAAATATGCTGCAGCCGAACGAATCCCAAAAGGACACCTGTTGTAGATGAACAGTCCTTTATGAGTATTGATGCAGGTGAGTTTCTTCGAAGTGTCGACAAACTCCTGGGTCATATAGGCTGACGTCAGATCCAGTTTCGTGAACAACTTTCCACCAGCTAGCATGGCGATCAGGTCATCAGTCCTCGGTAATGGCTACTGACCCTGTTTCGAAAATCGTTTCATTGTAAACTTGTCGTCTCCACAAATCCTGACAGTGCCATCACTCTTCAACACAGGAACAATGGGACTAGCCCACTCGTTAAACTCGACCAGTGGAAATGGTAACGTGATATGATGATCCCCACTTTTGGCTTCAGATGGTTACCCACCAACGTACACAATTCCTTGTGCCCTTTCTCTGCCGTGCGTACAGGCGAGAGAAGATTCTTCACGAGGCCGTAAATTTTCGGACCAGAAACGATGAGGAGATCTGCCCTGCGCGTAACTGCGGAGGCCTCTGCCTCCATGTCATTGGCCACAAAATACTGATCCAGGCGGTCAACAAAATCCGCCCAATCATGGCCCTCCAATAATCTCTCTAGGATTCCAACAGTGCCCATTGTGCACGTGAAAGTTCTTAAATTACCTTGTCGCCAATTGTAATGACTCAAGAGTCTGGTTACAGTAAACTCACTCAGATGCAACCTGATCCATCTTTATTCCAGCCCAAGAGTGCCAGCGTGACAAAGACACCCAGCTTATATACAGGTGACCAAGCACACATGCCGCATGCGTACAGCCCAATGACCTCCGACCGTGGCGCTCTCTGGTGTCTGGTGACCCCCAAGCATTAATACATAACAGAAGTAGATGTACCTCTAGTTAATTCTGTGCTTGATTCTAATTGTACACGACACAGGAGTACTGACTTTAATTTCATCTCGTTTGGGTAAAATATAGATTTTGTATCTACTAATACGCAAGGTGAGCAATTGAATAACTTTAAAAATAGGTGCATACACTCTGAACTTTAAGTAAAATATTCTAACTGCTTAAATGGTACAATGATCAGACATATACTCAGAACTGCAATTATTCCATTTGGCAGATTTGTTTTATATAATGCAACTTAAGGTGAAATCCATGCCAAAAATATATCAAATCTGGACCTTTAAGCTTGCTCAAATTCCCATTCTCTGGCCTAAAGCTACCAATGGGCTGGGCCAGGAATGTAGGTGCGACTGAGCTGGGCCTAGGCAAACCAGATCATAGAATTATAGAAAATTACAGCACAGAAGGAGGCCATTTCGGCCAATCGTGTCCAGGCCGGCTGACAAGGAGCTATCCAGCCTAATCCCACTTTCCAGCTGAGGTGGAGCATGGCAGCGAGGAAGATTGAGAAGAGGGTTGGCGTGATGAGGCAACCCTGCTTGACCCTGGTCCGGATGTGGATTGCGTCTGGAATGGATCCATTGGTAAGGAGCACGGCCTGCATGTCGTCATGGAGCAGGCGGAAGATAGTGCCAAACTTTTGGGGGCATCTGAAACGGAGGAGGACACTCCATAGACCCTCATGGTTGATAGTGTCAAAGGCCTTTGTAAGATCGAAGAAGGCCATGTACAAGGGCTGGCGCTGCTCCCAGCATTTTTCTTGCAGCTGTAGCACTGCAAAAGTCATGTCCGTTGTGCCCCGTAGGGGACGAAATCCACACTGTGATTCTGGGAGGAGCTCCTCCTCAAATCTGCCAGCAAGCACATGGTCTACGAGGCTATAGTAATACCCGCCCTCCTGTATGGCTCAGAGTCATGGACCATGTACAGTAGACATCGTTGGTGGAGAAATACCACCAACAATGTCTCTGCAAGATCCTGCAATTCCCCTGGGAGGACAGACGCACCAACGTTAGCGTCCTCGACCAGGCCAACATCCCCGGCATTGAAGCACTGACCACACTTGATCAGCTCCGCTGGGCAGGCCACATTGTTCGCATGCCAGACACGAGACTCCCAAAGCAAGCGCTCTACTCAGAACTCCTTCACGGCAAATGAGCCAAAGGTGGGCAGAGGAAATGTTATAAGTACATCCTCAAAGCCTCCCTGATAAAGTGCAACATCCCCACTGACACCTGGGAGGAGTCCCTGGCCAAAGACCGCCCTAAGTGGAGGAAGTGCATTCGGGAGGGCGCTGAGCATCTCGAGTTTCATCGCTGAGAGTGTTATGTATGTAATAACTCGATAGACTGAATACTGTAAACTAACACAGGTACAAACCTGGCTCTGCTTTATTAGGGCCCAAAGTGATTACATTACATGATGGCTTGCCTTTTATACCTGGGCCGCACACATGTGTACAGCCCAATGATCTCCGACAGTGGCGCCACCTGGTGGCTAGTAACCCCAAGCATACATACATGACAATATCCCCCTTTAAGATATTAGTACCAGTCTTTTTACAAATTGAGACGGTCCGGGTCTTTCCGCTCCTGAGTTGATCGTCTCAGTTCAACTCCAGCCTTGGGCGAGTGTTCTGAGTCTGTTATGACTGGGGGCTGCGTAGCTGATCTGATGGGAGTGGCAATGACCATGTCAGGGATTGAAAGTCCAGATTCATTGATGACAGCAGAGTCCTCTGATGACTGAGGGGAGGTTGGTCGGTCCCTGATTGTGTCTTACTCAGACTGTTCCAGTTCAATCCGTGTGCCGCAGCTTTATCTGATCCACGTTTCCTGCATGTTTGCCCATTCTTGAGCTTGACGATAAACACTCTGTTACCCTCCTTGGCGGTAACAGTACCGGCGATCCACTTGGGACCTTGACCATAATTTAGTACATACACAGGATCATTAACAGAAATGTCGCGTGGCACAGCAGCTGACTTTGACGTCTGTATTCAACATGATCGTTCAAATCAGGGTGGAGGAGAGAGAGCTTGGTTTTGAGACCGCTCTTCATCAATAGTTCAGCAGGGGAGACCCAGGTAAGCATGTGGGGTCTTGTCCTGTAACTAAGCAATATGCATGACAAGCAAGTCTACAGTGAACCTTGAGTTACACGTTTCATACTCTGCTTGATGGCTTGGACAGCACGCACTGCTTGACCATTGGATGCGGGTTTGAATGTTGATGACCTCACATGTTTGATACCATTGAGTTTCATGAACTCTTGAAACTCCAGACTAGTGAAGCAAGATCCGTTGTCGCTTGCAATGAGATCGGGCAGACAATAAGTGACAAACGTGACACGATGGCTCTCAATGGTAGCTGTGGATATACTGGATGACATGATTATACACTCGATCCACTTGGAATATGCATCCACCACAACTAAAAACATATTTTCCAGGAAGGGACCTGCAAAGTCAATGTGAATCCTGGACCATGGTTTAGATGGCCACGACCACAGACTCAGCGGCGATTCTGCTGGTGCTTTACTTAGCTGCATGCAAGTGTTGCACTGATGCACACATGATTCCAGATCAGAGTCAATTCCATGCCACCATACATGAGACCTGGCAATGGCTTTCATCATGACAATACTGGGATGAGTGCTATGTAGGTCATGTACAAATTTCTCTCTGCCTTTCTTAGGCATAACAACACGATTACCCCACAGTAAACAATCTGACTGAATGGATAGTTCATCTTTGCGATGGTTGTAAGGTTTGGTCTCATCACCCATTTGCTTGGGTATGGGGCAGACCAATCACCACTAAGGGCACAACGTTTCACAACCGATAATATCGGGTCCCGGCTGGTCCAGGTCTTAACTTGTTGAGCCGTGACAGGAGTTCCTTCACTTTCAGAAGCATCCAAAACTAACAGTAGGTCTGCAGGTTGTGGTGTCTCCACCTCCAGTGTGGGCAACAGCAGACAGCTCAGTACATCAGCACAATTCTTGGTGCCAGGTCTATGGTGAATGACATAATCATAGGCAGATAATGTCAGCGCCCACCTCTGCATTGGTATTTATACCTTTGTTTTCCGAAAACAATGAAATGAGTGGCTTGTGATCTGTTTCCAGTTCAAACCGAAGACCAAACAAGTAGTGATGCATCTTTTTAACTCCATACACACAGGCTAGTGCTTCTTTTTCTACCATGCTGTAGGCTTTTTCCGCCTTTGACAAACTTTTAGAAGCATACGCGACAGGTTGTAGTTTACCCAACTCATTAGCTTGTTGGAGCACGCAACCAACTCCATATGACAAAGCATCACAGGCCAATACTAGACGCTTGCACAGATCATAATGCACCAGCAGCTTGTTAGAACAAAGTAGATTAGTAGCTTTCTCAAAACCTCTATCTTGAGACGCACCCCAAACCCAGTTGTCGCCTTTTCTTAGCAGCATGTGCAGTGGCTCTAATAAAGTGCTCAATCTAGGTAGGAAATTACTGAAGTGGTTGAGTAGACCAAGGAACGAACGCAACTCCGTCACATTCTGAGCCTTGGGTGCATTTTTGATGGCCTTGGTTTTCGAGGTCCGTAGGCCTGATGCGGTCAGCAGCAATTTTCCTCCCCAGGAATTCGACTTCTGGTGCCATGAAGACGCACTTCGAACATTTCAGTCTGAGTCCCATTTTGTCCAGACAATGTAGAACCTCTTCCAGGTTGTTCAGATGTTCGGCGATGTCACAACCTGTGACCAGGATGTCATCTTGGAACACGACGGTTCTAGGGACTCTCCATGTTCCTCTGAAATATGGCTGCAGCCAAGCGAATTCCAAAAGGACACCTGTTGTCGATAAACAGTCCTTTGAGTGTTGATGCACGTAAGTTTCTTCGACGTCTCGACCAGCTCCTGTGTCATGTAGGCCGATGTCAGATCCAGTTTAATGAATGACTTTCCCCTGGCTAGCGTTGCAAACAGGTCATCAGCCTTCGGTAACGGGTATTGATCCTGTTTCGAAACTCGGTTGATCGTAACCTTGTAGTCTCCACAAATCCTGACAGTGCCATTACTCTTCAACACAGGAACAATGGAGTTGGCCCATTCGTTAAATTCGACCGGTGATATGACCCCTTCACGCTGGAGTCTGTCCAGTTCAATTTTGACCACCTCCCTCATCATGTACGGAACCACCCGAGCTTTATGATGGACGGGTCTTGCATCTGCGTCCATGTGGATCTGCACCTTGGCTCCCGTGAAATTGCCGATGCCTGGTTCAAACAGCGAGGGGAACTTGCTCAGCACTTGAGCACATGGAATATCATCCTCCGACGACAACGTTTTGATATTGTTCCAATTCCATTTGATTTTTTCGAGCCAATTCCTGTCGAACAGCGTTGGACCATTGCCTGGAACACTCCATAAAGGTAAATCATGAACCGCACCATCATACGACATCTTGACTACTGCACTGCCAATCACCATTATGAGTTCTTTGGTGTATGTACGCACTTGGCATTGACTGGACTCAGCTTACGCCTCACAGCCTTAGTATCCCACAGCTTGTCGAATGTCCTCTAGCTCATTATTGATTGACTCCATCGGTACCAGCACATCGTTAAAGTTTCACCTTAATCATTATCGGTTGGCTCTTTGTTAGGAACGAATACAGTATATACACTTCCTCCTCTGGTACCTCAGATTGCATATCCGGATCCGCGCTATACTGGTCATCATCCTCCACGTGGTGTATCACAGCACGCTTGCTCAGTTGCGCTGGAGATGCCCCCGTCTCGAAAAGCCTTTACAAATGTACTGTTTAAACCGACACTGATGAGGCTGATGATTGCCCCCACAATGCCAACACGGTGAAATCGGATTCATTCCCGTTGGTGGACTTTGGGCAGCCACAGGTTTCGCATACGCGGTCGAGTAGCCCCTGCCATGTGCAGCTCTGCCAAACGACGATACAATCTTGTTTACAGTACTTGCCGAGTTCCGATTTTTCGATGATATCTGCTTTAAGTTTTTGTCCATCGTCATGCATGCCTGGGCAATCGTGATGGCCTTGCTCAAATCCAGCGTCTCCGCCGCCAGTAGCTTATGCAGGATCACCTCGTGGTTGATGCCGATTGCAAAGAAGTCCCGCAGCATGTCTCCCAATGTGTTTTCGAACTTACACGGTCCAGCTAGACGTCTTAGGTAGGCAACGAATTCCGACACATCCTGGCCCTCAGAACGAACATGCGTGTAGAATCGATATTGTGAGATGATGATGCCTTCTTCTGGTTTGAGGTGGTCACGTACCAGAGCACACAATTCCTCATAGTCCTTGTCCATTGGAGTTGCAAGCGAGAGAAGATTCTTTATGAGTCCATAGATTTTCGGACCGCAAACCGTGAGGAAGACCGCCCTGTGCCTAACTGCGTCAAAACTCCATTTTGTTTGCCACAAAGTACTGGTCCAGGCAAACTACAAAATCTGCCCAGTCCTCTCCCTCCACAAATCCCTTCAGAATTCCAATTGTGCTCATTTTTGCATGCGAAGCTTCTTAAGTTACCTCGTCGCCAAATGTTATGCATGTAATAACTTGATAGACTGAATACTGTAAACTAACACTGGTACAAACCTGGTTCTGCTTTATTAGGGCCCAAAGTGATTACATTACATGATGGCTTGCCTTTTATACCTGGGCCGCATACACATGCGTACAGCCCAATGACCTCCAACAGTGGCGCCACCTGATGGCTAGTAACCCCAAGCATACATACATGACACAGAGCATGCAGAAATCAAGCGCAGGCAGTGGAAAGAGTGTGCGGCAATACAGGCCCACCCACCCTTTCCCTCAATGACTATCTGTCCCACCTGTGACAGGTACTGTGGTTCTCGTATTGGACAGTTCAGTCACCTAAGAACTCATTTTTAGAGTGGAAGCAAGTCTTCCTCAATTCCAAGGGACTGCCTATGATGATGATGACTTTCCAGCTCTTGGTCCGTAGCTTTGTAGATTACAGCATTTCAAGTACATATCCAAGTACTTTTTAAAATGCTATGAGGGATTCTGCCTCTACCGCCCTTTCAGGCAGTGAGTTGCAGACTCCCCTTACCACCCTCTGATGTGCTGGAACTCACGAGGACATTGCACACAGATGGTGCAAAGCTGGCCCCACTGTTCCACTGCCACAAACACAACCTAGCCCAGCCCAAACCCACACGCAAAAAAATTGCCTTTGCTCAACCGGATTTCAATTAAATTCACAGCAGCAATAAAAACCCCCACCCAAATGCTGCATTTTTCAGACTATTGCATCTGCTTTATTCTTTAAGAAGAAATGCCATTGAATGGTATAGATGCATTTAGGGTAATCTAGACAAGCATATGAGGGAGAAGGGAAGAATGGGTTATGCTGCTAGATTTAAATGAGGATGGATGGGAGGAGTCTCGGGTGTTGCATAAACAGTGGCATGGACTATTTGAGCTGAATGGCCTGTTTCTGTGCTGTGTATTTTGTGTAATATGCATATCTGTAGTGAGTAAGTTCGATTCAGGCATTTGCAATGAAGGCACACACGTTGCACATTTCTGGGCAAGAGATGGGGGTTTGTGCAGTGGTCTCGAGGTGAGTCTGGGGGACGCATGCATCAGCTGTCCAGTGGTCTTACCGGGGGAGGGGTTGCACTGCGCGTGCACGTTCGGCAGGGAGGGACAGCTTGTGCTTTGCACGTGCAGGTGTTGGATAGAGAGGGGCAGTGGGTGGGGAGAGAGAGAAAGGGAGGAGAGAGAGAGAGAGGGAGGGGTAGGGGAGAGAGAGGGAGGGGTAGGGGAGAGAGAGGGAGGGGTAGGGGAGAGGGAGCATGGAAGAGGAAGGGCGAGAGAAGTGGTGAAGGGAGAGTTAAGAGGAGGGGAAGGGAGAGTGGAGGGGAGTGGGAGAGGAAGGGAAGGGAGGTTAAGGGGAGAGAGGAGGGTGGGGAAGGGGGAGAGAGGAGGGTGGGGAAGGGGGAGAGAGGAGGGTGGGGAAGGGGGAGAGAGGAGGGTGGGGAAGGGGGAGAGAGGAGGGTGGGGAAGGGGGAGAGAAGGGGAGGTGGGGAGAGGAGAGGGGGAAGAGGGGAGGGAAGGGAAGGTGGGGAGAGGAGAGGGGGGGGAAGAGGAGAGGGGGAAGAAGAGGAAAGGGGGAAGAGAAAGTTGAGGGGGGAGGTGGGGAGAGAGGAGGTTGAGGGGAGGGAAGGGGAGATGGGGAGTGAGGAGGAGAGAAGGTTGAGGGGAGGGAAGGGGGACAGGAGTGGAGAAGAGGAGAGAGGGAGGGAGGTGGGGATTGGAGAGAAGAGGGGGAGAGAGGTGGGGAGAGAGGAGGTTGAGGGGAGGGATGGGGAGTGAGGAGGAGAGAGGGGAGAGGAGGTTGAGGGGAGGGAAGGGGGACAGGAGTGGAGAGAGGGAGGGAGGTGGGGATTGGAGAGAGGTGGGGAGAGAGGAGGTTGAGGGGAGGGAAGGGGAGATGGGGAGTGAGGAGGAGAGAGGGGAGAGGAGGTTGAGGGGAGGGAAGGGGGACAGGAGTGGAGAAGAGGAGAGAGGGAGGGAGGTGCGGATTGGAGAGAAGAGGGGGAGAGAGGTGAGGATTGAGGTGAGGGAGGACAGCGCGCGCGTGCGCACTCCCGGGGGGGGGGCGCGCGGTGCCGTGCGCGCGCAGTGGGCTTTCTCTCTCTCTCTCACACATACAAGATGGCGATGGATGATAGCGGGAGGAGGTTTGGTGTCGACGGCGGTTTCTTTTGAAGGTCTTTTCCTTCTCTCCCCCCCGCCCCCCGCCTTTTGCCCCTCGCCGCGGTCACGACGTGTTTACATGGCGCTCGGGCAGCTGTGCCGGCACTGCGCTCTCAGCTGGATTCTCAGCGCGCTACTCTCGCAAGGTGAGCGGCAGACAGCTTTATTTATATGTTTTTATTCCCTCTGCTCTCCTCCCACTTTCTGTGAGTGAGTGTGTGGTGTGGTGTGGTGTGGTGGGGGGTGGGTTGTTGCGGGACGGGGAGGGCGCGGGGATGCGGTGGGTTGGCTGGGAGACAGACTCGGGTTGGGGAGGGGAGGCTGCGGGCAGACCCCCAGAGAGAGGGCCCGGCCCGTCCCATGTGCCAGTGTTTAGGTGCGGGAGGGAGGGGTGTGTGTGTGTGTCTCTGCTGTTGATGGTGGGGGCGGCACTGGAGAGAGGAGAAACAATCGAGAGAAGGCGGATGATAGCGAGGAAAAAAATATCTAGGACCTGTTGGAGTGAGAATACCTCTTCGTGGCAACAGATCCTGATGAGCGCTGAGGAATAACCATCTACATGTGTTTAAATAGATTTGCAAATAAACATGTACATGTGTTTAAATAGATTTGCAAATAAACATGTACATGTGTTTAAATAGATTTGCAAATAAACATGTACATGTGTTTAAATAGATTTGCACCCATCTTTCATAAGTTCACGTTTCCTTAATATCAGCTATTCCTTCACCTCAGTTATGTAAGTAAAGGGGATGGGAATATTGGCTGGGTGGGGTGGGTGATTGGGATGGATAGGGTTGGGGAAAGAGGAGGAATAGAAAGACTTGCATTTATATAGCGCCTTTCGCAACCACTGGACCTCTCAAAGCGCTTTACAGGCAATGAAGTACTTTTTTGGGGGGAGTGTAGTCACTGTTGTAACGCGGGCAACGTGGCAGCCAATTTGCACACAACAAGCTCCCACAAAAAACAATGTGATAATGACGTGATAATCTGGTTTTTTGTTATGTTGATTGAGAGATAAATATTGGCCAGGTCACTGGGGATAACGCCCCTGCTCCTCTTTGAAATAGTGCCATAGGTTGTTTAACATCTACTTGAGAGGGCAGACGGGGCCTCTGTTTAATGTCTCATCCGAAAGACGGCACCTCCGACAGTGTAGCATGCCCTTAGCACTGCATAGGAGTTTCAACCTAGATTTATGTGCTCAAGTTCCTGGATTGGGACTTGAACCCATAACTTTCCGACTTTGAGTTGAGCGTGCTACCCACTGAGCCACAGCTGACATGAGTAGAGGAGAGTGTATTAAAATAGAGACATGGGGAGGGGTGAGAAAAATACTCAAGGGAAGATAATTGGAGAAAGCTTTAGTCGGGAAGATGGGAGGGCTGATTGAACAAAGAGGGAAGAGGAACTAAGGGGAACATGTTAGAGGGTAAGTGGGGGGAGGCTAGAGAGAAGTTGGATAACATAGGCAGAAAACAAATACATTTGGATAGAGAAACAGATCTGGAAATTCATTTGAACCTCCTGTCCCCTAACCATAATAAGATGATGTTGGCAGAAAAAGATGCTATTGTTAGTTGGGGGAGTTTGCATTGGTTTTCTTGCAAGAATGAGATTTAATCTGCATTGTAACACCAGGGTTAATGTTACAAGACTTGTGGCAAAAAGGTGTTGAAATTAGCCTGTGGAATAATTTCCTTAGCTCGGATCCACATGCTGCACAAACAGATCAGTCCTTTAAATGAGTTGTGGGGGAAATGGGGGGGCGGGGGTTGGTGGAGGTATTTGTGCATGTATTGTTCATAGGCAGAGCACTACATTATATGGATTCTTGTGTATTGAACTGCAGCATTTTGATTTATAACGATATTCACATTAATATGCTGGCCTTTTTTGAACATGAACCCAAGTCTAGAACCTGTTAGATTATTTCATGTTTCAGGATGAAAAAATACAAGTACCAAGAGAAACACAATTCTGACTCGTGCTGTTTCAATGATTGTATTGTTTTCTTGCCTTTGAATTATATTGCTTTTCTGCTGCACAAGCAAAACATTTTTCTGAACTGTTTATTTTTTTCCCCACCCCCTCCTTCCCCCCCCCCCCCCCCCCCCCCCCAGATGCAATAAACTCCTTAAATGACGAGACATATTTGGGGGAAAAAGACCCAATAGCTAAATCTGCTAAATCCTCAGTCTGTTTAAAAATCTGTTTTGCTGCTGCTTGTTTGGGTTGTAGAAGGGGTGTGGTAGCTGCCTTCCATGGGGCTCCAAGTATAAATTATAGAATCACTTACTGTGTAGACGAGAGCAGGTAACTTCTAATGTGTATTTCATTGGTTGGATTACATGGACAGATATCAATCAGGCCATTGCCATTTCCCTCCTTTGTCTTTCTAGGGTAAATTCCTCACTCCTTTTATTATGGGTTGTCACGTGTGCTTATACCCTCAGGCTCTGTCTGTTGACTGCAGAGTCACAGCTTGTGAAAGCCACCGCTGTTGGTTTGTTGTAATATGCCTGGCTTAAACCTTTCCTCTTACTATTTGGGATAAATAGATCTGTTGACCTATTTTCATGACTTCTGGAAGAGCATAGTATTTTAGTTTATGAAAAAGTATATGCACACCCCTATCATCATAGGCAGTCCCTCGAAATCGAGGAAGACTTGCTTCCACTCTCAAAGTGAGTTCTCAGGTGGCTGTACAGTCTAATACAGGAATTACAGTCTTTTCACAGGTGGGGCAGTCAGTGGTTGAAGGAAAGGGTGGGTGGGGAGTCTGCTTTGCCGCACCCTATGAGACTATGCTGTCCACTGCTCTGGGAAGTCTGTGAAACCCTTTTGATCTTTTCTAAACTTTCACAAGCACGAAGAATGGGAAATCTGGTGCATTGTTAACAGAAATGAAATGTCTGTAGAAGTGTTATTTACATTTGTAAAGCCAACCAGGAACAGTATTTGGAACATATATGCAGGTCTTTTTATGTAAATATTTTTCAAAGCAAATGTCAAGATGGTATCATACTTTAGATGCATTACTCCAAAAGGTAAGACTTAAAAAAAAAATTGTTGTGCTATATAAATCTCAATTTATACTGATATTAACAAATGCATAGCTAACGGCTCCTTAACAGGAAACAATTGGAAAATGTAACTGATAAAGCTATAAGGAGGAGATGGAACAAGAAATTGGCTCATCTGGGAGCAATCTAACCCAAATAACTTGGATTTTTTAAAAACATCATCATCATCATAGGCAGTCCCTCAAAACGAGGATGACTTGCTTCTACGCCAAAAAAAGGATGAGTTCACAGGTGCTTTGAAAGAAGAACCCGATCTGCGTCCTCAAGGGTGGAAGATGCCTGTGTGTGGATTTTTTTAACGTGGTGGCCGTTGCACACCAGCCACCACATGGGTTTTTTAAACAGAGAGTGCATTAAAAGACGAGGGGACTCAAGTTCGCTTGGTCACAAAAATGCATATAGATTCATACTGCAAATGTTGAACTGTGTTGACGCATGCCAAAAACAAAAAGGTGGTATGGGGTGAGGGAGAGAGATGGGCATGCCTGCTGGGAGTGATAATACAGTATTGGGGTGGACAAAACAGGTCATTGAGACTAACCTACTGTCTCACATAGACCGCTTGGCTCCAGACCTCCTCATAGCCTTGGTCCAAACTTGAATAAAAGATGAATTCAGAGCTAAGGCGAGGATGCGTGTCCTTGGCATCAAGTCAACATTTCGCTGACTTTCACTAAGGAACCCGAGTAAAACTGAAATCGGAGGGGGAAACTCTCCAGTGGCTGGAGACATACTGGCAGAAAAGGAAGGTGGTTGTTGGAGGCCAATTATCTCAGGACATCGCTGCAGGATTTTCTCAGGGTCGCATCCGAGGCCCACCTATCTTCAGCTGCTTTATCAATGACCTTGCCTTCAGCATATAGTTAGAAGTGAGGCTGTTTTCTGATTGCAGTGTTCGGCTTCATTCCCAATTCCTCAAATAATGAAACAGCCCATGCCAAGAAACTTGTGTGCCAAACAAGTGCCAGGCAATAGTCATCTCAACAAGCGAAAGTCTAACCACCTCCCCCTAATATTCAATGGCATTGCTGTAGATGAGCCCCTCGACATTGACATCCTGGGTGGGACTAGAAACTCAACTGGACTAGCCATATAAACGTCCAGGCTAACACCCCCAGTATTGAAGCACTGACCGCACTCGATCAGCTTCGCTGGGCAGACCATATAGTTCGCATGCCAGATGAGATTTCCTAAGCAAATGCTTTATGCGCAGCTCCTTCATGGTAAGTGAGCCAAAGGTGGGCAGCAGAAGTGTTACAAGGATACCTTCAAAACCTCCCTGGGTGACCCTGGCCGAAGACTGCCCAAGGTGGAGAAAGTGCATCCGGGAGGGCGTTGAGCTCTTCGAGTCTCAACGCAAAGAGTGTGAAGAGGTCAAGCGCAGACAGCGGAAGGAGCGTGCGGCAAACCAGCCCCACCCACCCCTTCCCTCAACGAATGTCTGTCCCACCTGTAACAGGGTCTGAGGCTCTCGTATTGGACTGTTCAGTCACCAAAGAGTGGAAGCAAGTCTTCCTCAATTCCGAGGGACTGCCTATGATGATGATGATGATAAATGCCAAGACAATTAGAGCAGTTCAGAAGCTGGGTATTCTGCGGTGAGTGGCTCACCTGACTCTCCAAAACCTCTCTACCACTTGCCAGGTACATCAGGAGTGTGATGGCATAAGCTCCATTTATCTAGAGGAATGAAGAAGCTTGCTACTATCGAGGACAAAGCAGTCTGCTTGATTGTTACCGCATCCACTGGCTTAAACATTCACTTCCTCCACCATCAACTTAC
The DNA here is from genome assembly GCF_044704955.1 of Pristiophorus japonicus. Classification (NCBI taxonomy): domain Eukaryota; kingdom Metazoa; phylum Chordata; class Chondrichthyes; family Pristiophoridae; genus Pristiophorus; species Pristiophorus japonicus. The sequence goes on from NC_091993.1 coordinate 18,194,643, forward strand.
CGAGGCTACAGTGTGCACTACAGAATGTGCTGCAGCATCTCACCAAGGTTTCTTACAGCAGCAGCACCTAAACCCACAGCCTCCACCACCTATTTGGACATGAGCAGCAGGTGCATGGGCACACCATCAATATCAAGGCCCCCCTCCAAACTACACACCATCCCGACTATAACATATATCGTCGTTTCTTCATTGTTGCTGGGTCAAAATCTTGAAACTCCCTATGTAACAGTATTATGGGGTACGTTCATCTCATGGACTGCACCAGTTGAAGAAGAAGGACCTCTAACTCCTTAAGGGCAACTTGAGGATGGGCAATAAATACTGGCTTTGCTTGTGATGCCCATATCCTGAGAATGAATTTAAAAAAAAATCTCCTGCAGCTGATGGTTTCCACCCCAAAGTATTACAAAAAATAGGTGAGGAAATTGGAGCTGGGCTTCAGGAAAGATGTAAAGGCCTTTGAAAGGGTACAGAGGAGGTTTACCAGGATCTTGCCAGGGTTGAGGGACTTAAGTTATGAGGCTGGAAAAGTTAGGACTGTTCTCCTTGAAACAGAGATGATTTAGAGTTGACATATTAGAGGTTTTGAAGATGATGGCTTCTGATCGAGTCGATAAGATGAAGCCTGTCCCCACTGGTGAGGGGTCAATAACCAGGGGTAACAGATTTAAAATCATTGGCAAAAGATCTAGGTGGGAGTTGATGAGAATTTTTTCACTCGAGTTGTCGGGATCTGGAACGCTCTACCTGAAAAGATGGTGGAAGCGGATTCTGTACATTTTTAAAAAGGAGTTGGACAGTTACTTGAGGACGAGGACCTTGCAGGGTTACCAGACAAAAAGTGAGCGTGTGGGACTAAGCACAGCTACTGTTTGAGCCAGCACAGACATGATGGGCCAAATGGCCTCCTGTGCTGTAATTTTCTATGATTCTGTGTGTTAGTAGTAATTTTCTAATGCTTTCTAGGTTCAGGAATTGTGCTGTTGATTGGAAATTGCAAATGCCATTCCACTATTTAACAGGAAAGGGAAACCAAGTTACTGCAGAACCAGTAGTTTAACATCAGCAGTCGGAAAGTTACTGGAATCTATCATGACCGAGTGACTTGAGCACTTGAGCAAGTATTAGCTGATCAAAGAGAGTCAGCATGGATTTGTAAAGGGCAGGTCATGTCTGACTAATTTGGTTCAATTTTTTGAGGAGGTCACTAGCATAGCCTTCCAGAAAACATTTGATAAAGTTCCGCACAAGAGATTATTAGCAAAAATGAAAACACACGGAGATGGAGGTAATCTTGTGACACGAGTCAGGAATCGGTTGGGAGGTAGAAGACAAAGAGTAAGGATAAAGGGAGTGTTCTCTGATTGGTGAGACGTGACAAGTGGTGTTCCCCAGGGATCTGTACGCAGGCGGGGGGGGGTTCAGTTTTTCACCATATATATCAATGACTTGAATAAAGGAATGCAGAGTTATATATAAAAGTTTGTAGATGACACTAACTTCGGAGGCATAATAAATTGTGTAGATGGGAGCAAGAAGTTATAAAGGGACATAGACAGACAAAGTGCATGGGTAAAACTGGTACCTGGAGTTCAGTGTGGGGAAGTGTGCAGTCTAGGTGGATCCAAGAAAGACAAATTGAAATATTTTTGTAATGGTGAGAGACGAGGAGCTGTGGAGGAGCAATGGGATACAGGTGTCCGTGTGCATAGAACTACTAAAAGCTAGTACGTGGGTGCAAAAAGTAATCAAATAGGCTAATAGAATGTTCGAATTTTTCTCAAGCGGGCTGGAATACCAAGTTGAGGAAGTTGTACAAAGCCTTGGTCAGATCCCATCCGAGTACTGCATTCAGTTTTGGGCACTGAACCTCGGGAAAGGTCTTGGAGGGGTTACAGTGCACATTCACCTGAATGATACAAGGGCTTAAAGGGTTAAATTATGAGGACAGTTTGCATAAACTTGGTTTATATTTGCTTGAGTTTAGAAGGATGAGGGTTGATCTAATCAAAGTGTTGAAAATGATTAAGGGATTCAGTAGGTTCGATACAGAGAAACTATTTCCTCTGGTGGGGAATCCAGAACAAGGGGATGTAATCTTGAAATCAGAGCTAGGAGTGAATTCCGAATGCACTTTCATATTAAGGTTATTGGAAATCAGGAACTTCCTCACCAAAAAGGCTGTGGATGCTGGGTTGATTTAAATTTTAGTGATTTTTGTTGGGTAAGGATATCGAGGGATATGGAGAAACGGCGGGTAGATGGAGTTGAGGTACAAATTCGCCATGATCTAATTGAATGGTGGAACAGTTTCGAGGGATAGAATGGTCTACTGAACCTATGTAATGCTATATCTGGTTTTCCTCTCTTCGCACGAGAGATTCAGTAACCAAAAGAGGGGACAAGACGCATGGCTTTCATGCCTGCAAAAATTAAAAGGGATAGAGACCATCAGTTTTAGCGACTTTAGCTCTAGCTCTAAAGCCAGTGTTGCGGAACGCCATCAAAACCGCTCAAAGGAAGTTCTGTTTGCTCAATCAAATAACTTTTTGACATTTAAGCAGAGTGTAATGCATGCTTTATTTCATCGAATTTTTGTAAATTATTTTTGAGATGTTGGTCATTACTAAAGGGGTGCAGAAAGTGTAACTAAATTGTTCAGCTTCATTTTCAGAATTTGCTCCAGAATTTTGAAATTGCAATTGGAAGAGATATATATAGGAGGCAGTTTGCCCGAATATAGAATTGTCTGGATCTTGCAGTATAACTGGTTGCTGCCTGTTTGCACTGATGTGAGGAGATATCAGCCTCAAGCTGATATTTGCAGCATAATCTCTAACTCGGAACTGCAGCTGAGGGGATGGAAAAATAAAGTACAAGTATTCATCATCATCATAGGCGGTTCCCTTGAACAAGGATGACTTGCTTCCACATGAGTTCACAGATGTTTCAATGAAGGACCCGATGTTCCAGTCCTGAACGCCAATTGAGGGGGTGGAAGATGCCTGTGCGTGGATTTTTTTAACGTTTGGTGACCGTTGCACACCAGCCGCCACACAGGCTTGACAGAGCTAGGCTTTTATCCAGTCAGTTTAATGCTGAAAGCATAAAAACAAGTTCCATTAATGAAGACTGTCACTCAAAAACAGCCAAAATGTGAGTTGTACAGATCTGTTCCATAACATTATTTGTATATTCTATTAGTATTCTGTTACTATTGTACATTCTGTTTATTCAATGTGCATATGTTAATGTTATGGTCTAGCTAAATAAAAGTCTTGAGCAAATAGCTCTTTGTTCTGTTATAATGGCCTGTTGCACTTAGTAGTGTCCCAGATTGCAGTTGACAGTCATTATTTGGTAATGAAGTGTGTGAATGCTGCACATTAAGAAATCACCTTTGTGGGGAAGTGTATTTAGTTGATTTGTTTAAGGGTTAGGTGTGCAGTTGGAATGAAGTATTTTAAATTCAAAAATGATTTCTGATGCCCCTGGATGCTCATGGGCGACATGGTTATAGTGAGTGCTGGTTGGTAGGTGCAAGGCTACTGGAATATTGGAATGGGGGAAATAGTTCTGATCTGATTCTCACAACTATGAATGAATTTGATATTGTGCAGAGTCCTTTGCCCCCCCTCCAGATCTTCATGTTTCTCTTTGCCCTATCTGTGTCTCCATCACTCACTCTCCACAATCCCGTATGCCTTTTTTCCTCATGAACCATTTCTGCCCGTGTTTCTGCCCCATGACTTCCCAATTTTGCATGTGCCCTGTGTCTCCTTTTGTCTCAGATCCCATGTCTCCACAGCAACAACATTAACGTAGTATAAACATTCCAAGGTGCTTCATAGTGTTATTGGATAAAATTTGACTCCAAGCCACATAAGGAGATATTGAGGTCGTCATCATCATAGTCAGTCCTTCGAAGCGAGGATGACTTACTTCCACCCCAAAAAGGGATGAGTTCACAGGTATTTCAATGAAGGACCTAATATTCCAGATCCTGAACTACATCTTGAAGGGTGAAGATGCCTGTGCGTGGATTTTTTTAACGTGTGGTGACTGTTGCACACCAGCCACTACACGGGCTCGACAGAGCTAGGTCTTGGTCCAGTGGCAAGGATTACCCAAGACGACTGGAGACCAGCTCTGCTGCATGAACCTAGCACGCACACACATCGCAGCGTGGGCTGACCTGTGCTGCCCCTGGGCCCTCGCCTCTTCTGAGCCCCAAACTCAAGCCTCTCCTGGGCCCTGGTCACTTCCATCTACAAACTCTTGCCGCTCCTTCGCCCCTCCTGCTGTGCCTGCCTGCACTGCAGTCAGCGACCTGGCTTCGCAGCCATCGCCCTCCTGCAGCAGCACACGTTGCTTCCTGAATTGGCATGGCACCGCACGCTGCTCCCTCCAATGCCCCTGGCCTGCTGATGGTCTTGCAGGCTGGGACCATGCCGATTTCCGGGCCGGGCCGCCGCACGCTGCTCATGAGGTAGGTTGTATGGAGCATCTTAAAGGGGGAGGGAATTCCAGAGCTTGGAGCCTAGATGGCTGTCAATGGTGAGGCAAAGGCAGTTGGGCATGCACAAGAGGCCAGAATTAGATGAACGCAGAGTTCTGAGAAGCCTGTAGGGCTGACGGAAAAGATGGGGACAGAAACTCTGCTCGAGGTCCAGCAGGACGCCGAGCAGTCTGATTCAGCCGAGACGAGGCCCAGGGAGTCGGAATAGTTGAGGGTACAGAGTTTGTGATGAAGATGGTCGGCACTGGCTTCGGTCTTCCCAGTGTTTAGCTGGAGAAAATTACAGCTCATTCAGGAGATATTGGATAAGCTGTAGAGATAATAGAGTGGTCTCATTCTTGTGGATAGCTGCCTCCGTTAACATGAAAATGACTCAACCTGGATGGATAGCAGGGAGGAGATGTAATTGGAATGCTATCACTAATTATCGTTAGAATGTGGTTGTGGTGGACCTTCTTGAATCACCTTGTGCTAATGGTGTTTCCGTGATATGTAGTGTTAGCCGTGGCTCAGTTGCTAGTTTACTAAGTTAGAAGGTTGTGGATTAAAATCCCACTCCAGAGACAAAGCAAAAAAAATCTAAGTTGACACTCCAGTGCAGTACTGAGTGTGCTGCACTGTCTGAGGTGCTGTCTTTTGGATGAGACGTTAACCGAGTCAGTGTGTGTTTTCTCTGGTGGGTGTAAAAGATTCAACGCCACTATTCCAAAGAAGAGCTTGGGAGTTATCCCAGGTGTCCTGGTCATATTTATCCCTCAATCAGCATCACTAAAAACTGATTATCTGATCATTATCACATTGCTGTTTGTGGGAGCTTGCTGTGTGCAAATTGACTGCTGTGTTTCCTACATTGCGCCAGTGCTTCTTTGGCTGTAAAGTGCTTTAGGACATCCTCGAGGTCATGAAAGGCACTATATAAATACAAGTCTTTTTTATGATGGTGTGCTGTTCATAGCATTTGGGACTTAATACATTTAATGAGCCTAGTGACAACTATGTAGAGCACTTCCCTGGACAGTAGGAAGGTCACCCTGGATTACTGTAGTAAAGCACCTAGTGCTGATCAATTACAGTTGGGGAAGATCAATACCAGTTGCATTCCCACCCTTTCAGCTGGCGATAGAATGAGCCAAAAGCAAAGATATTAAATATATGTTGTGAAATTCCTTACATTCTCTTGGATTGAATACATTTTAAAAAGTTGGGTAAATTTGATGGGGTCATTCAATAATAACTTGTGTTACATGGCATTTCATAGTTGCATGTGATACACCCACACTGAAAACACAAGATCACATCATTGAGACAGGATGGAATTGCAGTCTAAAGCGTTATGTGATCTTATCATTCTGAAATGTGCTGTGGCTATTTTGGTTAACTGCTGGTGTGCTACACTTAAGTAATTATCTTGTCTTCTGACCAGCCAGCTCTGTTGGTGTGGTTATCCAAGCTTTGTTACACAAACCATATTGTTATTCCATCAAGAAGATGGACACTGGGCTGATGGACTAGTATATATTGTCTGGAACAGGTGATCCTGAGCAGCTTGGCTTTATTAAGTTAATGGGCTCAATTTTCACCAGTGATTTGCTCCGTTTTTTTTGGCACAAGCCACTTTTTCTGGCCCAAGTTTAAAAATCCAAGTTTCCTCAATCTTTTGTGCGCCAGCATAGCTCAGTTAGTTACAGTTTTTTAAGTTTTTTTTTGCGTCATAACTTGATGTCTGCACCAGTTTTTCACAATTATGTAAGTTTGGCCTGCTTACAATTCTCTGAGGACGGCGTATGTGATCATTCCCAAAAAACCTTCTGGGCACTTAAGAAAAACCAGCGCACATCAAAAAATCGGCGCAGAAAGACGCCATTGTTTTAAGGTGAAGTTTTGGAGGGAGTCAAGAACACACACAGATGCATCATCAAGCTTAAATTTTTCCAACTGAAAATGGAAGTTTCATGCAATTCTTTTAAGTTTGGATTTTTAAAAAAAGTGCCACGCCACCACCGAGTGCCTCCAAACTGGGCTCGAACGTCGGCTGGCAGAATCGATCCCTTGCCCGGACACTGGCTCGGGGCTCAGCTTCAAAAGAAGCCCGGGGGTGAGGGTTGGGGTGTGTGGAAGCCAAACTGAAGGCATGAGAAGCCTTACACTATGCCACTGTGCAGCAAGCAGCATCAAATGAAATGTCGTGGGAGAAGGAGGAGGAGGTGTTTCCCGATCTAAGCAAGCCCATTGCGCATGCTCAGATCTGGGTGTGGTCCATACTAGGGCGTCGACCTTGTGGAGAGAGACAACAAAGAAGCTTGTCCTGCCTGCCGTTTTGAGCTTCTTACAAAGGTACAATTTAATCATGGGGGCAATACTAGCAATGCCATACCTCATGCAACGCCTTCTGCATGATGGTGCTGTGGAGGAGACAGTTGATTCAACGTCATCGCATGAAGAACCTTAGAGCACGTAGGATGATGGGTAGGAGGCCTTACCCACGTCTGGTATATTGAGACAGGCGTTCATACCTGCACCTGAGTGATGCAGATTGTGTCGGAAGGCTGCGTTTCCACAAAGAAGTTGTAACTGAGATCTGTGAGTTGATGAAAGCAGACCTGCAACCTAGAAGCATTAGGAGGACTGCTTTATCAGTTGAAGTGAAGGTTACAGCTGCACTTTCATTCTATGCATCTGAATCGTTCCAGGCCACAACTGGGGATGTGTATGCCATTTCTCAACATGCAAAACATATCTACATTTGGCAGGTGACTGCTGCACTATATGTCCGGAGGAGTGACTACATAAAGTTCCCCATGACCGTCCAGGCAATGCGTGAAAAGGCTGTGGGCTTCTCCAGGATTGCTGGCTTCCCAAAGGTACAGGGCTGCATTGATTGTACCCACAACGCCTTGCGAGCACCGAGATGTACAGGAACAGAAAAGGTTTCCACTTTGTTAATGTGCAACTCGTGTGTGATGACATCATCGTATCATGTCAGTTGATGCAAGATACCCTGGGAGCACCCATGATGCATTCATCCTAAGCGAGAGCGCTGTATCTGTTTCAGCAGCAGCCAGAAGGACAGAGCTGGCTACTGGGAGAGAAAGAATACAGCCTCGCCACCTGGCTCATGACGCTCCTACGTGTAACCTGGGCAGAAGCTGACCAGGAATACAACATGTCGCACGTTGCGACGCGCAGCACAATAGAGAGAAACAGTGTTTCCGATGTCTGGACCATTCTGGAGGCGACTTGCAATACTCCCCGAGATTGTCGGTCAGTTCACTTGTGTGCTACATGCTGCATAACTTAGCCATCATGAGGCAGCAGCAGCTGCTAATAGACGACCCACCTGAGGTGAGAGCGGCTGATGAAGATGCAGATGACGAGGAGGAGGAGGAGGAAGCCATGCACCTACCTGAACACTGAGTACGACGGCAGAGGAGGGTGGGCCGTCGTGACCCTTCAACGATTGCTCGAGCCTTGCACCAGCAGCTCATCCGTGAACGCTTTGCTGCCTGAAGGCTCAGCGGCAATTATTCCAACTGGACCATGTTTGCTGTTTGGACCTGTTCCGTAATGTTGTGTTGCATTAATGGAACAAATAATGGAAATTATTTTTATTTACTTCAAAAAGTTGTGTAAATAATGAAACAAATAATGGAAATGATTGTTATAATTTAAAATATATTTTTTTCAAAAGTTTAACACTTGTTTGTACTTAACTTTAAAAAAAAATATTCTTGTATTAAACTTTAAAGTTTTCAGTTAAATCACTTACAAACTCTTAAATTTGTAAATTTGCATAACTTACAAAAAACTTTTAATTTGAAAACCATTACAACAGTAATGACAATAATAACCACAGCAAAGAAAGGCTGTACTCATCTCTCCTCCACCTTATTCTAAGACTGCCCGCTGCACTCGGTCTTGTTGACTCCAACCCTGCCCGCAGGGGGTGGCGCAGCATTTCTTTGGTTGGTATCAAACTTATTCTTTCGAACATCTTTGGTAATGCGCCTTTTTTGTTTGGGGGTGGGGGGGTGCAACTGGTAATGTGGAAGGCCCAGTTTGGGCCTCATCAGAGGCTGGTCTGACGATTGGAGTGGGAGTGGCAGTTGATTCTGTCAGTGGGCGCGGGGTCTGGTCCTGTTCCCTTATTGCAGCAGCTGACTCCGACATTCCCTCCCTCGGGTGCCCTGACAGTGTGTCAGCTACCTGCAGCGTTCTCTCCCTCATGTGCACCAACATTGTATCTGCTGCCTGAGACATTCGCTCACTCATGGGACGGACAGTGTTCCCAATTTTCGTGAGAGTGTTGTTACTTCTCCCGACAGTCCCGATACCTTATCACCCAGCCCACTGATGATGTTCAGGAGTGATTGCATAAGGTCAATGCTCTCTGCACTCATTGCCATCATCTGAACCACATCTGTTTGATCCTGTACCTCAGGAGAGCACTGTAGAGCTCTCCTTCCCCCTCCTCAGCCTGGGTGTGGCTCGCTGCATCCCACTGGGACCCATGGCCACAGACGGTGGGGCCCTGGGTGTGCCTCGCTGCAACCCACTGGAATCCCCAGCCTCAGGCTGTGGGGAAACCATGGAATGTCCCAGCAACACTCGTACCACTCATGAAAGGGGCTGGCACCTCAATGGGTGACATCTCCTCCAAAGTGACTAACAGTGAAGGTTGCTTCATCTCTTCCCCCTTCCCTTCGCCCCCATGCTCTTGGTCTGGAATTTCTGGAAGATGTTCTCTTCAGGCTCGTCCGTGTCTGATTCTTGTTCTGCATCATCGGGGTTGGCCTCAAGTTCTGCAAAATTTAACATAACAGACAAATGTTCGTAGCAGAGGAGGGAGCAGGGTGGGTGGCATGAGTAGGCTCTCACAGCGCAGGCAGCAGGCTGATTTGAAGGACCATGATGAATGATAGCACATTGCATCAACTGAAGCGTAGCTGACGGAGACATCCCCATGAACCGAAGCATGGTTAGCCTGCACAGTACTTAATATTTAGCAAAGTCAGACTCTGGAATTTGCAGGACTTACCCTCTCCCTCGAGTGTGGGCCTAGCTTGTGCAGTTGTGGTTGCTTTTCTCCAGTCAGGACCCATCAAAGCAACGACCCTCTCTTCCAAGTGTGTCGGTGGGTGCAAATTTGCCGGGCCTCCTCCAGTTCGAGTTCTTTCCCGTTTGTTGTGTGCCACCTTCCTCTGCAAAGATGAAAACATAACTTTTTAGAGAGGGTGTCTTTCTGCTGGGTGGGACATATACAGCTGGGTCACATTTACAATTGCAATTCCATTGAATAAATGAAAATATTACTTACACTAACTACTTGACCAAGGTCCTGCCACTTTTTGCACTGGCCTCCAGACCTCTGAGTGGTCACCATTGCGCAGTAATCTTCTGCAAGTTGGTTCCAGAGTTTCTTTTGGTGAAACGTTTGTGATCTCTTCTGGTGTCCAGCTTGTGCCATCTGGCGTCAGTTACAGTAACTAGTGCCGCCACTTGATCATGTAAGAAAGTCTTGGTCCTTGAGCCGTGTTGCATCTTGTATTGCAGCTCCGATTTTTTTCAATGAGAATTAAAGTTCTCACATACAACTGGTTCTTTAAAAATGGCCGCATGCGGACCGGGAGCTATACTGGGCAAACGCGCCGATAGCAATCACGTCAAAAACGTTCCTTTTTATCCCGCGCATGTGCAGAAGTGGCGGTGGGGGGTGGGATCATTTTTTCGGCGCAGACATTAGGCTCCATCTCCCGAAGCTACAGGACAGGCTATGCAGCGCCAATTTCAAAAAATAGAACGGGGAAACTTGTACTTATTTTTTTGGAGTAGTTGTGACCAGAAAAGGCGGGCTTAACTCTGGCAATGCGCAAAAAAACGGCATTGAGGAAAAGTGAGCCCAAAATACTTGGGTGTAATATATAACTCATTTATATAACCCAACGACCCAAGCGCTTTGGGATGTTTTACTATGTTAAAGGCGCAGTACAAATGCAAGTTGTTGTATTTTGCATTAATTCATTTTATGTGCACTTGCTTGGAAAGTTAATTTGTTCTGGGGTGGGACCTGATTACTGGATTAGGTTCTGTAGGCAGCTTAACTGGATCGTTACATGAATGAAGCGTCCAAGGATGAAGAATAGTAGGTACCAACGACCTAACCAGAAAACCTACCAAGATATCTCCTGATTATATGATCTTTTTGCAGAATTTCTGCAGATTGAAAGTTACCATTGGGGCTTAAACAGCTGGAAGTGTGCTGTGTGTGTCTGTCTTTTTCTCTCTCTCGCCACCCCTTCAACAGTGCTTCCAACTTCAAGCTCTGACCAGGACAGGGATTCTTTCCCTCCTCCACAACAGACTGTCTCTCTGTGTCTGCCTACATTTCTGCCCTCTTCCACCCGCTCTGTTCACCTGGATGTAATCTGGGAAGGCATGGTGTATCATACCAGAAGGCTCAGGCCTGATTTTGGGGGTACTTGCAATTCCCACCCACCAAAGAAGGTGTTCGGTGTGGCTGAGAAAAAGAATATATCTGAACTGTACCAGTTTGGCTCAGTTAGTAGCATTCTCATCTTCGAGTCAGAGGATGATGGAATCAAGTCAAGGACTTCAGCCATATATAGTCTAGGTTGACACATCAATGTCATGCAGAGATGTTGGAGATGCAGTTTTTTGGATGAGACATTAAATTGAAGTCCTGCTTACCTGTTCAGGTTGATGTAGAAATGCCATGGTACTATTCAAAAAGGACAAGAAAGTTTTCCCAGTGTACTGGCCAATATTCTTCCCTCAACCATCACCAAAAAAACTAGTCCCATAATTTGCTTTTTGTGTGACGTAGCTATACACCAATTCATTGTCTCTTTCCCTACATAAGTGATTAAACTTTAAAAATAATTAATTGTCTGAAGTACTCAATCTGTCCTGAGATTGTGAAAGGTGCGAAATAAATGCAAATGTGTTCATTAAACTTTTCTAAGGGGACAGAATCTCCATGCCTTAAAGGTTGGAAAAAATCTTTTAAAATTTAATTATATTGATTTAATCCATTTGGTTAATATATTTTTATTTTCTCTGTTTTACCTCCAACTCTTGTTCAAACTCCATAACTTGGTTGAGGGTGATCAATGTACTTTTTAATTTTCTGTAAGATTAAAAAAAGACCGGTATTTATATAGCATCTTTCATGCCCTCAGGATGTCCCAAAGCGCTTTTTTAAAAAAAAAGTGGTGTCACTGTCATCATGTAGAAAACACAACAGCCAATTTGCACACAGTAAACTCCCACAAACAGCAATGTGATGATGACTAGATAATTTTTTTGTGATATTGATTGAGGGATAAATATTGGCCAGGACATTGGGGACAACTCCCCCTGCTCTTGTGAGAAATAGTGGCACGAGATATTTTACGTCCACCTGAGAGGGCAGAGAGAGCCTCGGTTTAACGTCTCATCTGAAAGACGGAATGGTCTAGCATTCTGTATTTGCTTGTCTTGTAGGGACATGGCTTCCTACTGTGATAGTTGAAGTTAGACAATTTCCATATGGAATAGTGGGTGAAAATTCAGGTCTTGCCCATTCCGTATAATTGTGCCTGTGCACTGTACTCACCAACATATTGAATGCTTGCAATGTTCGAAAAAGGAAAAAGAATTTTCATCCTGTTACTAACTTTGCCAGTTTAAAAATTAGGTTATGCTGACTTAAAAGGTTTCCTCTGTGGAGAAAGTATTTGTTTTGAAATGTATTTTAGGTCTCTAAGTTTAAAATAAGTACTTCCCCTCCATTAGGTTTACTTATGCTGTTCTCCATTCCCCAGCCACAAGAGCAGCTGTCGATCTCTTTGTTCCCAGATCTCTACCCCTGCTGTTTTGGAATTGATGACAGAGAAGGAAGATCATTGTGGCTCCTTTTCCTATGGGGGGGCGGGGGGGAAAGGCGGTGATGGTGTACTTGACATTGGATGAGATGACTAAGGTAGAGATGCTGAGCTGAGGGTTCAATCCTCCATAGAGGGAGGAGAGGGATGCAGTATCCTGGGCTGATCCTGTGCATCTTTCTGATTGGTTACAGAACTCTATTGCCAGAGGCTTTGGCAGTGTTGCTTTGGTGACTTCTTAGCCAAAAAATAGTTTGTGGAATGAAGGACCTAAAAGGGAGAAGATAAAGTTGGTTACTTTTTACAATCAATTTCAGTTACTCTCATAACATAAGAGAAATGGTTTAATATAAGATCATAAGGAATAGGAGCACTAGGCTATTTGGCCCCTCAAGCCTGCTCTGTCATTCAATAAGATCATGGCTGATCTGATCCTGGCTTCAATTCCACTTCCCTGCCAACTCCCCATAACCCTTGACTCCCTTATCGTTCAAAAATCTGTCAATCTCCATCTTAAATATATTCAATAACCCAGCCACCACAGCTCTCTAGCGTAGAGAATTCCACAGATTCACGACCCTCTGAGAGAAGAAATTCCTCCTCGTCTCCGTTTTAAATGGGCGGCCCCTTATTTTGAAACTCTGCCCCCCATAACAACAACTTGTATTTATATAGCGCCTTTGACGTAGTAAAACGTCCCAAGGCGTTTCACAGGAGTGTTATAATACAAAGATAATATACTATCTGCTCTCTATATACTGATTTGATGCAGTATTTCAATTTTTTCCCAAAATATTTTTAAGAAATGAGTACATTCAGTAGTACACATTACAAATGTGGATTTTTAAAATCCACTTAATTAGTAATACTGATATATTCATAGGAAAATTAATATTTCTTGGTCTTTTACAAGTGTTATTGTAACTGATTTTTTTGTAATTGGAACCACCACAAGTGTACTTGTTTCCATTGCACTGGTGGCACAGTCAAGTTTCAATGAATTTCAGAGAGAGAGAAAAAAAATCAGCACTTCAAAAACCATTCTTGTAATTAGATGTAGTAATCAAGGTAATGCACTCGTGTTCCATTACAGGTTTTGTTGCTCACGGGTGAAATGAGGATAATTATTTTTACTTTTTATTCCTTTGGCTGCAGTTCAACTTTTGGCTGCATGTTGACAGCTTTGATAGCCTTCAGGTGTTAAAAATTACTATGCAGGCAGGGGTGCTACCCAGATCAAGGATTTGGCATGTCCAGGATGAGGCTTATTGATTGACCTTGGGTTGTGCTATTCTGTCAAATACAGGAAACTTAACGGCCAAATACCTGGTAATGAGGACTGTTAGTGCTTTTCACAAAAAAAATCATTCCTTTGGTCTCTGATTTGATGCTGACTGAGTCATGGATTGTCGCTCTAATTGTAGATAAGAATAAAAGATCAGTGAAAATATATAGAGGTTAAACTTAGCTGATTTTTATGGTGGTTGTGTTTGGGTTATTTAACATATTTAAAAAAATTGAATGACAGAATCTCATGACATTAAGCAATTATTTTTACGTTTGTAAACTACAGCTATCTGCTATGTATTCTATCTATACAATACAGGGTTTGTTTCTGTTCAAGATGAAACATTTGACAAAGTTGATCTTTTTTAAAAAAAAAACTAGGCTTATGCCAGCTCCGTTTGAGTGTGGCTGCGTAGCTTGTGGCACCATGCACGTTGTGACTTGTTACATAATTCGTTGAGAGTGACATGTTCTCTGTTTGAATCTCCCGTCTTGCAATGTTGGGCCCAAGTTTTGGCCTCCTGATTTTTTGGAGCAACTGGTGTAGAACGGAGTATCTTAGAAATTCAAATTCTCGGCATTTAGTTTACTCCAGTTCTAGTCAGTTAGAATAGTTTCAATTTGGAACAGAATTTTTTTTTCAAAGGGGGCGTGTCCGGCCACTTACGCCTGTTTTCAAAGTTTCGGCAGTGAAAACTTACTCCAAACTAACTTAGAATGGAGTAAGTGAAGATTTTTGTACGCTCGAAAAAACCTTGTCTACACTTTAGAAAATCAGGCATAGGTTACAAATCAGGCGTAGGGAATGGTGGGGGGGAGTGGGGCGGGTTTAAAGGGAAGTTTACAAACATTAAACACTTCAGTTTTACAAATAAAGAGCCATCATCAATAATAAATGATAAAACATCAATAAATGAACCAATAAATCAATCCAAAAAAAATTAATAAATTTTTTTAAAAAATCAATAAAACAAAACATTTTCTACTTACCGACTGCAGCACCGGGAGCCCTCCAACAGCATGCTGGGATGCCCCCCCCCCCCCCCCCCCAGTATGTCTCTGTCAGTGTCTCTATCTCTCTGTCTGTCAGTGTCTGTGTTTCTGACAGCGAGGTGGGGAAAGAGAGGAGAAGGGTGGGGAGGGGGGGGGGGGGGGAGAAAGAGGAGAAGTGGGGGGGGGGGGAGAAAAAGGAGAAGTGGGGGGGGGGAGAAAGAGGAGAAGTGGGGGGGGGGGGAGAAAGAGGAGAAGTGGGGGGGGGGGAGAAAGAGGAGAAGTGGGGGGGGGGGAGAAAGAGGAGAAGTGGGGGGGGGGAGAAAGAGGAGAAGTGGGGGGGGGGAGAAAGAGGAGAAGTGGGGGGGGGGGGAGAAAGAGGAGAAGTGGGGGGGGGGAGAAAGAGGAGAAGTGGGGGGGGGGGGGGAGAAAGAGGAGAAGTGGGGGGGGGAGAAAGGGAAAGGAGAAGGGGGGCGGGGGAGGCTGAAAGGGCAGGGCCCAAGACTTCGGGCAGGGCCTGTCCCCAGCACCAGATTTACAGGTAGATGGCATTGGGTCTGGTCGCGAGCGCGGGTCCGGTCCGGGGAAGCGGGAGTCGGGGCGGGGGCGGCGGGGGGGGGGGGAAGCGGGAGTCGAGTCGGGTCGGGAGGAAGCAGGAGCTGGGCGTGGGAGGAGCCTTATGCACGCAGCCCCAGTGAGGCCATTTGGCCAGGGCTAGGGGCTGTGTGCTTCGGCTCTCCCACACAGTTTTGGGCACCTGGAGCTACTGCACATGCGTGCCCACTGTAGCGCGCATGTGCAGAGGTCCCGGCACTGTTTTCAGCGCAGGGACTGAGCTCTGCCCCCAACTGCTCGTGCTGCGCCGCGCCGCGCCGAGGACCAGCAGGGAGCCGGAGAATCTGGAAGTTTTTTTTTTTAGGCGCACTTTGTGGCGCGAAAAACGGGCGTCCAGGTCGGGGCTGCGCCGTTCTAGGCGCGGCCTGAAACTTGGGCCCGTTGTGTGGAAACCTCAAAGATACTAATCCATTTGCTGTTTTGGTTTGTGTAATTGATGTATGTGTAAGTGATCTTTTGACTTTAGAAGTCATACAGCGGGCTTAAACTAGTAGTTATCAAAGTGTGGGAAACCCCTGCAAACATTGACATTCCCTGGACCCCCTGTAAATTTTGAGTCCTAAGGATACCCCTTTTAAATTCTAAGAGTGTCAGCTACTGAAAGGAATATAGTACTATTAGTGCAGTTATTTTTAAAAAATTGTATACCTTTATGAAGCAACATAATATGCTGGAAAATCAACTGCTTAAAAATAAAAGAAAGTTAAAATTTCAGGTACACGAACCTATGTGAATTGACCCAACTGCTTAGGCTTTGGCTTTTCATTTGTCATGATTTTTGTGCATCTGAGCAATCCCCCGCCTCCCCTTTTGATGCCCTTAACTTCCCCAGTAAAATACTTTACTCGCTTCCATATTGGTTGTTTCCCCTGTTATGGCCCTCACCCTCACTCCCTCAAGTCCAAGGGGCACAGTTTAGAACATATCTGACTCATAACTAGTTTAGATATCCATCACCAAATTCGGCTGGAACATTAAGGCTATTGGGCCTCTTGTCAAAACCATCTACTACCTATAGGGTCATCCTGGAGAGTAAAGATAACCTCCAGTTTCTTTTTCCATTGCCAACTATGTCCTAAAAATCTCTCTCCTCTGCCTCCTCCACCCTCACCGACAACAAATAAGAGGACCTCTTAGACTAATTTGTTATTAAACTTCAGGCCACCTGAGCAGCTGCCTCTCTGCTTCCCACCCCTCTCCCTGTCCATTAAGGTAAGTTTATTTTTAAGCCTATTAAAACACGTTGAAAAAATTCCCACCCCTCCTCCCCTTTCCCACTCAGTAAAACCTCTTCCCGACTGCCCCCGCCCTAGCCTTGATCTTGCATCTCACTTGTCTCCTAACTCCCCTCATGCCCTTACCTTATCTGTCCATGAGCCCAACCTGGGCTCCCTTTACCACATTCCCACTAAACTGCTGACCACTATGCTTATTGACATTGTAAATGGTTCACTCTCAAGTACGTCTCCTTTTAAAACTGGCATCATTACAACAAAAAAATCCACACTTGTCCTCTTTGTACTTGGTGACTGCTTCCTATCTCTAGCCTCCCTTTCCTCTCAAGTTCTTGTATTTGATGCCTCCTAAATCTGTTCCCATCTTTCCAATAACTCCGTGATTGAATCTGTCCGATCAGCTTACCGTCTGTGTCACGACACTGAAAAGGACCAAATCAAAGTTACAAATTATATCCTTTCTGACTGACCATGTGCTTATCCTGCTTGACCACTCTGCAGCCTTTGACAGTCAACCCTCCTCATCCAATGTCTCCTTTAGTTGTCTAGCTCAGTGGGACTGCACTCGCTTTATTCTCCTCGTGCCTATTTGGCAGAAGCCAGATCATCTCCACCGATGGCTTCTCTTCCTGCCTTTGCATCATTACTTCTGGAGTGCTGCAAAGATTTATCTCTCCCCCCCCCCCCCCCCCCCCCCGCCATTCCTCGCCTACATACATTATTCCAACTTGACCTCTCTGCCACTTTTGGCACAGTCGACCGCGCCATCCTCCTCCAAAACTTCTCCACCATTGTCCAACTCAATGGGACACCTCTCGCTTGGTTCCACTCTTAGCCATCTGATCACAGCCAGAGCATTTGCAGCAATGGCCTCTCTTCCTGTCCCCACTCCATCACCTCAAGTCCCCCATGGATCTATCCTTGGTGCATTCCTCTGCCTTGTCTACATGCTGCACCTTAGCGACAACATCTGCAGAAATGGGGTTAATACGATACCCAGCTCTACATGTTCACCACCTCTCTCGACTCTTCCGCTGCTCCCTTGCTGTCAGCCTGCTTGTCTTGACGCACTGATCACACTCTATCAGTTTCGCTGGGCAGGCCACATAGTTCGCATGCCAGATACAAGACTCCCAAAGCAAGTACTCTATGCGGCGCTCCTTCACGGCAAATGAGCCAAAGGTGGGCAGCGGAAACGTTACAAGGACATCTTCAAGGCATCCCCATTGACACCTGGGAGTCCCTGGTCAAAGACCGCCCTAAGTGGAGAAAATGCATCTGGGAGGGCATTGAGCACTTCGAGTCTCAGCGCCGAGAGCATGCAGAAATCAAGCGCAGGCAGCGGAAAGAGCGTATGGCAAATCAGTCCCACCCACCCCTTCCTTCAACGACTATCTGTCCCACTTGTGACAGAGTCTGTGGCGCTCATATTGGACTGTTCAGCCACCAAAGAACTCGCTTCAGGAATGGAAGCAAGTCTTCCTCGATTCCAAGGGACTGCCTATGATGATGATGATTATGTTGGATGAACCACAATTTCCTCTAGTTTAAAAATTGGGACGACAAAAGCCATTGTTTACCTTTCCCGCCACAAACTCCGTACTGTTACGGATTCCAACCCCATCCCCGGCCAGAGTCTCAGGTTGAACGAAACTGTTTGCAGTGTCACTGTTCTATTTGACCCCAAGCTGAACTTCTAACCCCACATCCTCTTCATTGCGCAGTGCCTACTTTCACCTCTCTAATGTGTCCTTCCTGCTACCTCAGCCCACCTGCAACTGAAACCTTCATCTATACCGTTGTCACCTCCAGGCTTGATTATTCTCATGATCTCGATGCCTTGCTCACATTCTCAATGCTCTAAACTTCAGCTCGTTTAAAACTCAGCTACTCCTATCCTATCCTGCACCATAGTCCTCCCCCATCACTCCTGTTCTTGCTAACCTACGTTGGTTGCTGGCTCCCCTCCCAATATCTCCAATTTAAGATTCTCATCTTTATGTTTAAATCCCTTTGTGGCCTTGTCCCCTCCCCATTGACTGCTGCTATGAATTGATCGAACATGTTGAGTCTGTTAAGACTCTTAGGTCTCTTTCAACCTCATCCTTAGCTATTTCAATATTTTTTGTGAAGTATGTGTGTTGCACATAGCAAGGAAAAATGCAGTCCCTTGCATTTAGCTGCATTGACTTTCATCTGCCATTGATCTGTCCATATAATTATTTGTCCAGCTCACTCCTAACATCTGAGCTGCTTCCTCCGATTCCCACTGCCTTTCCCAATTTGGTGTCGACAAATGTGACCACTTTGCGCTGATTTTCTGAGACATGATGTGCAGATATTTGTGTTTGCAGTCCCCTTCAACTGGTTTCCCACCGCTTTTTTATATTTATAAGTTTTTTTTGGAATTTCCATTCCTCCCCTCCAAGGACTATAATGCTGCTCTTGGGTGGGCTTGTGGACTCGACCTCCAATTCCCCATCTTAGTGGGTAAGCAGATCGTTGACCTCTGTCTTTCTCCTGACAGTCCAGCTGAGGTGTGAAAACTTGTGAAGCAAATCTGGTTCCTATTATTCCATGGCATAGCACGTTAGTAAACCAGTGCCTGTTCCTCCGCAGCAATTTCAGAGTCCGATTGAGCACTTAATATTTAGTTTGGGAGAAGCGTGGGGATTGAAATACAATTTAAGATCTGTCCCAATGAAACATTGCTAAGAGGCAGAACAGAGTTGCTATGCACTGGAGTTCCTTCCTCTGTGCAGCAGTATTAAGTTCTGTGCCCACATTATGAATTTCTGATATTAACAATGAAGTGGTGATCAGGAGCTTCTGCATAGTGTTGTTGGGAGATCAAATGGAGAGTAACTGTGGGCTTGTTGTGGACCTTGTAGCAGATAGTTGAAGGGTGGCATTGCAGTACTGTAGTATATTCTGAGCCAAGGACACTAGGGGATGGGGGGTGTTGAAAAGGGGAAGCTATGTTGTGTGTTCATCAGCCCTGCTACGGTTTTCAAGTTCTATGATGTATTGGTAGCCTAAGAGATGGCGTAGAGCACCATGTGATGAAATGTACAAACACCCAATTTAAACCTTTGCTGGGGGAAGGGGAGGTGGCTCTGATGCATTTTTATTTACTGTGCTATGCTGCAGTGTGTTGCTATTCACAGAAACCGACCAATAAGCTCCAAATATTCTGTTGATTTTCTTTCAACTAAACTGCAGGTTAAATAAGTGTTCGCATGTATGTTACACTCTAGTTCAAATATACATCAAGTTGCAATTTTATAAACTTATATTTTATGGTATAAGTTAATATTCTGCAGAAGCTTTGCTTAAACTTGCCTGAAGGATTATATTGGGAAAGGGTGCAGTATTGGATTGCACTGAACATGTGCATTTGATTTCCAGAAAAAGAACAAATCTAATTGGTTTGAGTTTTTTTTGTGAAATACCTCGTGTATTCTTTTCAGCTGTTTTCAAATTCTAATGTGCTTGTTTTTTGTCTTTTTAATCTAGACAAAGTGAGTTCTCTGGAGCTGAGCTGCAGTGTTGGCCCCGTGTATGTCGTACTGCAACCGAACCAAGCTGTGGCGTTGGATTGCAACCTGCCTGCTGTTGATCAGCCTACCAACATAACGTGGAAGAAAGACGGAATTCCTGTTGTGGATCAGGAACAGCACCATGTGATTCCCAATGGATCACTATACATTGCAGAAGTATCAAGTGACACTAAGAAGCAAGATGGAGACAGCAGTGAGGGGAGTTATACCTGCATGTCCCAGAATTCATTTGGGGCCATAACTAGTAGGACTGCACTGATCAGATTCTCCAGTAAGTGGCTTCAGTCATTTTAATGACTGTTAAGAGAACATCTTGAAGACATTCACCTTTTTATAATATTTTATAATGAAAATCATCTAATTACATTAGTTTAACCACTAGTTACAGGACTGCATTTCTGTTTTGCTAATGAGGGGAAAAAAAGTTCATTATATAAATTGTATATATTGCTGGAGTTTTACAACTGCACACTCACATGCTATTTTGCTCAAAGGGTTATGCTACCTCTTTGTGGGTTATGACGATCATGTTGGAAAATCTTGAGGAAAACCGTCTTCAACAAAAGAAATTAAACAAGATTCAGGACATTTTGACTCCAACTTTTACACTGGACATTTTGTGGTGCTGTAGGTTATACATTTTTTTTTTTGTCTTGGGGATGCAGCTTCAAATCCATCCCAGGAAGATGAAAAGTCTCCTCTGTCTGCTGGCTATGCTACTTTAAGAATTCTAAATTAAATTGAGTCCGAGCAGTTTCAGCCCTTTACCAGTGGTACATGCTTCTATGAACCTACTTTATGCTATTTAATATGTACTTTATTATGCTTTAACACTATATGTAGTTATATTTAAACATTTCAAATTAGAACAGAATCTTTTGGGTTGTGAAGTTGAACAGCCAGTTAGCTGATTAATATTGGACATTGCCACGCAATAGTCAATTGTTGCTGACCGGATGCTGGGGCTCAGTTGGAATTTGTGTGTAAAAACTGGTGAGGGAGAGTTGAGGGAGGCAGAACAATCCGACTTTGTCGCTCCTATGTTGAACTAAGAGATTTGAAAATGCTATTCTTGACTTGTGTAATTGTAGGAAGCACTGGAAATCAAGATAAAAGTACTGTAGAATCAAAAAGCAAAAATCTGCAGATGCTGGAAATCTGAAACAAAAGCAGAAAATGCTGGTAACGCCCAGCAGGTAAGTCAGATCTGTGGAGAAAACAGAAATTAAAATTTCAGTGTTAACCCTTCATCAGAACTGGGAGAAATTACAGCTGAACAACACTTACGAAGAAACAACAAAAGAAAGGAAGAAGGAAAAACCACACTCCGCTTACGAGAGGAAGTAAAATGACCTGTCAAACTGATAACACGAGATAGTAGGCATATAACGAGAGAAATTAAAGGCATTTCCAAATCATTGACGTGTGAATAGAGATGTGGGAGGGGCGGTGAGAGGTGAAAATGGGAAAAGGAAAAACTGATGAAGTGGAGCAGGCTCCAGCAGCCCATGAGGCTGTGAAGGGAAAAAGCAGCTGGACAAGAGTGCAAAGTGCAGGAGATGCAACACCTGTCCATTCATCTCCTCCCAACGTTCTTTCTGGGACCCCAAAATCTCCTTTGTACTTCCTACAACCTGGTATGCTCATAGTGCGGCCTCTTCGACGCTGGAGGAGAACAAATGCCGTTTAGGTGACTGCTTTGCCAAGCACCTCCTTTGTGTCCTCGAATGCAACCCCAAGCTCCCTGTTGCTTGTCACTTAATTTCCCTGTCCCATTCCCACTCTGCCCCCTCTTCTGCACTGTTCCAATAAGGATCCACGCAAACTCAACAGTACCCAGTCTTTTCAGCACTTTGCAGTCTTCTGGCCTTAACATTGACTTTGATAACTTCAGCTTCTCACTTGCAATGGAACAGGGAATGAGGAAAAGCAAGCAATGTGGATGGGTGTCAGCATTTTTTTTTCGGGGGGGGTTGGTGTTTGGATGAGCACCCTCTGTTGGACTATCTTCTTGGCAAGTGTTTTTTTTTCTCCCCCAGGCTTCTGGGATGCTGGACCCTGCTTCACTTTGCCAGTTTTTCCTGTTTCAGACATGACATGTTGGTTCTCTATCCATGATCCATGCTGGCTCAAGCCACATAGAAAAGCTACATGACCAAACTTTCATTGGTTGGCAGAGAAGATTGATGCAGAGTTAAAGGGATTGAATGGCTTGAGCCACGAGCCCATCTCCTCCTCCTGCATTTCTGGTACTATGATCACTTTTCCTGCTTTACTGTTTTATTGGACTTTCACATACAAGGATTAAAATGATCCACTTTGCACTGGGGACATTAAGTACTTTCTGTGCATTTTTACCTTGAAGGTAATTGCTTACTTAAAAATTTAGGTACGTTTTAAAAAAAATTATTCTTAATCCCTTGTTTTTTATGCGTTTCCTTCCTAATTGTTTAGTTTCTTGTTGGTTTGCTCTGACTTGCAATTAGGTGGGAAGTTGCATTGAGCCAAGAACAAGTTTTGCATCTTATTTATGTACCGATTTTCTGCTTAACACTTGCCTAAACAGCTATATTTTTAAATCCGATAGTGGCCAAACAGCTAGTTTGTTCAAACCTAGTTCTTTCCGTTTTCTGACACAGCACATGAAAACACACACTTCAGCAGTTGACTATCATTAAAAAAATCTTCAATAAAAATAGAATATTCTGGAAATACACATCAGGTCAGTAAAGGTTAGTAAAGAAAAAAGAAGTGGATGGGTGAGGAAAAGAGACAATAGATTCTCCAAACATTATCATTATATAGGCAGTCCTTTGGAATCGAGGAAGACTTGCTTCTACTCTAAAAATGAGTCCTTAGGTGGTTGAATAGTCCAAACATAAGTTGTTAATGGGTAACATGACCTACAAGCTTTTTACTAGAGAAGAAATAAATTGTTGCAAAAGATAACCACCGTGAGGGAATGAGCAGACTAAAGAACATGCAAATAGCCAAGGTAGTTAAAAGCACAAGATCTGAACTGAAAACACAAATACTGGAAATACAAGTTGTAACGCCAACTCCAGAAAAATGGAAATAAAAACAGCTGAGTGTCCCGGTGCAGACCCTCTGCTAGCGCTGTATTCTGACGGTCCATACCTGTAGCGCTAATTCCCACCCCACCCACTGGACGCCAACGGATCTACTCTATGTCCTCAGCATCTCCCACTGAAAGGAAAATGGAAGATATTACTCAGTTCTGAAGTTTCCAAAGAAAATGTTAAAACCTGAATGCCCAGGAGAAAGACGAGACACTACGGCTGGAACTTGATTTGAGCTTCGTTGGAGCACTGTAGGGTGGCTAAAGACTGACGAGTCACTGTCAGAACTAGGGGAAAAAGAAAAACTTGCATTTTATGTAGTACCTTTGACCATCTCTGAACATCTCAAAGCACTTTACAACCAATGAAGTACATTTTGAAGTGCAGTCGCTGTTGTAATTTAGGAAAGGGAACTTAGTGGGGAAAACAGGATGGTCTAGATTCCACTTGTGAACAGAATGGAGGTATTTGGTAAAGCAGGTACAGGTTGAGCATCCCTTATCCGGAACCCTCTGGACAGGGCCTGTTCTGGACAAGGGATTTTTCCAGATGAGGGCTGGCCTGCCCCCGCGATCCATCCCCCCCCCCGCCTCTTTTCCGCGCCCCCCCCCCCCCCCAACCCCATGATCTCTCTGCCGCACTCCCAGCCCCAAACCATCCATCCCCAATATCCCCTTGCTCAGTACCTGTACCATCCAATTTAACGTGACCAACCCTTGGCAGGTACCTCCTCCCCCCCCCCCCCCCCCGCCCAAAAGTCTGGAAAAACGTAAAATCCGGAACAGCCTCTGTCCCGAGGGTTCCGGATTCGGGACGCTGCACCTGTACAGATAAATCATGGTGGTTTCATAAAGGAATAACAAGAACGGCATATGATTTAGCACTGTCTTCTCTATCTTTCATATACAAATCTTGTAGGTCGCACACATCCCATCGTGCTTCAGATCCCATGTTTTGAAGTTTCTCGTTTTTACAAAAAAAAAGGCAATCTGCAAACCTTCCTCACCAGCAGCAGTTAACATCTAATTGACTATGATTTATGGCAGTTAGACCATGTAGTCTTAAATGGACAATCCAGTTTAAATGCCATTCCATACCAGCAGCAGACTAAACCTTGCATTGCATAGTATAACGCTCCAGTTATAAAACTTATCACCCAATATACCATAAACTACACCATATGAGATCTACCAGTTGTATTCTTAAAAAGATTGAATATGTTCCTTTGAAATGATCCATTGAATGAACCTCCAAAACTTCCTTGAATATGATTTTGTCAGGACTTTGGACAAATCAGGTGATGAAGGTCCTATCCCTGGGTATGAATTGTAGGTACCTGTACCAGAAAAGAATCGGCTGTCTACAGTTTGACAGAGGCCTGGGCTTCTGGTTATCTCCTCTGCCTCTGCTGCCTTTTCCTGTTGGGTCTTCTATGGCTTCCAATCATCATATTCCTGATGGGAAAGGAAGATATTTACTCATTACCCCGCCTATTTGTTGGCTTGCTCGGGCCTCAATTTTACCAGCAGAAAGAAAAACCTGACCATACCATGAGTGAGGCAGAAGTGCTCAGCAACAAGTTCCCTGGAAGAACAATAGTCACTGGTGTGAAGCTGTGGTTCAAATGGTTGAAGCTGAGTGTAAGCATATTATTTGCCTGCTGAGGGGAGCGAGAAAGGACCCTAGTAGTGACTCTGAGCTGCTGTTTAAGTTAGCCTTTGGGCAGTTTAAGCTGTTTTTTTCTGGAGGAGTTTTGGACCCAAACATGGTTGGACCAGCTACAAAATTTGGAGTACAAGAGTTTCAGTCGAGGTCATTAGACAGTGATCATGATGAGATCAGCTAACTCAGGACACACTAGGAATTGAACCAAATACTTTCCTGATCAGTGTGGTTCAGCTATTCACTGGATAAACTTGCTGAGCAACTGGAGAAACCTGAATGAACAAGCTGGAAGGCTTGATTGTCTTTACTCATTCTATATTTTCATTTGTCTTAAATAAGGCACCAAATTGGTTACCCTATAGTACAAGAATTACTTTTATTTTCTCCCCTTCTAACTGGTCAGGTAAACACAAATTCTACAAGGGAAACCTGATTGTAATGTCAGATATGATGGATTGGGGAGTGTTATTTGCCTCTTAATCTAGCCAAACACTGATTTGGTTCTGCCAGGAATTATGAACCAAATACTCTGGTGCTCTCTACTAGATTGTCCAGTAAATGCTGTCCCTCAATGAAATTTCTCCCTATTTAACATATGCTGTTTGGCTCTTGTATCCTTGCCCTCAGCTCCATCCCTCTCCTTGGGTATTTGCTCAAGCTGACCCTGATGGCGCACAACCTTAGTGTCTGGATGGACCTTGAGTTGAACTTCACAGTACATATCCTATCCTTTACTAAGATCGTCTATTCCCACCTGCACAACATTGTTCACCTACATATTTAGCTTATTCCACTACCGTTGAGGCCCTCATCTGTGCTTTAAATACTCCCAAGCTCTATTTCTCCAATTCTGCCCGTGCAAGCCTCCCATGCTATCCATCTTGTAATGTGCTATGTCTCAATCCTCAATTGCTCCTGTCCATGCCAACATTCATTGGCCTCCCAGCTCTTATAGTATTGAGTGCAAGATCCTCGTCCTTGTTTACTAATCCTTCTGTGGTCTTGCCTCGCCCTACCTGTGCAACCTCCTGACCTTTGATTCACCCTCCTTCCATTCTCGCGTTGGTAGCAGAGCCTTCAGTAGTCTAGGATGTACGCTCTGGATTCTTCTCAAAACATTTCTGCCTTGCTACCGCTCGTCTTCAAAGGCCTCCTCAAAATCTACCTCCTTTGACCATGCCTTCTGTTATCTCCTCTAATTCTTCAACTATTGCTCGTCATCCATTCTCACCTCTTTGAAATTCCTTGGGACGTTCATTGCATTAAAGACAATGGGCTAGAAGTTGCGGTGGCTACTAACTGAACTAACGGCGTTCGTCGTTATTACCCTATTGAAACTGACTGCAATTTCAGGATGTAGCACATGCGCATCTAAATGTGGAAATTCTGAAGTTGCAGTCAGTCATTCATTGCTCCGACTCTGGCTGCACTGTGGCCCACCCCCCATAGCTAGCAATCTGTGAAATCAGTGAAACTGGTGCAAACTTGAGCTTTTCTGCAGTAATATCATTGTTAAATACCCCATTAAATGTTAGGCCTTGTTGGAGTAGGTGTAACTGGGATTTTAAATGTTTTGACTGCTAAACAAATGTTCTGGCCCTGAAAAACTAATGTTAATTTTATGGAGTGTCAAATTTCTCCATTATGATAAAAGTCACAATTTTTAAGCAACTTTAAAAAAAAAAAAAAATAATTTTTTAAATATTTTTTTTAAAGTTTGTTCATGATTATTTCAGGTTCTACCTTATCCCCATGTGAGAGCCCCAATCTTTGTTTTACTCTCCAACATTTAAAAAAAAAAGTTGGGATAAAAGCAGGTTCTCATTTCCTGCTTCGCTATCTGTGAATTCTGCAATGTGATTGGCTGCTCAGACAGCTTTTTGATGTCACAGCGGATCGTGTTATGGATTCCCCATTATACTACACTGAAATCTCTTGCGTGTTGAAAAAGGCAAACTTCTCGCCACTGATCACCAGAGACACTCTGAATGTTTTGATTTCAAGTTCCATTTGAGTGCATAATCTAGGCTGAATAGTGCAGTATTGAGGGAGAGCTGCACTGATTGAGATGGTGTTTTTCAGATGAGATATTAAACTGAGGCTGCGTCTGGCCTCTCCAGTGGATGTAGACGATTCCATGGCGCTATTTGAAGAGCCGGTGTTCTCGTGTCCTGGTCAATATTTATCCCTTAATGAACATCTCTCAAACAGATTACCTGGTCATTATTTCACTGCTGTTTATGGGACTTTGTTGCAAATTGTATCTCATGGTTCCCTACCTTTAAACAGTGACTATGCTTTAAAGGTACTTCATTGGCTGTAATGTGTTTTGGGGCATCCTAAAAGATGTAAGGCTCTACAAAAATGCAAGTTTTTTCATTACATGTCTGAAGATGATACCAAGGGGGCAACGTGTAGATGAGAAAGAAAAACGGGCCAAGGATAGGTCATTAGGGAAGTTCAGAAGTAACTGCTGGGGCAGGAAGAGAAGCCGTTTTTGGATAGTTAAGAATGGATCCAAGCCAGGCCAGTCCCACTGATCTGGACAGCAGAGGAGAGGCATTGGAGGAGGATGGTGTGGTTAACTGTATCAAAGGCTGCAGAGAAGTCTAGGAGGAAGCGAGTTCTGCCACTCATGGCTCACAGCTTTTTGTAAACATTCTACCTTATTACAGTGCACTTTAGTGTTGTACTTCCAGGAGCAGGATGAAAATTGCACATCTTAAGATGTGTATCTCCCATATGCATAGAATGTCTCCATAGCTGGAATTCACCAGCTCTCTCTGCCAGGTTGTCATGGTGCATTCCACAAGCATAGGGTAAAAAGTACAACTCATCACACTCAAACATTATTTCTCAATAGCAGCTGGAAATTACACCCAAAATGTGCTAGAAATTGTGCTGTTCAGCTTGTGCTTCAAGTTTCTGCTAAAATTAATTTGCATAATCACAAAGTTAAATTCTTCCATACACCAGTGCAGTCAGGCAGCGTAATGGA
This sequence comes from Pristiophorus japonicus, assembly GCF_044704955.1. Classification (NCBI taxonomy): domain Eukaryota; kingdom Metazoa; phylum Chordata; class Chondrichthyes; family Pristiophoridae; genus Pristiophorus; species Pristiophorus japonicus. Next base: position 18,222,475 of record NC_091993.1, read on the forward strand.
TCATCGTTTATTTCTTTTCCATTGAAAAAGTGTTGCTCGATGTATTAAAGAGTGGTAACCTGGTGCAGTTTTCTTAATACAGTTGGAAATGGATGTAACATCAAAAATAAGCATTTTTAATGTGTTCCGTCCTCTGCCTGATTTAAAGTAACTAAAAATGTCTTTAAAACCATACTGTACCATTTAATAGTTTTGTTGGTGTACACTAGTCAGTTTCTTAGTAAATTAAATATTTTATGATTTTTTTTCAAACTTGCCTATTGGTGCCACTGCATCCAAGAAAATTATCGTAAATTGAAGAGCCTTCCCGAACCAGCACCATTGGTGGAATCTCACATGTTTGTCTAGGGTTGTGGTCAATTTGTGGACGGGGCCTGATTAGGGTGAATTGAATCTTGAAGTAGTACAAAAGATTGCAAATTCCCTATCTTTTCTACTAGTTCGGCCGATTCTGCCCCGATTAGGCTGGAATCTGGGTGCAAAACTAGTGGAGCCAAGTGTAAACTCCACCTATCTTTCCCCCTGTCCCCTGACACACACACACACACACCCAATGTGAAGACATTTGAGCAGTGTTGCTCTGGTTTATAGTAGTTGCCAGATAGTAAATGATACATTTTTTTTAAAGTTGTGATTTGGTCGATTTATTTATTTTTCTCCCCTCTCCGTTCATAACGTGGTAATCATTGGAACGGTTATTTTTTCATTAGTCCACATTAAGTTAGATTAACACATTTAATTAATTTGGTAACTTAGCAAGTGAGTTTTTATCCTGTTAATGTGTGACACTTTGGAGGTGTGACACTGAGGTCATGCTTTCAGATATGACATTTTTGAAAGTTGTGATTCAACAGATATATGCAAGAGCTTTTAATTATTTCAGATCATTTTTTCACATTATTTTTTCAGCCATGTAAAATCAACTAATGAAATGAATAAAAACATGAAATTAGAAAGCAAAAAATTGCAAATCTGAAACATAAACAGAAAATGCTAGAAACACAGATCAGTCAGCATCTACGGAGTGAATAGTCAAGGTAACATTTCAGACTAGGCTTTTCTTAAGAATTGAAAATTTTTCTGAAGATGGGCCCAGTCTACAATGTCAACTTTCCAATGGCAAGATTTCTCATTTTGAAATAATATAATGTGGAACTTGACATCTCATGTTAAGAATAACCCTCGGCTATTTTGTGCATATTTCAATGTTATTTTGTGTCGTTGAGATGCTGACTTAAACTATGCCACATGCCTCATTTAATATAACAGATTTTCTGCAATAGAGCTTCTCTTCAAAAGTAGTGTGAATGTGAACTCAAAGTTACCTTAAGGGTGACTTCTTTACAGATATATACATAGACAGAGGTTTGGGTGGTCTTGGACCTGGTCTGGAGACGGTGTAGGTTAAACAGCTTCCCTCTGGTTCTGTAGTTTAGTTCCACTCCAGTGGGGAGCTTGTTGACTGAGGTGGAGCATGGCAGCAAGGAAGATTGAGAAAAGGGTTGGAGCGATGACACAGCCCTGTTTGACGTGGAATGGGTCTGTAACGGATCCGCTGGTAAGGATCATGGCCTGCATGTTGTGGAGCAGGCGAGGGATGTTGACAAACTTTTGGGGGCACCCAAAACGGAGGAGGACGCTCCATAAGCCCTCATGGTCGACAGTGTCAAAGGCCTTTGTAAGATCGAAAAAGGCCATGTATAAAGGCTGGTGCTGCTCCCTGCATTTTTCCTGCAGTTGTCGTGCTGCAAAGATCATGTCCGTTGTTCCCCGTAGGGGACGAAATACACACTGCGACTCCGGGAGGAGCACCTCGGCCACAGGTAGAAGACGGTTGAGGAGGACTCTAGCGACGACCTTCCCAGTGGTTGATAGCAGGGAGATTCCCCTGTAGTTGCCGCAGTCGGATTTTTTTCCCCTTTTTAAAAATGGACACGATCACTGCATCTCTGAGATCACCCGGCATGCTCTTCTCCCTCCAGATGAGAGAGATGAGGTCATGTATCCGCGCCAACAGCGCCTCTCCGCCATATTTTAGCGCCTCAGCAGGAATTCCATCTGCACCTGTAGCCTTATTCTTGAGCTGTTTTATGGCTTTGCCTACCTCGTGCAGCGTTGGAGTTTCACTGAGGTGGCGGGTTGCATGCTGCGAGAACACTCGAGTCAAAGGCAGAATCTCGATTGAGGAGATCTTCAAAGTGCTCCTTCCAGCAGGCCCTGACAGCCTCGGTGTCCTTGATGAGTGTTTCCCCGTTCTTTGCCAGGAGTGGGGTGGGGCCTTGGGAGTTTGGACCGTAGGTGGCCTTGACTGCAGTGAAGAATCCTCATATGTCGTGGCTGTCGGCTAGTTGTTGTATCACCTGGGCTTTCTCCATCCACCACCTGTTCTTTAGGTCCCGGGTTTTTTTTTAGACCACCGTCTGTAACATTGCTTTATAGCTCCCGAGTTTGGTTGTTGATGGAGGCTCAAAAATGCTCTACGCTTACGATCTATTAGCTCTCGGATCTTATCGTTTTCATCAAACCAGTCCTGGTGTTTTCTGGTTGAGTATCCGTGTCTTTTCACAGGCACTGGTTATGGAGGCCTGGAGGGCAGACCAAGCGCTGTGGGCAGCATCTCAGGGTCATCAAGGCATGCCAGATTGGCTGTGAGGCGCTGGCTGTACAGGGCTCTCTTAGCTGGGTCTTTTAAGTGCCCTGGCATTAATTTTTTTGCGGCACTACTTCTGCTGTCCCCTCTGCTTTGAGATGTCTCCACAAGATCCTACAAATCCCCTGGGAGGACAGACGCACCAATCTCGGTGTCCTCGCCCAGGCTAACATCCCCAGCATTGAAGCACTAGCCACACTCGATCATTTTTGCTGGGCAGGCCACTTAGTCCGCATGCCAGACACGAGACTCCCTAAGCAACTGCTCTATGCGGAGCTCCTTCATGGCAAACGAGTCAAAGGTGGGCAGCGGAAACGTTACAAGGACACTCTCAAAGCCTCCCTGATGGAGTGCGACATCACCACTGACACCAGGGAGACCCTGGCCGAAGACTGCCCTAGGTGGAGAAAGTGCATCAGAGAGGGCGTTGAGCTCTTCAAATCTCAATGCTGTGAGCGTGAAGAGGTCAGGCAGCGGAAGGAGCGTGTGGTAAATCAGTGCCACCCCCGACGAATATGTGTCCCACCTGTGACAGGTTCTGTGGCTCTCGTGTTAGACTGTTCAGCCACCAAAGAACTCAATTTAGCAGTGGAAGCAAGTCTTCCTCGATTCCGAGGGACTGCCTATGATATACATATATGTGCAGTTAATGATGTGATGTGAGACAATAAATGAACAAGTAACAAATCTAACATCCTTCCTGGTAGGCTGCCCATGAATGCTGAGCGATGATGTTGTAGAATGCAACTTCATGTTTCTCATTGCAGTGAGCTCCTGATGTTGGACACACTGCAGAAGCTAAGTACTTCCCTAAGTGGAAGCAAAAGCAGTGGAAAAGTTGCCTAGGGTTACTTCTGTGGAGTCAGTTTAAGAATGACTGACATTGGAATACATCAGCTTGTGTTGTGTGACAGACTTCTAAAAGCAAAGAAAATTAAGTTGTCCTAAAAAATTGATGTGAATGTATTTTTTATAGATAGCGGGTCACATTTTTTACAGGAGATACATTGCAGCAGTTGTGCATAGCTGTCTGTCTACTGTAGTTGTGGAAGATTCATGTACAGTTCATATACAGATATTGGTATATATATATGTGTTGCAGAAGCTACATATGCAGCAGTCTATATTATTGCAGATAAATGAAATTTCATGATTTTTAAGATGCTAAGTATAACAATTAAACTTTAAATTTGCCTATCCAAAATTGTTTTAGTGCAGTTTTGTGAAGTTAACTTTTGTGAAGCTGAGTTGGCACAAATCACACTGTACTTGTGATCCAAACAGCATCTTTCATGTTTTGTACACTGTTGTTATATTAGGATAAAGTTGTCGGCAATAGCAGTGTTTGTGTAAAATTAATATTTAAAAACGCCACATAGTGTAATAAAATACAAAATGGGGCCATTGTGTTCAGCGTAGATTTAGATTCTTTCCAGCGCTCTGCTCATGCATTCAAAAAGTGAGCTATGTAATAGCATAAAATGTAATTTAAAGAGGAATTATGTATTTAATTGTTTTTAATCTAAAGGAAAACTGATGTAGTTTCTCATTTCCTCAAACAAATCACTTGACTGTGCTTATATGAAGTCATTTGTTTAATAGAGGCATATGGGTTGTGGCTAATTTCTCTGTTGGGTAGTCATAAAGTCAGTACCAATTCTAGTAAAGCCCTGGGATAATGTGTTATAATTGGAAATGGTCATTGAGAAGCATAAGCTCAAACTAGGAAACAGCAATCTGTTAAGACTGCATGCATGAACCAGCAGGTGCTTGATTTGTTTCCATATTTAACATGTTTTATGGCTATAGCGCGCACAAAAAAAATCATAATTAAAAGACTAATTATTTATTTGCATATACAAGTGCCACATTGTAGTTAGGATTGCGTTGTATTTCCCAATACAGTGATTCTTCTGATAGCACAGCCAAGATTGCGACAAGACAACTTAGAAGAAATGTGGAGGGAAAAATTGGAGACTTAAGGCCACAAATCTGACAATAATAGTGAATGAATGGTTAACACATTTGTATCCCCTTCCTCAGTTCACTATTTTACTGGAGCTGTTGGCTTATTTAAAATAAATGGTTTACTATTTCTGTAAAACACTGAACAAGTAAATGTTATAGCAAAATGTTAAGCATTCATTAACAGTAATTTCTAGTGTCTAACCACGTCCTCTGAAAAGCTAGCTACTGTGTTTTTGGAGAAGAGGAGTTCTGCCTACTTGATGTTACCCTGGCAGGAAATTGATTGTTATAGTGGGAGATATTGGAAGGAAAGAAATAACATCATAAAATTAGGACTTTTATTTTTGTTGTTCATTGTATTTTAGTTTCTCATCTCCACGACAGGTGAGCGGTTTTTTATCTGAATGTACTTGTGACTGGTAGATATTTATTGAGAGTAGTTTGTGAATGATGGTAGATATTGTGAATGGTTATTTGAAAAATGATCACTCATTTCTGAAGTGGTGGAGTTTGTCATAGCATTGCCCATGTCTATTATTCAGCAAATTAGCTTGTCAATTTGGTAACTTTAAAATGTTAAACTGTACTTATTTCTAGTGTGCTACAGAAAAATTGCACTTGGAACTATTTTACATAACTATTTTACCAATTTTTCTTGTTTGATGCTGTTAATTTATCATAAATTATTTTCATCACTATCACTGTCAGTGACAGACTTGCAGCCAGCAGCACTTCACTTTAGCTCGGAGGCGCTCTCGCCAAACAAATGTAATTGTACTGGTGGGAGAACATAGTATAAAAATTATGTGCTGACGTACATACGCACACCTACCAGCCATTGTAGTCTACTGAAATACCAGTGAAATGAGTGTGGTTATGTTAAAATTTTACACCCCCCTACCCTAGCATCCTGACCCTCTTAAAATTCTAGTGACAGTCAAGCCTCATTAATATCTTGCCCTCATCAAATGCAATGTATTGCAAACTCAAGACTAGATAGCGTGTGTGAACCCAACCTCCAAAGTAGATGCAAAATTTGTGTCAGATTAGAAATGTGACACGAGTTCTAACTTTTATCTAAGCAATAAAAGTTGGATGTAGTGTCTTGGGTGGAAGCTGGATGTTGCCAGGTTTTATTGGATTAGTTAACTCACCGTCTACCTTTTTTATTCTTTATTTCAAAAAGTGAAAATAGGGATAGTTTAGTAGCTAGGGATAGTTTAGTAGCTACAAATAGTCAGACTCCTGACTATGAAGGAGAACCCATCTACATGGTTTAAACACCCCACTTACTGGGATGATTATAGGTAGTATTGATCTTATCTAGAGAGAGATGGACAGATATGGGGCTGCATCATTCTCTTCTCTCAACCGAAGCATGGGATGTGGTGGATTAGGCGAGAAGAGAAAAACGATGAAGAATTTGAAGCTGCTCCAGGGATACAATCGAAACATCCACAATTAAACCAATTTTTGCTGATGATTAATTTTTGAATAATCTGCCTTCTAGTTCAGTGAATGAGGACTTTGGCCTATTCCCAAAGTGTAAAAGCATTGTTTGTGTGCGAGGACCTGATTATCAAGGTTTGAGTTTTCTGACTGATCCCCTTCAAAATAATCATTTTTCTGAAAATGTGTTACCAAAATAATAAATGTTCATTGATGTGATTCAAAAATGTTCCTGAAAACATTAAATTAAAATCCTTCAGCACCGTACCAAGTGAAGCTTGTAATTATCTTTATGATCCAGATGTTACTGCTTTGAATGTAAAACACTAAGTCCAATGAAAAAACAGTCTACACTACATTTGTAATTGCAAGACAACAATATAATTGTGATAAACGTTCCCTTGGACTTTATTATTTTAATGCCTTGAAGTATATATTCAGCGTTGCTGTAGCTCAGCTTAATTTATGTCTGGTTACACTTAAAGGAACTTTCTGTTTTGACAGCCTTGTCACGATTTCACCAGCAGCCAGAGTCGCAGGTAGTGGAGGAGAATGGAATTGCTCGTTTTGAGTGTGGAATTGATGGAATCCCACTTCCAGTTATCACATGGGAGAAGAACCAGTCAGCTATCCCAGATCACTTAAGGTAAGTTTTCAAAATTAATACTAATGTTCACAATGTAGTACACTTAAAGTTATCTGTGTAAACAAAATAATCCTGTCTATCCATTTGACATCCCATTGGGTTTTGCAATTTTGTGGCTACTGATTTATCATATGTCATACATTTACTAGTGATCACTCCTTCTGCTCGTGGCCTGCCCCCCTCTAGCTATTTTCCTTTATCAGAGGCTTGGATTTTGTTGCTCCTCCTTGTCCTGGCCATGGTACTTAACACTCCCTGGATGTCACCACCACTACCACACTGTCTTCTGACCAGGAAAGGCCAGCCTGAGACACCGAAGGTGCTGGCAGAATGCAAAAACTATTCCTTCTCTTTCCTCTCCAACATGAATGTAGAGTGAAACCCAAGTACTGGTACCAGCACAAAGATCCTCCCTCCTGTCCTCCATGCTCACGTATTGCCTGCTTCACCCAGGCCACGCAAAGCAGCCCTCCATCTCCATGGAGAGTCTTGCTCATTTGTGTGGTCAGCAGATGGCTGGAGTCCTGAATCTAACTGTGAGTATAGCAGGTGGTGAGGGATAAAGGAGTGAGGGAGAGACCTACAAAAGAAGAGAGTGGGTACATGCGTGGGAGACTGAGAAGAAAGTCACACATATATAGAGCAGAATAAGAACATAGAAAACAAGTAAAGAAGTTACAGAATTAGACCATTTTTTGAAAAATGTTTGTCCTTGAACAATGTTATAAGAATTCAATTAGTACACAGTGAAAATGGAAAAGCACAAAAAAGCTACCACCACCATAAAAATAGGAGGGGGTGTAAATTGAGTTTTGAGTCAGAAAATGACAACTGCACTGACCTTTGTAGGCTTTTAAAAAAAAAGTAACATTTTGAAGTGTATAGTGACATTTGGGCTAGACTTTGGGCATCATTCCGCCCATTTTACTGCCGCGAAGCACTTTACCCCCCCAAAACAGTGTTTAAATGGAAACTACCGCCCATATACCGCCGACGGTAATTTCGACATTTTTTTTCCTGAAATCTGATGCCTTTGCTCGTGTACCGCCCAAAAGAGTGTTTATAATGGAAACTACTGCCCAAATTATCGCCGAGCGCTAAATTCGGCAATTCACCCAAATTACTGTCCGCCCAAAAAAACGCTCAGAAAAAGCTGCACCCTCTTGACCTTAACCCGGTAGTATGGACGCCCTGTTTTAAATTGAATGAAGTTGAAGAAAAGGCTGTTCAAGTTGATTGGAGCATTGAAGTAATTTGTGAGGTAAAATCTTGAAAATTATCTGAGCACATTGTGGTCAATTTAGAGCACATTTGTGGTTGTTTAAGGATAATTCAAGAATTTTGAAGACCGATTAGGGCATTTAAAGTAATGGGACCTGTAATTTCTCAGCCAATATTGATGACTATTCACATGCTGCAGAATAGAGATGGAAGAAGGTTTATTGAAGAATATTATGTGCCCAGTCAAAGAGATGGCAGACTGCTGAGGAGGAGACGACCTTACACCCAATGCATTTAGAGGGAGCAGCGTTCATATCTGCACCTGTCTGATATAACGTGCGTTAGAAGGCTGCACTTTCGAAAGATGTCATCAGTGAGATATGCCAGCTCATTAAGGGGAACCTGCAGCCTACCAGCACCATCAGGGTCGCACAGCCCATTGAGGTTAAGGTTACTGCGGCACTTTCCTTCTATGCATTGGGCTCCTTTCAGGCCTCAGCTGGCGACATTTGCTGCCTCTCTCAGCATGCCACACATTGCATTCGCCAGGTGACTGAAGACCTTTACACACGCAGAATGGACTTTATGAATTTCCCTATCACCAGGGAGGCACATAGTGAGAGAGCTTTGGGTTTCTCGAAGAGCAAACTTCCCCAAGGTCCAGGTCCATGCGAACACCTTTAGAGGAGTCAGAGGTTTACTGTAACCGAAAGGGATTCCACTCCCTGAACGTGCAGCTCGTTGTTGACCACAAGCAAATAATCATTGCAGTAAATGCCAATTTTCCAGGGAACGTTCATGATGTGCACATCTTACGTGAGAGCACTATCTCCAACCTTTTTAAGAGTCAGCCACAAGGTCAATGCTGGATGACACAGGATACGGCCTCGCTACCTGGCTCTTGACCCCCTCCCCCCCTCCGTAAGCCCTCGGCAGATGCCGTGCATCGCTATGATCAAAGTCATATAGCCGCATGCAATATTGTCAAAGACATTTGGAGTGCTGAAGCAGCGCTTCAGATGCCTGGACCACTCTGGAAGCAGCCTATAATCATCATCATCATTATAGGCAGTCCCTCGAAATCGAGGAAGACTTGCTTCCACTCTGAGTTCTCAGGTGACTGAACAGTCCAATACGGGAACCACAGTCTCTGTGGGACAGACAGTTGTTGAAGGAAAGGGTGGGTGGGGAGTACTCCAAGGGGATTTGCAAGATCTTGCGGAGGCAGTGTTGGTATTTCTCCAGCGACTTGAGGGGTCTACTGTATATGGTCCACGTCTCTGAGCCATACAGGAGGGCGGGTATCACTACAGCCCTGTAGACCATAAGCTTGGTGCCAGATTTGAGGGCCTGATCTTTGAACTTTGAACACACTATTTCTCAGGCGGCCGAAGGCTGCGCTGGTGCACTGGAGGCAGTGTTGAACCTCGTCGTTGATGTCTGCCCTTGCTGATAATCGGCTTCCGAGGTATGGAAGGTCGTCCATGTTGTCCAGGGCCGCGCCGTGCATCTTGATGACTGGGGGCAATGCTGTGTGGTGGGGTCAGGTTGGTGGAGGACCTTTGTCTTATGGATGTTTTGTGTTAGGCCCATGCTTTCGTACGCCTCGGTGAAGATGTTGACGATGACTTGGAGTTCATCCTCTGTGCGCAGATGCAAGCGTCGTCCGCGTATTGTAGTTCGACAATGGAGGATAGGATGGTCTTGGATTTGGCCTGGAGGCGATGAAGGCTGCGCCGGTTCCCACTGGTTCTAAAGTTTAGTTCCACTCCAGCGGGGAGCTTGTTGAGTGTGAGGTGTAGCATTGCAACAAGGAAGATCGAGAAGAGGGTTGGTGCGATGACACAGCCCTGCTTGATCCCGATTCGGCCGTTGATTGGGTCTGTGGTGGATCCGTTGGTCAGGATATAATACCACCCTGAGCAGGTTGCTGAGTTCATTGTGGTGTGCTGCATGTTGCATGACTTGGCTATGAAAAGGGGACAGGAATTGCCAGATGGGACTGCCGGTCCACCTCAGGAGAGAGGGGAGGTGGAAGAGGAGGACAATCAGCCTGGCGATGAACCCATGCCATACCACCTCCTATCCGCCCCCCCCCCCCCCCCCCCCCAAACACCACAGGAGAAGCCCCATGGTAGTTACACAACTGCAAAACTGTTGCATCAGCAGCTCATAAATGAACACTTTGCTTGAAGTTATGTTGCGTTTCATCCTTGCCTTGCCATTGTTTGCAGCCCTTGTATTGATTGTTAACCTTCTGTTTGTAAAAGACACTGCACAAGAATTGTAAGTGTAATAAAATTCTCTTCTAATTTAACAAAATTGAAAAAACCTTTTTTAGAAATTTATAATTACATAATTGTTAAATGGAAAAAAGCAACATAATTTTAATTAAACAACCAATTAACAGATACCAGTATTGAAAACATTTAAACAGAATAGAAACACCCATAACACCCCCCCCCCGCACCCCCAACCAACAGTCAACAATTTTTGAATATCACTAAAAATAACGATTACACCCCCCCCCCCCCCCCCCCCCCAACCCTCCAAAACCAGACAAAATTTCTACCTGTGGCCATCTTTCCCTCTGCCTCTACCCCCAGCCGACCTTTACAAACCCTTTCCCCCTCACGTTGCCCCTGGTCCTATCCGGATTTACTCCAAGACGTTTTGCAGCAGGGCACCTCGAGCGCTGCTGCTGTGGGGGGGGGGGGGATGACATTGGCAGAGTCGTTTCTTGGAATCCCAGAGAAGAATCGATATCCGAAGACCTTTCTCCAGAGTCAGAAACAATTGCTTCCTTCTGACTCTCAGTAGCTGCCGGCATAGGTGGTATGGCACCTTGGGGTGCAGTACCATATACCGAGTCCATCGTTTGCCGCATGGCATCGGCGGTTCGCTGCAATCAGCTGCGCCATGTCCTCCGAATGGCGAGCTGAAAGCGTGGCAATGTTGCCGGTTAACCCACCTATTGCCTGGAGGAGCCCGCGACCAATGTCTATGCTCGCTCTAGACAATGGAACCATATCCAGGTTGACGTCTGTTTGACTTTGAGCATGCCTATCTCGCCGACTCAACCTTCGCGGATTTGGCGTAGGTGCTGGACTACTCGGTGCGCCCTGCTGTAAGCCGCTTGGTCCCACCACTTCCTTGAGGAATAGGTGGCCGCAGGTAGATTGGACCCTTGAGTCCCCCTCCTTCAGATGTTGGGTTGAGCTGGCTTGAGGCTCATCCAGACTATCCTCCTCCTCTGTGGTCTCCCCTCTGGTGGGAATACCACTTCAAGTAGGTACGGGTGACATTCCAGGGGTCTCCAAAAGTCTCTGATGCTCTTGGGCAACTGGAAAACATAATGAGAGAGGTTAGTAGAAGAAGAGGGGTGGGGAGGGCCAGGGTGACATGAGAATGCTTACGCTGCGCAAACATATGTAAGAGGAGCAACACTACTGCATTGGATATCACCGAGCGATGTTACATTTAATTAACAAACAGAATGCATGACATATTAAGATTTCATGATCCCAGCATTAATTACTTTACATTACCTAATTCATATATTATACTCAAATAGCAGTAAATTACCCGGGGGTTATACATGACTTACTTGCCACCACAACCGGATCTGTACCACCACGGGTGGCCGAGCGCTTATGAACCCCAACGAGTGCTGCGGCCCGCTCGTCAATTCTGTCAACCCTCCTCCCATGCGCCAACATTCTGCGCAATTGGAAGATAACTTCTGCAAGGATGACATGAGCATAGTACAAGCTAATTGCCCAGGTACTAATACGGAACACACAGATAGACATCCATAATTAGCCATCGCCAATGCTTTTCATCAATGTCCTATTTACGTTATATGTTAAATGCTATATGCTAATACCGTTGGGATGCAATTGATGCATGATGAACACATCTAAGTTCAGAAAAGCAATGTAATAAGATCGTGGCTAGGAAGTAATGCGTGACACCAAGCTTACCCAGCTTACCAAGCTTAATTACAATCTGGCATTTACATTTCAAGTAATAAGTCAGTGCATGATTACAGTTATTAAAGTTAGTATTTACTCTCGCAAACACAACGAGGTTGTTCCAGCGCTTGCGGCTCTGGCTCGGGCTGCCGATAATCATGAGCGGCTGACGAGACCACCTTGACAATATCTGCCCATATTCATTGGTAAACACTGGGGTGGGCTGTTCCCATGCCCACCCTCGGTTAATTGGCTCAATCTCGTGGACCAAGACAGCGTTGGCCTCATCCGAAAAGCACTTGGCCCTCTTCCTCCTTCCCACCTCAGCCATCTCGCCCACGTCGCTCATCACCTACCTCTTCAATATCCATTGTGCATTATAAATGAATTATAAATTGGTTATAATGTTTAAATCTTCAAATATTCAGCTCAGCCACTCTCCACGTGCTCTCTGCCTGTGTCTCTCTCTCTTCTCCTCCTCCTCCTCCCCCCCCCCCCCCCCCAAACCCGGCAACCCTTCCTCTTCTGCACATGCGCAGGTGACCCCTGACCCCCCCCCCCCCCCGAATCGTGGGAAAAGTGAAGTGCAGAAAAAAAAATCCTGCATGTGCAAAACGGCTGCTGTTAGGGACGCTGGCCTTGCATGACAAAAAAGACCACTACTGCCCATTTGCTATAACACCCCCCCCCCCCCCCCCCCCCCAAAAAGCCAAAACTAGCGGTTTTTAAAATGGGCGATATTCCGGCGGTTCTTAAAAGTGGGACATCCACTTCTGCCGGGCATACCGCCCAGTGGAAAGTCTAGCCCCATTATCTTTTCACATATCTGGCTGTTTCAAAAAGTTGCAATAATCGTCTGCACCAAATCTTCATTCCCTCCACCTATTTTTATCGTTTTATAGTGGTAGGTGAAGACATTTTTGTTTCAATTTTCCAGGCTAATAACCATTATGCAATATTGTCAGAAATTATTGATTATAATGCTTTCTGTAAATGGGGCAATAGAGCACAGACCCTAAAATGAATACAACAACATAGCTGGGTGTGCAAGTGGTTTAAGAGTCTGGAGGGCATCCTAGCATTTATTTTTCTTTGAGTTTATTTTCTGATGAAAAGCATGGACCCTTGTTTTCACCCCTTCCAGAGTGTCCCCAGTCCTTATATTTTTACAACTGAGGGTGGGTTCAGTCTTGATCTGATTGAGCTTTATAAGATAATCAAGGGAATAGATTGAGTTCCAGTTGATAGTTTGTTTCAATTAAGTAGGTTAGGCAGGTTCAGGGGTCGCAAATTTAAGTTGTACAAGGCCAGATCTAGGTTTGATGTCAGGTCAGGAGATGGTTCTTTTTCCAGAGAATATTGGACCACTGGAACAGGCTGCTGACTTTTGCGGTGGATGCTGATTCGCTGAATTCCTTCAAGCAGCTGGAGTGGTTTCTGGTTGGGGCAGAGATTGCCTCTTACAGAAGGTAGGTACTGCAAGGAATTTAGGGCCAGAGTGATCACCTGGACTAGTTTCGATTGCCTAGATGGGTCGGAGAGGAATTTCCCAGATTTCCTCCCCCCTCCCCCCCCCCCCCCAAAATTTGTCTGGGTTTTTAAATCTCTTTTTTGCCTCTCCCAGGAGATCGCATGGTTTTGGTTGAGGTGGGACGGGCTCAATGGACCAGAGGGTCTTTACCTGTCTGTCATTGTTCGTATGTTCGTAGACATCAATGCTGCCCCTTTTTGATCATTAGAAGGCAGACAGTAATAACCTCGTTGATCTCGTACCTGATTCCAGGATTTGTTGACCAGTTTTCTGCATGGTGGTGCAAAGGGGAACGCTGTGGTGATTGTGCTGTGATTGTACAAAGGGCTGCTGTACTAATATACATTCTTCATCAGTAATTCATCTGCTACTGAGTGGATAAAAGTCCTCATTGCCTCCTGCTGAGAAGCAATTGTTATCAGAATCTCCATGAGAGTAGATTTTGGGTACATGGCTATAAACTTTAATCTGAGCGCACTTCTGTCACCAACTGATGACAGTTTGTGTCCCAGCACCACCATTATCTGAGGGATGATTGAACAGTATTCAGAGAAAGGTGGAATTTCTTTGTCAATAGTTGATTATTTACTGTGTCTTTCTTGAGTGCTAAGTACACTTTTAAAGCCACTTTCCAATTCATTGTACTTTTGGAACAGATGGCTCTCCTTTATGGGTGGCCATTTTGATTCTGATGACTGAAAGCAGTAAGGCTGGGTGAGGAATTGTTTGCAACCTGCATCATCTTCTGGCAACTGGTACTCATTTCTGGTCAGAAGGTTTTTTTGTGCAAGTAAGTTAATTTGGTAGTTGGCAAGGAGCAGTGTAATTCTGGTCTGAGCATTTACAAAAGCTACTTGAACCCATATAGAGATGGAACCAAAAATTAGATGGAGAAGGGCTTTCTGACCCAAAGTCTGAGGAGTAAAAGTCTTCAGTTGCTTACGTCATCTAGGCTGGTCATTTTGTTCATTCAATTTGCTTAATGTAAATATGGCTAGAGCCTTGGTAGTCTCGAGCCTATGCCAAGTGTTGAGTCATCTCCAAATCTCCCAAAGACTTACCCATTCTCAAAATGGTGGTGTAACTTGGTCAGAAGTGGCACTGTTTGCTGATGATTGCACAGCTCCACTGACAATTCCTCACATAATGAAGCAGTCCATGTCCCCATTTAGCAAGACCTGGACAAGATCCAGGCCTAGGCTGATGAGTGGCAAGTAACATTCACACCACTCAAGTGCTGGATAATGGCCATCTCTTATCTTCAACAAGAGAGCCTAACTACCTCCCTTGACATTCAGTGGCATTATTATCGCCGTGTCTCCTAACATCAACATTCTGGGAGTCACCATTGACCATAAACTCAACTGGAACAGCCACCTAACTGCCATGGTTACTAGAGCTGGTCAGAAGCTGGGTATTCTATGGCAAGTGGCTCATGCCCTGACTCCCTAAAGCTCTCCTCCACCTACAAGGCGCAAGTCAGGAGTGTGATGGAAGGGACTCTCCACTTACCCAGATAGGTGTAGCTGCAACTGCACCCGAGCAGGTCAACACCATCCAAGAAAAAGTAGTCTGCTTGATTTGCACCCCATCCACTAGCTGAAATATCCACACCCTCTACCACTGGCATACCATGGCTACAGTGTCCCAAACCCACGACCTCCATCACCAGAAGGAGAAGGGGGAACAAGTTCATGAAAACACCATCACCTCCAAGTTCCCCTCCAAGTCGTACGTCATTCCCACTTGGACATATATCGCTGTCCCTTCATTGCTGGGACAAAATCCTGAAACGCCTCACCTAACAGAAATGTGAGAGTAGCTTCACCATACGGACTGCAGCGGTTAAAGAAGGTGTTCTACCACCTTCTCAGGGCAACTAGGGATGGGCAATAAATTTAAGCCTCGCCAGTGACGCCTGCATCCCTAAGAATTTTTTAATTTTTGTCTTGAAAAGGATCAGGCCTATGGCAAGAGTGGGCCACCAATACAGGCTCAGTAAATTTGGTTCTAAATATCTTTAAGCTTCACTTCTTGTTCAAAGTTTGAGAAACAGGACAAAATATCTGTTCATTATAAGAATCACCATCCCAGATGAGGTGTCTGGACTACCTCACTGTACCTGGAGATTGCTGATGAACTAGGGATTAGTCTGGGTTTGAGAAATTCATGTCCGCTTATAGATATTCAACCAAAGATTTTAGAGTTGCGGTAAAGAGCCTCTTTTTCAATGGGGTTGAAAATCTGTAAATTTTTAATGGCAACAGAATTACAAGGTGATGGCTGGACTGGAGCCCTGGGACCTGGTCAAATCTTGTAGTCCTTTAGCTCTTATGACCCCGACAAACACTCCTTCAGGGGTTCCAAGGCTCTGTGGCTAGTTTTCAGGAGCTAGCAAACCGTCTGTGGGTGGTAGTGTGCAACCAAAGACTATTACGAGCCCTGCCTGGTAATTGTACCATTCCTTCTCCTTCACCAGGGACCTAATCTGAAAACCGTAGCCTTCCTTTGCAAATGAAAATGAATAAAGTGGCATCACAACTTGATTCTTTATTGTTGGGTGGGGATCCCTCTATATTCCAGTCAGAATTCTTAGCAAGCATTGATGTATTATTTGGTCCTCTGGGATTAGAATGATGCATTTCTAAGAATGATTAATATCACACAGTAAATTAACAGAATTGAACTTCTCAATTTTGACTCTGGGAATAGGAATAATCTTGATCAATATCCTTAATCAATACTTGCATGACAAAGTTAACTACTATAATCTATATAACAAGATAACAACTATAACCTTCAGCATTAATTCCATAATGAAGGCACTGTTTAAATATAGGACATCTTTAATTTGATATTTGATGATCTGTACATTTCAGCCTCTTAGTGGTGATAACAATCGATCTGCCCTTTGATTTTGTGCGCTAATATGACTGTGCCTCAGGATAGTCGCTGAGGCGTGAGTCCGGGGATCAGCAGAGGCCTACAAAAGGCCACGAGAGGCAGCGGGAGTTCGTGGTCGCTGAGGCGTGAGTCCGGGGATCAGCAGAAGCCTACAAAAGGCCGCGAGAGGCAGCGGGAGTTCGTGGTCGCTGAGGCGTGAGTCCGGGGATCAGCAGAGGCCTACAAAAGGTCGCGAGAGGCAGCGGGAGTTCGTGGTCGCTGAGGCGTGAGTCCGGGGATCAGCAGAGGCCTACAAAAGGCCGCGAGAGGCAGCGGGAGTTTGTGATTGCTGAGGCGTGAGTCCGGGGATCAGCAGAGGCCTACAAAAGGCCGCGAGAGGCAGCGGGAGTTCGTGGTCGCTGAGGCGTGAGTCCGGGGATCAGCAGAGGCCTACAAAAGGCCGCGAGAGGCAGCGGGAGTTCGTGGTCGCTGAGGCGTGAGTCCGGGGATCAGCAGAGACCTACAAAAGGCTAGCCGGTGCAGCTACAGGGAGAAGGCAAAAAAGAAACAGAAAGGTGACTTCACAGCCGAGCGGGTAAGTGATTGGCTGGTGATTGGTGAGTAGTTTTTCTTTTTCTTTTTTATATTAGTCAGTAACTTTTAACATTGTGTTGCCAATTTAAGTGTATCTAAAGGTTAAGTCATGGCAGGAGAGCTCGGTCGGGTGTTATGCTCCTCCTGTACCATGTGGGAACTCGGGGACACTTCTGGTGTCCCTGATGACTACGTGTGCGGGAAGTGTATCCGCCTCGAGCTCCTGACGGTCCGCGTTGCGGAGTTGGAGCTGAGGGTGGATTCACTCTGGAGCATCCACGATGCTGAGAATGACGTGAGTAGCACGTGTAGCGAGTTGGTCTTACCGCAGGAGAAGGGTCCACAGCCAGATAGGGAATGGAAGACCAGCAGGAAGAGTAGTGCAAGGAAGGTAGTGCAGGGGTCCCCTGTGGTCATCCCCCTGCAAAACAGATACACTGCTTTGAGTACTGTTTGGGGGGGATGACTCATCAGGGGAGGGCAGCAGCAGCCAAGTTCATGGCACCGTGGCTGGCTCTGCTGCACAGGAGGGCAGGAAAAAGAGTGGGAGAGTGATAGTGATAGGGGATTCAATGGTGAGGGGAATAGATAGGCGTTTCTGCGGCCACAACCGAGACTCCAGGATGGTATGTTGCCTCCCTGGTGCAAGGGTCAAGGATGTCTCGGAGTGGGTGCAGGACATTTTGAAAAGGGAGGGAGAACAGCCAGTTGTCGTGGTGCACATTGGTACCAATGACATAGGTTTAAAAAAAAAGGGATGAGGTCCTACGAAACGAATTTAAGGAACTAGGAGCTAAATTTAAAAAGTAGGAGCTCAAAAGTAGTAATCTCGGGATTGCTACCAGTGCCACGTGCTAGTCAGAGTAGGAATCGCAGGATAGCTCAGATGAATACGTGGCTTGAGCAGTGGTGCAGCAGGGAGGGATTCAAATTCCTGGGGCATTGGAACCGGTTCTGGGGGAGGTGGGACCAGTACAAACCGGACGGTCTGCACCTGGGCAGGACCGGAACCAATGTCCGAGGGGGAGTGTTTGCTAGTGCTGTTGGGGAGGAGTTAAACTAATATGGCAGGAGGATGGGAACCAATGCAGGGAGACAGAGGGAGACAAAAAGGAGGCAAAAGCAAAAGACAGAAAGGAGATGAGGAAAAGTGGAGGGCTGAGAAACCCAAGGCAAAGAACAAAAAGGGCCACTGTACAGCAAAATTCTAAAAGGACAAAGGGTGTTAAAAAAAACAAGCCTGAAGGCTTTGTGTCTTAATGCAAGGAGTATCCGCAATTAGGTGGATGAATTAACTCTGCAAATAGATGTTAACAAATATGATGTGATTGGGATTACGGAGACGTGGCTCCAGGATGATCAGGGCTGGGAACTCAACATCCAGGGGTATTCAACATTCAGGAAGGATAGAATAAAAGGAAAAGGAGGTGAGGTAGCATTGCTGGTTAAAGAGGAGATTAATGCAATAGTTAGGAAAGACATTAGCTTGGATGATGTGGAATCTATATGGGTAGAGCTGCAGAACACCAAAGGGCAAAAAACGTTGGTGGGAGTTGTGTACAGACCTCCAAACAATAGTAGTGATGTTGGGGAGGGCATCAAACAGGAAATTAGGGGTGCATGCAATAAAGGTGCAGCAGTTAAAATGGGTGACTTTAATATGCACATAGATTGGGCTAGCCAAACTGGAAGCAATACAGTGGAGGAGGAGTTCCTGGAGTGCATAAGGGATGGTTTTCTAGATCAATATGTCGAGGAACCAACTAGGGGGGAGGCCATCTTAGACTGGGTGTTGTGTAATGAGAGAGGATTAATTAGCAATCTCGTTGTGCGAGGCCCCTTGGGGAAGAGTGACCATAATATGGTGGAATTCTGCATTAGGATGGAGAATGAAACAGTTAATTCAGAGACCATGGTCCAGAACTTAAAGAAGGGTAACTTTGAAGGTATGAGGCGTGAATTGGCTAGGATAGATTGGCGAATGATACTGAAGGGGTTGACTGTGGATGGGCAATGGCAGACATTTAGAGACCGCATGGATGAACTACAACAATTGTACATTCCTGTCTGGCGTAAAAATAAAAAAGGGAAGGTGGCTCAACCGTGGCTATCTAGGGAAATCAGGGATAGTATTAAAGCCAAGGAAGTGGCATACAAATTGGCCAGAAATAGCAGCGAACCCGGGGACTGGGAGAAATTTAGAACTCAGCAGAGGAGGACAAAGGGTTTGATTAGGGCAGGGAAAATGGAGTACGAGAAGAAGCTTGCAGGGAACATTAAGGCGGATTGCAAATGTTTCTATAGATATGTAAAGAGAAAAAGGTTAGTAAAGACAAACGTAGGTCCCCTGCAGTCAGAATCAGGGGAAGTCATAACGGGGAACAAAGAAATGGCAGACCAATTGAACAAGTACTTTGGTTCAGTATTCACTAAGGAGGACACAAACAACCTTCCGGATATAAAAGGGGTCAGAGGGTCTCGTAAGGAGGAGGAACTGAGGGAAATCTTTATTAGTCGGGAAATTGTGTTGGGGAAATTGATGGGATTGAAGGCCGATAAATCCCCAGGGCCTGATGGACTGCATCCCAGAGTACTTAAGGAGGTGGCCTTGGAAATAGCGGATGCATTGACGGTCATTTTCCAACATTCCATTGACTCTGGATCAGTTCCTATGGAGTGGAGGGTAGCCAATGTAACCCCACTTTTTAAAAAAGGAGGGAGAGAGAAAACAGGGAATTATAGACCGGTCAGCCTGACCTCAGTAGTGGGTAAAATGATGGAATCAATTATTAAGGATGTCATAGCAGCACATTTGGAAAATGGTTACATGATAGATCCAAGTCAGCATGGATTTGTGAAAGGGAAATCATGCTTGACAAATCTTCTGGAATTTTTTGAGGATGTTTCCAGTAAAGTGGACAAAGGAGAACCAGTTGATGTGGTATATTTGGACTTTCACAAGGTCCCACACAAGAGATTAATGTGCAAAGTTAAAGCACATGGGATTGGGGGTAGTGTGCTGACGTGGATTGAGAACTGGTTGTCAGACAGGAAGCAAAGAGTAGGAGTAAATGGGTACTTTTCAGAATGGCAGGCAGTGACTAGTGGGGTACCGCACTGATGTTTACATTGTACATTAATGATTTAGATGAGGGGATTAAATGTAGTATCTCCAAATTTGCGGATGACACTAAGTTGGGTGGCAGTGTGAGCTGCGAGGAGGATGCTATGAGGCTGCAGAGTGACTTGGATAGGTTAGGTGAGTGGGCAAATGCATGGCAGATGAAGTATAATGTGGATAAATGTGAGGTTTTCCACTTTGGTGGTAAAAACAGAGAGACAGACTATTATCTGAATGGCGACAGATTAGGAAAAGGAGAGGTGCAACGAGACCTGGGTGTCATGGTACATCAGTCATTGAAGGTTGGCATGCAGGTACAGCAGGCGGTTAAGAAAGCAAATGGCATGTTGGCCTTCATAGCGAGGGGATTTGAGTACAGCGGCAGGGAGGTGTTGCTACAGTTGTACAGGGCCTTGGTGAGGCCACACCTGGAGTATTGTGTACAGTTTTGGTCTCCTAACTTGAGGAAGGACATTCTTGCTATTGAGGGAGTGCAGCGAAGATTCACCAGACTGATTCCCGGGATGGTGGGACTGACCTATCAAGAAAGACTGGATCAACTGGGCTTGTATTCACTGGAGTTCAGAAGAATGAGAGGGGACCTCATAGAAACGTTTAAAATTCTGACGGGTTTAGACAGGTTAGATGCACGAAGAATGTTCCCAATGTTGGGGAAGTCCAGAACCAGGGGTCACAGTCTAAGGATAAAGGGTAAGCCATTTAGGACCGAGATGAGGAGAAACTTCTTCACCCAGAGAGTGGTGAACCTGTGGAATTCTCTACCACAGAAAGTAGTTGAGGCCAATTCACTAAATATATTCAAAAAGGAGTTAGATGAGGTCCTTACTACTAGGGGGATCAAGGGGTATGGCGAGAAAGCAGGAAGGGGGTACTGAAGTTGCATGTTCAGCCATGAACTCATTGAATGGCGGTGCAGGCTAGAAGGGCTGAATGGCCTACTCCTGCACCTATTTTCTATGTTTCTATGTTAGTCAAAAATTAGTCTCTTCAGGGTAGCAGTACATGTTCAACAAATCATTAACAGTTTTGTCAGTCTTTCCTTTACTGTTCTAGCTCTGTTCAATTGTTCAATTTTGCCGATCATTTATGTATTGCCTATTTCTGCTCATATGTCCCTGTTCAGCAATTGTTTTTGCCTACCACAAGCTGTCTCCACATACCTTTTATATTTTTCTTCTACATGTCCTGCCTAACATTCCCCTTTCAACCAACACCAACAGATCTTCTATTCACTTGCTGCTTGTGGGATCTTCTGCAAAATTGTTGTCTCCTTTTGCATCATTAACAATGATTGCTCCTCAAGAAGTAATCCATTGATTGTAAAATACTTTAGGATATCCTGAGAGCATAAGGTGCTATATAAATGCAAGTTATTTATTATTTCTATCTTGTATTATGGTGCCAATATCAGTTGAAGGAATTTGAAGGTAATCATTTAAGCACTTTCCACAACATATATGGCTGCGTTTCTATGCTTCTTCTGACAGTACGCTCATTTGAGCAACTTCTTGAGAGACCACAAAGGATGGAGCTCTTAGCTTTCTTTGATTTCCAAGACCTTTTTTTTTCCAACTTTGCAAAATCAGAATTGTAGCCAACATAAGTTGCATTAATTGTTAAACAGTTTTGGCCCATTCTCGGAATGATCTCCCTTCAAGTAGATTGAGTTCCCAGGCAACTGAATCTGTAGTCTCCTCTTTACAAAAGGCTAAGAATATTCGTGGGAGTGGAGATCTGGCAGCGGCGGAGGGGTGTGAGAGCAGAAGGGGGTAGAATGTCTGTTCAGTTATTTGTCAGCCAGCTTGAGACCGAGCCATCAAATCCGTTGCAGTGGGTTATTTTTTGGAGTTCAGATATCTGATAAACCAGTTCAAACTTTGAATGTTCTTTGGCCTTGGAGCTTCAAACCATGGTAATCTGCACAAATGTACAGACTATGGAACAGGAATTTTTGCTACCTCAAAGATTCTTAACATCTGGCGGAAACCTTAACAACTTAAGGAAATTTGCCTTAAATATTACATTTGTATTTTTTTTTTAAGTCTTGTAAAAAACCAGTTGGCCCATCAAGCCTGTCCCATCCTGACATGGTGCGACCTATAGGCACCCGCTCTCCTATGACTGTGGGGCCAGGAAAAGTAACCAAGAAAAAAAACCTTGGGCTAACTTAGGAAAACATTCTGAAAAATTCCTCTGACCCCAAAAGGCAACCGAGCAAATTCCAGGAGACCACAGTGACTAATATCTCTAGTTCCAGTTTCCACTGTACCTTCTGTGACTCGAGATGTCTAGTTCAAGTCTCATTCGAAGGTCAGCAGTGAATCCACACTCTCTGAACATACTAGGAACCTATTGCTGAGGTCAATGACCCTGTAAAAAAGAAGTACTTCTCGGAACGTAACCTAACTCTGTTTTAGCAATTTGTACTGATCTCCCTAGTCCTCCCCGGTCTGTCTAGCTCAAATAACCTATCCACTTGGACAGAATTTAATCCCCTCATTATTAATTGAAAAAATATTCTCCTCTTTGCAGATAAGCTCTGGTTTCCTCCATCCGGTGAGGTCATTTCGATCTAGAGTATTATCAAAACTTGCTTAACTCAAGACTGTGGCTACTTGTATTAGAATGCCTGGTGCAACATCTATTGAATTTTCCACACGTATTTTAAAGATGGATTGCTTGGGGAACACCCCTATGTGTCCTTTTTACGAAGGGTAATCTAATCCTACACACTTTCATGGAATTTGAATTTGGTACATTATTAATTTTGTATCTAACTTTTCAGCCAGTGCATTCTCATGAGCTGAATTTCTTGAATGGTAATTTTCATTTTTAAGAATTTGGATTTTTCTTGTGTCATAGGTAATTTGACATCGAAAAAAAGCTATTCATTGCCCTTGCTCTGTGTTCCTACCTAAATTGATTTCACAATTTAACCAGCAACAGGAAATTATCCCATCTTTTTATCCACCATCTCATAAGTTGGCAGCAAAGTACAAATTCCAGTCTGAGGATCCCAAAACTTGTATTTACCACATTGAAGCATAGAAAATAGGTGCAGGAGTAGGCCATTCGGCCCTTCGAGCCTGCACCACCATTCAATAAGATCATGGCTGATCATTAACAGAATTGTGTAAATTTATAATGCCATACGTTTGTTTGTATTTCATGGCCTCATACTCTAGCTTCTGCTTCTCCAAGCAAAGGTCAGTAGAACAGTTAGCATAATCTGTCTATTAACACCTTGCAATTAAGAAATCTTTGTCTTCAAAATTTGTTCCTTCGCTGTGTCTTGGGTCCATTGTCATATGTCAGATTAGTTTCTCTGGAAGCACATGCAGGGTTCTGATTTACAACAATACTTAACTTTTCCAAACAAATACTGTTTGTTTTCAATGCACAGGTTGCTCTCCAATTTAGCAGGTCTGTTTTAACTGCAGATTGTTCATCTCTACTGAGGGATGGTTCCATGGGTGTTCCAGTACTTTGCCCCACTAGTCATATGTATGCCTTAACATGGAGTGTTGGCAAATTATTTGACCAGAGGAAATGTCACACTGGAGCTTTTATGCTCCTCTTGGGCAACAACCATACGTGCGCTTCCAGTGGCTTTTGCTGCGGACTACTTGGAATTGGAAATCCTGGCTCATTTTCCCCCTACTTAACCAGAGGCACAAGGAGAATTGTAGCAACCCTGCTGGAAACCGGCTAACTTAGCATAGATGGGGGATTCCATTTAGGGCATTCCTTGTGTGCATGAGTGCGTGCGGCGCTATCATTTCAGTGACATTTTTCATAAACTGCACTATGCAATCAATAGGCATCATTGACCAGTGTGGTTACAAAAATGCTGTATAAGTGATATCTGGCAACCTCTGGACCGAACCCGAACCCGTGCCGGTTTTGCCGGATTTCGGACCTTGCAGTTGGCACTCTTCGCCGCCGATCCTCTGCTCCTCGCTGCCCGCCGATCCTCACTGCCCCCCCACCCCCCCCCCCCGGCGTTGCGTTTTTTTACCGGTTTCCTCGTCCCTCGCCGCCCGATGTCACCATCTTGGCCGCCTCAAAAATGTCCGACTTCCGGACAATTCCGGGTATTCGGAATTCTGGATTTGGGACGTTGTACCTGTATGTGCACAGTGACTTAAAACTGGATGAAAAGCAGCTGTATAAAAACAAAAAAGATCAGAATTACTTAAAGATCAACAGAATTGTCCACATTTGGCAGATACATGTATCCAGGGTATTGATTGTAGTATTTGTAACCTTGCTGCAAGTTTAGAAAATCTGACGCTTTGCCTTCGGCTAGGTTTCTCATTCACTCATTGATTTTATGAACTCATAATTCAATTTGGAATGCTTTCATTGATGTTTGAACAGAGCTTTAAACAAAATTGATAATTTTCTTTTTGGAAGTGGTTGGGGAGAACTACAATATTTTCAAGGAAATTGTGGATGCTTTTTTGATTAGCTTTTTTAGTGTACAAAAAACCCGCACAAAGGTAGGCTGTGAACACTTGTTGCCAGAGGTAAAGATCAATATTACAAGGAAATTAAATTCTAGCATTGGAAATGCACTATACTTGTGTGTTGTTTATGTGGTAGTGGGTGCACATGGTAGGTGACTGACTGTGTTAATTAATTAGTATCGATTGCCTTCAAGTCTTTTTAGCACAGATACGTTCACAATTTACAGTCAGCAAATCCAGAGCTTTTCATTTAACCTTTGTAATTACCTATTTCATTGTACATTTGTTACCTGATGCCTCCCTTTTGCAAACTGTCGTGCATAGCCGCAGGTATTCTGCTTTGGATATGAATGTTCCATCATCTATGATTTGCTTAAACCAGTGGCCAGCTGGTACAGTCTATAATTTGTAGCTATGGCTTGTGATCGCAATTTAGATTAAATAATGTGCTCAAATCTATAATATCTGTATGATTCAGCATTTACTAATTTTGATCTTTTTTACTTCAGTGGGAACAAATACAATTTCATTTGCACGTCTGCAATACTTGCAGTTTGAATCCTTTAATCATAGTTACTGCATTTTTCTCCAATACTCTAGTGTCCTTTTAAAGCGAAGGTACCAAAAGCTGCAACCAGTTTTCCAAAAGTGGCTTTTTTTTTAAAAAGAAAGATCAAATAGCCTGTTTTGACTAATCAGATGCTCTTGTGATTGCTCCTAGGATTTTTTTAGTTTTTGTCAACCGCTTTGTATTATCTCATGCTTGCAATGAACTATGAAATCTTCTCGTTTTCCAGCTTTATTAATAGACTTTGCAGGCCCAGTGTGCAAAAAAATCACATTCTGACTTTGCATTCTAATTTGTATCCAGGTGACTTGCAAACACCAGTATTTATGATGTATGCATCTCTTCTGTCGCTAGTGGCAATCACTGGGATCTGTTTTGCATTTGCAATTATCGCAAGTTTTCTTAGCAAATTTGGTAATATTACTGAATGTACGCTCCTTCGTTTATTATCATCCAATAAAAGTGTAATATAATTGCTACTTACTTGAGCCCAGCTAAAGTGAATCCTGTGTCCATGTGGACCATTTAACTAGGGAATTAATGTCATTGCTGAGCTGATCAAAATTGCTGCATAGAGAACCACCTTTTCAGCACCTCTGGCACCCCACAGTGGCATAGAGGCTGGTTTGGGCATGTCTCATTCTCCGCCAGTGGAAAGTCCTGTGGGATATCTGTTGCACTTTGAAGGCAATAATTGCCAATTATGCACAGACACTTGAGACAAACGAGGCTAGAGACCGTTTAGAATTCATGGGTATTGTCACCTTCATTGCTTAATTAAACTCTTCCCAAGGAGATACGTCAACCAAGGTGAAAGTCTTCTTGCTCTCCTAGTTTATAGAACTGATGTCTCAAGATTTGCAGAGAACGAAACTCCCAGTTAGATATTGGTCAGTGTTTCCGTGAGAGGGACTGCATTTATTTGGATGTTTGTCATTTAATGACCTTGGTGTTCGTGGACACAGGAATGTACTATAGTATCTTGAGGTTAGTATGTTTTAATCTCGAAGAGACTGGGAAAACCCCACAATATCTAGATGGTTTCTAAGTCAATACAGAAGGTGACTTGACTGCTTATTGGACTATTCTTTCAAGTGAGTTTGATCCTGTATCATAGAGCTATTCTTTTTCAACAGTCTTAAACTTATGCCCCCAGTGCACTGATGGAATCCAAATGGATTTAGATTTTTTTCTCCTAATGCACTTGTACGTCATGTTGGGGCCGACTGCAATTTGGACTCCTCTAACTGTACCTGTGAGGGAAAGCTATATTTTAAAGTTTTTTTCTGAATTGTTTATACACCAGCCACAGTGCACACCAGGAATTGCAGCATTTGCACTTTGAAAAGAAGTTATTTAATTTATTTGATCTCTTTCCCCCTCCCCCCCCCTCACGACTATAAGCAGTTACAGTTATGGAGGACACACTGTTCTAGTAATTGCTGGTAAGTGCCATTTTGATTCCATGATAGCACGCTTGCCTCGAAGTCAGAAGCTTGTGGGTTCAATCACCACTAGAAGGACTTGAGCGCCTAACACTTTGGTGCACAACGGAGTGTGTGCTACATTGTTGGCTGTGCTATCTTTCAGATAAGATGTTAAATCAAGGTCTGCCTGTTCAAGTGGATATGCAAGATCCCATGGAAGTATTTGAAGAATGACAAGGGAGTTCTCCCGGTGCTGTGCACAAATTGCCTACTGTGTTTGCCTGCATAACAGTGACTGCACTTCAGTAATTTATTGGCTGTGAAGCACTTTGGGTTGTCCTGAGGATGTGAAAGTCACTACATAAATGCAAGTTCTCTTTCTAAAGCCATCAGTGTCGGAGGTGTGGAATGATTGTGGGCAGCCAAACATGGTGGGCATGTTTTGACCTCCACAAAAGTTAGGAAAGCAAAGTCAGAAGTTATACTTTGAGGAGCATACATTTCCAAAGATCCAAGTCAGTGTTTTTCTTTTAAAATAGCAGACAAGATTGTATTATGCATTCATTTGTTTTTTGATTGCTGCCATAAATGGGGTATTGCGTTAATATCATGAGGGGATATCCATGCAAGCGGGTTTTTTTTTCTGGCTTCAGGTGGAAGGCACCAAGTTACATATGAACAACATAAATAGGAGCAGCAGTAGGCCATACAGCCCTTCGAGCCTGCTCTGCCATTCACTAAGATCATGACTGATCTCTGACCTCAACACCACTTACCCCTGCGATCTCCATATCCCTTGATTCCCCGAGTCCAAATATCTTATCTATCTCAACCTTGATTATACTCAACGATTCAGCATGTGGTAGAGAATTTCAAAGATTCACAACTTCTTTTAGGATTTCAGTAGAACATGTTCACAAAAAACTGCCAGTGGTTGCAAGCCACCAAGAATTCCATGTGTAATGCCTATTAAACAACCAACTAACTGTTTTGAGTTTCTTGGTCTATTGCTCTGTAAAATTTCTCACCAATTAAGTAATCTGGTTTATTTGAGCATTATTAATACTGCAGTGCATGGTATGGCAAAATTAAATGGTTATTCAAATAAAGTATTTTCACATCTGTAGCACTGTATCTCAAACAATCAAACGTTGGATAGTTCATTAGGATTCAATTATTTTTAAGTGGCCTAAATTGGATTTCAATGATCTAATTTCAAATCAGTTGCATCATCTCCTGAATATTCTGGGTATGTAAATATGGACCATATAGAATACTGCACTGCATTAAAAATTATAGTAACATTGTTTTTTTTCTCCCAGATTTATCGTCCTCCCAAATGGAATTCTGCAAATTGTAGATGTGCAAGAGGATGATGCTGGAGTATATCGCTGCATAGCAACAAATGCAGTTCGGAAGCGCTACAGTCAGGATGCTACTCTCACTGTATTACAAGGTAATGTGATGCAGCTGTTGGAGCATTACAAGGAAATCCATTTAAAATGGAATTTGTATTAAAGCTGGTTAAGAGCAATAACTTTTCCTGGAGATGAAAATCCATGTTTCCACTGTAATGTAAATATCAGAATTGGAATCTATTCTATAAGATTGAGTAACAAAAATATTTACACTAATAATCTGCTTTTATTAAATTTTGGATTCAACATTAGGACAGCTGTGTTAGGGAGGTCTCATAGTAACCATAGGTTTCGATACCCTGACAATATGAATACTTATTGTTGTAAAATGGGTCCATGGTAAGTACAGAATTAAATGCATTATGTTATAGGAAAAAGAGCTCTTTGACTATTCGCTAAGCTTGAAACCCAGAAGTAGAAATGACACAAGCTGTCAAAAGGAAAAGGAAAACCGTAGTGACAGAGCTTCAGTTTGTTATTGTCCAAATCTTAATATGTACAAGGGATTTGATAAAAGCTTAGTACTTATCGGTGGTTTATCTCATTGAGGTCTGACATCCTTGTTGATTTTAACTCGAACTTTAGCTGGAATCAATGAAAACAAAGTTCTTACGGAAGGTTTGTAATAACAGAGTTGATTAAAGAGTACTTTAATTGCATAATGGTAAAATCTAAGTATATGGATAGATTAGAAACCTGTAAATCCAGGTCTGCTCTGGTCATGTTGTTTAAGTACGAGAAAGGGCTTCTGAAACTGGAAAATGCTGTGGAGGTGATTTGGGGGATGGGGTGCTGTTTTTTGTTGTTTTTACTCTTATGCTAGTGCTTGCATAATATGTGGACCATCCATTGTGATATTCATGTGTCCTGTGGTGTGTCTATTCCCATCATCTCTTGTTAATCCTGACTAATGCAGACCAAAATGGGGCACAACAAAAGAAAATTGGTAAACACTGTTTCAACAAACATTATGTAAAAATGTCCATTGGTGAAGCTGCATCACAAAGTGGAGTTTATTTGAGTTCCACTAAGCAGAACTGCCGCGTTTGATGTATATGAATTTCATGTGCTGTGTAATTGTACATTTGTTTTTTAATTTGTTTGTGGGATGTGGCAACACACATTTATTGCCCAGCCTAGTTGCCCTAAGAAAGTGGTGATGAGCCATCTCCTTAAACCACTGCAGTCCTTTTAGTAATGGTGTTCCCAGAATGGTGTTGCGTGGGAAATTCCAAGAGTTTGAGAATGTAAGACTGGTAAAGTATGTTCAAGTTAGGATGGTGTGTAACTTCAAGGGAACTTGGTGCTGTTGGTGTCATGATCATGCTGTGCTTATCCATCTGACTGGTACAGGTCACCAGGCTTGGCTGTGCTATTGAAATAAGTTTGACAAAGTGCTGCAGTGCACCCAGCAGAAAGTACGTACTGCAGCCACAGTGCACCAGTGCTAGGGGGGATAGGCATTGAGTTCAGTGTCGGGGAGCTGATCAAGTGGACAGCTGTGTTCTGGAGGTTGAGATTGCAACTGCACCCAACCAGGCGAGTATTGTATTACGTTCCTATCTTGAGCATTGTTGATGGTGGAGAGGCTTTGAGGGGTCAGGAGGTGAGCCAGCTGCTGAAGAGCACCCAGCCTGTGGCCTGCTTTTGTAACCATGTTGTTGCTATGGCTGATCCAATTTAAACTTCTGGGTAATAGTAAACCCCAGGATATTGATGGTTGGGGATTCGGCAATATTGATGCCATTGAAGGGATTGGTGTTTGAATCTTTGCTTGTTGGAGATTCAATGCCCAGCACTTGTGTGGCACAAATGTTGTCTTGTCCGGATTCTGCTGCTGATATGCGTGGGCTGCTTCATTGTGAGAAAAGTTGGGAATGGGGTTGTGAACACTGGAATCATCAGCAAGTTTTAAGATTTATGTTTTAAAGTCTATTTTACAATGTAAAATAAGAGAGGAAATTCTAGGGGCTAATGCTTTGAATATAAGGCACTGCTTTTAGATTTGTTTTATGTGGCAGTTGTCTTAATCTAATGCACATTGATTTAAAAAATCATATTTGAAGCAGTTCATCATGGAGACAAAAAAAACATATTTTTGTACCTTGTATTAGAAGTATTGAAAGGAACATGTTCGGTGATGTCAGCCAAGGAGATTTATGTGGAGTGTATCTGCTACCTGGTCAAAATGGTAGGTTACGTTTAGACCAAATTTTAAATTCTACTTTTCTCTGTCCGGTTTTGCAGTTTCTAGCAATTTTTTTAAATGTAGATTTGCAAGAGTAAATTCTCGATACGAACTGTAGGACTGCTGTTTTAGTAGTTTATTTTGGAACTTCAAAAAAAAATCCCATATTTAAAGTTATATAGCACGAACAAAAACCTTGTGTTTGGAGAATAATTCAATACAAATGAAGGTAAATAAATAATGTTTCTATTTTGCTGCCTAATGGATGTTTACAGGGTTGCCAGGAAGTCTGAATCTGTGGACGTTTAGCTAATGCATTTAGCTGGTATTGACTAGATATTTTTAGGTAATACATATTGATATCTGTGTAATAAAATAAAAATAACTGCTATTTGTGTAATTTATTGCTTGAGATATATAAGTTTCCATTCTTGCTGCATGCATGGTTTTTGTTTAAAAAATAGTTTATTTAAAATGTATTCTTTCACCAAATCCTTTCTTAAATCGTATACATTCAAACAATCCACTAGGAAAATTAACTAATTGAATTTTAATTACTTAATATTCTTCTCCAATTCTACAACCCCATACACAACTCTCCAGACCTCTAATTCTGACCTCTTGTGTGTTTCCCTCTTTCCTTCATCCCACCACTGGTGGCCGTGTGTTGGCTGCTCGACCCCGTGCTTTGCAATTCTCTCTCTAAACCCCTTTGCCTCTCGCCTCCTTGAGCTTTTCAGACCCTCGTTAAGACTCTCCTTAAAAGTCACCTTTTTGACTAAGCTTTTGGTCACCCTCCTTATATCTCTTTGGTGTAGGAAAAGGGGAGGTGCAACGGGACCTGGGTGTCATGGTACATCAGTCATTGAAAGTTGGCATGCAGGTACAACAGGCGGTGAAGAAGGCAAATGGCATGTTGGCCTTCATAGCGAGAGGATTTGACTATAGGAGCAAGGGAGGTCTTATTGCATTTGTACAGGGCCTTGGTGAGGCCACACCTGGAATATTGTGTCCAGTTTTGGTCTCCTACTCCTGAGGAAGGACATTCTTGCTATTGAGGGAGTGCAGCGAAGGTTCACTAGACTGATTCCAGGGATGACAAGACTGACATATGAAGAAAGACTGGATTGACTAGGCTTATATTCACTGGAATTTAGAAGAATGAGGGGGGATCTCATAGAAACATATAAAATTCTTATGGGATTAGACAGGTTAGATGCAGGAAGAATGCTCCCAATGTTGGGGAAGTCCAGAACCAAGGATCACAGTCTAAGGATAAGGGATAAGCCATTTAGGACCGAGATGAGGAGAAACTTCTTCACTCAGAGAATTGTGAACCTGTGGAATTCTCTACCACAGAAAGTTGTTGAGGCCAGTTCGTTAGATATATTCAAAAGGGAGTTAGATGTGGCCCTTACGGCTAAAGGGATTAAGAGGTATGGAGAGAAAGCAGGAATGGGGTACTGAAGTTGCATGATCAGCCATGAATCATATTGAATGGTGGTGCAGGCTCAAAGGGCCGAATGGCCTACTCCTGCAACTATTTTCTGTTTCTGTGCTTAGTGTCCTTTTCGAATTGCGCTTTAGAGCGTTTTTCTACATTAAAGGTGCTATATCAATGTAAGATGTACTAGTAGTGGTGCTTGCGCCATCCCCCATGTGAAGTAGGTGCCCTTCCACTGACTACATAAACACTGACTGTGTAACCGCTGGGAATATTTCCCGAGGAATTCCGCAGACGTGTTTTCTACTGTTTTTTGCTGTATTTGGCCTTTATTTCCATCAGTTTTTTTTAAAAGGCACAAATTCACACTTTTTGATAAGGATGTCACTCTATCTCTGCTTTTTAATTCTTTGGGATAATTTAATTAATAGAGAAATAAATGAAGATTATATTAAACATCTTTCTTTAAAATTGAATGTGATAAATAAAATGCTGTAATGGGAGCAGTATAACAAGTTAAATCCATTTATACTGCTGTCAATAACTTATTTTGAGTTATTAAGCCAACCAACTTGTAGAATTATGTTTCATATACATTGCAGTGTAGAAAATATATGGTTTTACTATAACCAGAAGCATCCTTGATTTTAATGGCCATTTGTGATGAGATAATGAAATTGGGTATTACTTTTGAATCCCATGTTGGTACTTAGGATCGCCTCAATGCTCTGGTCTTGCTGCTGCTTTATGCTCGTTCTTAGACACACAGTTAATTCAATATTTCTTGACCTCATTCACCCCCATCCCATTCAGCTAACAAGACTGTATTGAAACTCTAGTATCCATGTTATCCAACATCTCCTACATAAGTTAACACACTAGAATCCACCACCCTAAACTGATAGGCCTAAATTGACACATTGTGCCTTATCTAAACAAGACCAGCTGATTCTAGGTCTCTTTCCGATGATTTTTTGAATAACATAAAAGGTTATTACACAAGATAAGGGCTCAGGATTGAAGCTTAATGTATTAGCATGGATAGAAGATTGGTCAAAGCAGTATTAAGGGAGTGCTGCACTATTGGAGGTGCCGTCTTTTGGATTAGATGTTATACCAAGGTCCCATAGGTGGATGTACAATATCCCATACCACTATTTGAAGAAGAATGGGGAGTTTTCCAGAGCTACCATAAAAAAGATTTAACTGGCAATTTGTCTCTAGCTGTTAGTGGGATCTTGCTATGCAAGTGTATATGTTGCGATACACAATTATATGGGACAGGCTCAATGGACCTCACATGGTCTTTACCTGTCTGTCATTGTTTGTATGTTCATACTTCAAACATGTTAGCCAACTGTAACAGCAGTGACCATATTCTAAAAGCAAAGCACGTTGGGGCCTTCCTTCCTTCTTCCTTCCTTAAATCCTTCCTTCCTTATCAGAGCTTATTGAAATCATTGGGAAATGTTGCAAATTATGTCAACTGATTATCTAGTTGACGGTTAGGTATCAAAGCAAATTAGTTAACTTGTGAAATTGAATGATTCTCTTGTTATCTGGCAGAAAATCAGAGCAAAGCACTTTATGTCAATGAGAGGATAGTTTGGCTTGAAAAGTGTGAATATTTATGCATGTTTGTAAAATTATTAATTGTGCATGAATACATCTTGGTTGTCAATACCATAGCCATCAATGTCAGGTTAAATCTCAAATTGGTCACAAAGGGTTTACCAGCCTTTGTTTACTAAATTGTTAGTTAATTATTTTATCCTACAATAGGATGCGATGACAACAATTTGCATTTATATAACGCCTTTAACGTGGCAAAACGTTTCAAAATGTGCTTCACAAGAGCATTATCAGACAAAATTTGACACTGAGCCACATGAGATATTAGAACAGATGACCAAAACTAAGAAGTTGGCTTCTTGTAACAAATCCGAGCTGTTGAAAGCAATGTGCGACATTAGAAGACCGTACAACCTAAGCTAGCAATATTGATGCATATTTGAGGCCCAGCCTAAACTACTTTTTGTCAGCCTGTAAGATCTGAAATTAATGTTAAGGTTTGTTCTTTAAATTCCAAAAGACGGGTCCAGAAAAGTTGGTGAGTCTGACTGGCTCAATTTAAAAAGTGAAGCTCAGGTAATCTTGAATTTTTTTCTAGCCTGCTATTATACTTGAAAGTTTTTTAAATTTGTTGAAAGAAATTATATTCACATTCCTTGAAGGATGTTGTTCTTGAAGATTTAATTGGGTAATACATAAGACATATGTATGCATGGATGTTTGACGACATCCTCACGATAAATATTGGATTGCATCTTTATCGTGATGGCTACAAACTGTTACAAACTTCATGGGTCGATAGTAGATATTCTCTTGGGTTTAGCATCACCAAGAGGACCTACGATCCGGAGAGCACCTTTATTGCCGAATATCTAGTTAAATGATGGCATGATCGGGAATTTTAACAATAGATCCCTTGTGTGTATTGGTTACTCTGATCGCATACGGCCATCATGTGCATTCTTCTGCCTTTTCTGAAGGTGGACTGAAAAACATTCCTGTGAAATGAGGCTAATTGCAAATGAGCAAGCTGGTTTTTTTTATAAACAGAATACAGTTTTCCAGTGAGCTGCAGGTATTTACTATACCTCTTTTTAAAAAAAAAAAATGCAATTTTGTTCCTATTATGGGCAAAACTCTCTGAACTAGCAGTCTCTAACCTTTTCTTTTGTAGACTGTGCGTTCATGTCTTAGCTTCTCTGCCTGACGAGAGGGCAAGATCTTGTTTACTCTCACTGTTCCAGACTGCCCTCTAGAGATTGAGAGACAAAGGCTGTGTATCTCTACGAGCAAAATCTACTTTCATAGCAATATCATAACAAATGAAACTACCAAGCCAAATAGCTACTAATCTCGAATGTTGGAGTAAAATCACCAAAGCAAAAGTGTTTTTTGAT
The DNA here is from genome assembly GCF_044704955.1 of Pristiophorus japonicus. NCBI lineage: Eukaryota > Metazoa > Chordata > Chondrichthyes > Pristiophoridae > Pristiophorus > Pristiophorus japonicus. The sequence goes on from NC_091993.1 coordinate 18,257,016, forward strand.
ACCTGTGCTCAGTACTTGTAAAGCAATATACAATGTGGAAATAATTCAAAGGAATTACATCCCTTATCTTGTGCTATAATTGATACCGTACTAGTCCACCGTCAAATGCCATGCCATTTTTCAGATCCATTAGTGCCTTTCCACATTATTTATAATTAAATTTTATATACATTTATATTCACATTTGGTGTGCGGTCTCAGAACAACATATGAATAATTAAAATATTCTCGCTTTGTATGTGTTTTTTTTTGTGAAACATTAATCTGTAGGTATTGACCCTAATTTTCCAGAACAAATTTTAGAACCAGCATGTAATTGAATGTAGTCTAAGGAGTGCCATTGATCAATGGATTAGATTATCTAGCTTATTCTGTGAACTCCTTTGGGAAGTTGCCCAAAATGCCTTTTTGTCTGCAGTAGATCTAATTACATGTCTCTGGCCAGTAAAATGAAATTAAACAGGAAGGATATTATCCATTAATGACTGTTATATACAAAGCTAGATAACAGATTTGTTGAAAAGATCTATTCCTAAATGTTTATAACTTCTTTTAAGTAAATACTATACATTTATTTTCCATACAAACTAGTTGATCTCCCAAGATGGTGCCCATAGTGAGTTGGAGTCTGTTGTTTGTGCCTGCAATGTCCTTTTGACATTATTGTCTCCTGTCTGCTATTCTTGTGCCACCACTCTCCCTTGATGTCCTTTTGCACTGCTTAACTCAGTGCCTTCATGGGATAACTGCATACTGTAATGGGGCAACTGGGTGTCATACTGACTGTTGTCCATGACTTGCACCATGCTGCCACTTGTAACACACTTGTGTTGCGTGAGCCCAGAATGTGCACCTAAATATTCACATGAACCCCCAACACTCATCTAAGGCAAGTCATCTTTCCAAGCATCCCATTCACTGTGGACTGTGAAGAATCACGTCCCATGAAAGCTGCTGGATTGTTGTAAAAACCCAAATGATTCATTCATGTATGTCAGGAAAGGAAACCTACCACCCCTACCTGTTCCGACCGATGCATGACTACAGTCACCCGCTACATGATTGACTCTTGCTGCCCTCGGGGCAACTAGCGATGGCTTGCCAGCTATGCCCAAGAACAAGTAAATCAACTCTTGCAAATGGATGATTAAGTTGTCACTTTGAATAACAGTCACCTTTATCTTTGCCACTAATTTAGCTACATGGACATAGAAATGTATCATTTCAATAGCACAATTCCTCATGCTTGAAAAATAATATTTTCTACACTGCTCATTAATTGGCTGCAGCCCAGTTGTGAAGTGCTGCTATTAAAGGTGTGAGATTAGTGACGAAAATCAGAGAACAATTGTACTTACCTAATATAAGGAGTTGTTTTATTCTTCTGCATTTAATAATATACTATGTTTTAAACATTGGCACTGATTTTGTCACTAAGTTGTATTTATAACCAGCAGGAAGCTTTCATTGAAATAATGGGTCCCAATCTCAGTCCCAGCTTTTCTTGAAAAATAGCAATTGTGCCTACTTGTGTTTCTCATGGGACCAGATCAGAGCCTGGGATTGGATCCATCTCACTTTACAACCTCTGCAGCACAAGATGTGAGCTAGGATGGAAGAGGAAAGAGTAAAAGTATGAAGAGCTAAATAGATATTCAATGAAGGAAGGAGTAGGAAGCAATGAAAAAAAGAACCAGAAGAAAGGCAAGTTGGAGAGAATGAGGAAAAAGTAACAAAGCAAGATTCCCCACCAAGAGGCTGCACAGTATTCCAGGAGTTTTGTAAATATTGTCTCAATATTGTCTTTTTGTATGCAAGGCTACAAGTATAGATTTTGTAGGGAAACCGTTATGTTAACAGATCTCTTATTTATATTGGAAGAAGGCCATTTTTTACTTGATGCTTTCCATTATTAGAATAATCGGCTGTTGATATTGGTTGATAACACAGTACTAAACTTAATTTTAATTATTGACAATTTGTTATAAATAGTAATGTCTTGCTGGGCTAAGTGTTGGCTGCTGAGCATTAACAGCATGTATAAATGTGTAATATTCAGTCTATGAGAAATAGGAAAACAGATTATGGTAATAGAATGAATTCTTTGTTCCATACCCTTCATACACACACACACTAGCTCATTAGTTTCTGAAGAAGTCAAGAACTGAGCATGGATATGAAAATATAATGTTGATGATGGCAGTTGTATAAAATCTTGAAACTTGTGTTGTTGTGCCACTTTATTATTTCCCTTAAACCGATCTCCCCTGCTGCTTCCAACTTCACCTAAAACAAGTGCGCGGAGCTCATTGCATTCTTTGTCACTAAGATTGAGGTCAACCATTCAGCTGCCTCCTGAACTTAAGGAAAGGTAACTTCGACAGTATGAGGCGTGAATTGGCTAGAATAGAGGGGCAAACTATACTAAAAGGGTTGACGGTGGATAAGCAATGGCAAACATTTAAAGATCACATGGATGAACTTCAGCAAATGTACATCCCTGTCTGGAGCAAAAATAAAACTGGGAAGGTGGCTCAACTGTGGCTAACAAAGGAAATTAAGGATAGTGTTAAAGCCAAGGAAGAGGCATATAAATGGGCTAGAAAAAGCAACAAACCTGAGGACTGGGAGAAATTTAGAATTCAACAGAGGAGGACTAAGGGTTTAATTAAGAGGGGGAAAATAGCGTACGAGAGGAAGCTTGCAGGGAACATAAAAACTGACTGCAAAAGCTTCTATAAATATGTGAAAACATAGGTCCCTTACAGTCGGATTCAGGTGCAATTATAATGGGGAACAAAGAAATGGCAGACCAATTGAACTAATATTTCGTTTCTGACTTCATAAAGGAAGATACAAATAACCTTCTGAATGTACTAGGGGACAGTGGGTCTAGTGAGGAGGAAGAACTGAAGGATATCCTTATTAGGCAGGAAATTGTGCTAGGGAAATTGATGGGATTGAAGGCCGATAAATCCCCAGGGGCCTGTTCGTCTGCATCCCAGAGTGCTCAAGGAAATGGCCCTAGAATTAGTGGATGCTTTGGTGATCATTTTCCAACAGTCTATCGAGTCTGGATCAGTTCCTATGGACTGGAGGGTAGCTAATGTAACACCACTTTTTTAAAAAAGGAGGGAGAGAGAAAACGGGTAATTATAGACCGGTTAGCTTGACATCAGTAGTGGGGAAAATGTTGGAATCGATCATGAAGAACAAAATAGCAGCGCATTTGAAAAGCGGTGACAGGGTCGGATCAAGTCAGCATTGATTTATGAAAGGGAAATCATGCTTGACGAATCTTCTGGAATTTTTTGAGGATGTAACTAGTAGAGTGGACAAGGGAGAACCAGTGGATGTGGTGTATTTGGACTTTCAGAAGGCTTTTGACAAGGTCCCGCACAAGAGATTGTTGTGCAAAATCAAAGCACATATGGTATTGGGGTAATATACTGACGTTGATAGGGAACTGGTTGGCAGACAGGAAGCAGAGAGTCGGGATAAACGGGTCCTTTTCAGAATGGCAGGCAGTGACTAGTGGAGTGCCGCAGGGCTCCGAGCTGGGACCCTAGCCCTTTACAATATACATTAACGATTTGGATGAAGGAATAGAGTATAATATCTCCAAGTTAAGCTGGGTGGCGGTGTGAGCTGTGAGGAGGACGCTAAGAGGCTGCAGGGTGACTTGGACAGGTTAGGTGAGTGGGCAAATACATGGCAGATGCAGTAAAATGTGGATAAATGTGAGGTTATCCATTTTGGAGGCAAAAACACGAAGGCAGAATATTATCTGAATGGTGGCAGACTAGGAAAGGGGGAGGTGCAGCGAGACCTGGGTGTCATGGTTCATCAGTCACTGAAAGTGGGCACGCAGGTACAGCAGGCGGTAAAGAAGGCAAATGGTATGTTGGCCTTCATATCTAGGGGATTTGAATATAGAAGCAGGGAGGTCTTACTGCAGTTGTACAGGGCCTTAGTGAGGCCTCACCTGGAATATTGTGTCAGTTTTGGTCTCCTAATCTGAGGAAGGACATTCTTGCTATTGAGGGAGTGCAGCAAAGGTTCACCAGACTGATTCCAGAGATGGCTGGGCTGTCATATGAGGAGAGACTGGATCAACTGGACCTTTAGTCACTGGAGTTTAGAAGGATGAGAAGGGATAGCATAGAAACATACAAGATTCTGACGGGACTGGACAGATTAGATGCAGGAAGAATGTTCTCGATGTTGGGGAAGTCTCGAATCAGGGGACATAGTCTTAGGATAAGGGATAGGCCACTTAGGACCGAGATGAGGAGAAACTTCTTCACTCAGAGAGTTGTTAACCTGTGGAATTCCCTGCCGCAGAGAGTTGTTGATGCCAGTTCACTGGATATATTCAAGACAGAGTTAGATATGGCTCTTGCGGTTAAGGGGATCAAGGGGTATGGAGAGAAAGCAGGAAAGGGGTACTGAAGGAATGATCACCATAATCTCATTGAATGGCGGTGCAGGCTCGAAGGGCCAAATGGCCTACTCCTCCACCTATTTTTCTATGTTATCCACTCTGCGCTCTCGACCCTATTCACATTAAACTGACTACTCAACTTCTATTCCTGTCCTTGCACAAGGCGTCACAATTGTGTGGGACAAGCTGGCTGGTCAAGTAGATCTTTTCCTGTCTGCCATTTTCTGTATGTTCGCATCAATACCGTGCAGTACAGAGCTGCATTTATATATTTGTGGTTTTATACTGTAAACTGCATTTACGACATTGAAACCTGCATTTACCACAACCCCCTTGATGCCTGGGATGAATGGGTTGTCGTATGAGGAGAGATTGAGTAGAAAGCACCTATATTCTCTCTGGGGTTTCGCAGAATGAGAGCTGATCTCATTGAAAAATATAAGATTCTGAGAGGGCTTGATAGGGTAGATGCTGGGAGGCTGTTTTCATTGGCTGGAGAGTCTAGAACTAGCGGGGTGGGGCATAGTCTCAGGATAAGGGGTCAGCCATTTAGGCCTGAGAGGAGAAATTCCTCAGATTTGTGGACCTTTTAGAATTCTCTACCCCAGAAGGCTGTGGACCCTCAGTTGTTCAGTATATTCAAGGCTGAGACTGGTAGATTTTTGGACTTGGAAAATCAAGGGTTATGGGGATAGAAACATAGAAAATAGGTGCAGAAGTAGGCCATTCGGTCCTTCGAGCCTGCACCACCATTTAATATGGCTGATCATTCACCTTCGTGCCCCTTTTCTGCTTTCTCTCCATACCCCTTGTTCCCTTTAGCCATAAGGGCCATATCCAACTCCCTCTTGAATATATCCAATGAACTGGCATCAACAACTCTCTGAGTGAAGAAGTTTCTCCTCATCTCAGTCCTAAATGGCTTACCCGTTAGACTGTGTCCCCTGGTTCTGGACTTCCCCAACATCGGGAACATTCTTCCTGCATCTAACCTGTCCAGTCCCGTCAGAATTTTATACGTTTCCAAAAGATCCCCTCTCATCCTTCTAAACTCCAGTGAATACAGGCCCAGTCGACCCGGTCTCTCCTCATATGTCAGTCCTGCAATCCCGGGAATTAGTCTGGTGAACCTTTGCTGCATTCTCCTCTATAGCAAGAACGTCCTTCCTCAGATTAGGAGATCAAAACTGAACACAATATTCCAGGTGAGGCCTCACCAAGGCCCTGTACAACTGCCGTAGACTTCCCTGCTCCTATACTCAAATCCCCTAGCTCTGAAAGCCAAATACCATTTGCTGCCTTCACCGCCTGCTGTACCTGCATGCCAGCTTTTAATGACTGATGTACCATGACACCCAGATCTCGTTGCACCTCCCCTTTTCCTAATCTGCCGCCATTCAGATAATCTGCCTTCGTGTTTTTGCCACCAAAGTGGATAACCTCACATTTATCCACATTATACTGCATCTGCCATGCATTTGCCTGCTCACCTAACCTGTCCAAGTCATCCTGCAGCCTCTTGGCATCCTCCTCACAGCTCACACCGCCACCCAGCTTAATAGTGTCATCTGCAAACTTGGAGATATTACACTCAATTCCTTCATCTAAATCATTAATGTATATTGTAAATAGCTGAGATCCTAGCACTGAGCCCTGCGGCACCCCACTAGTCACTGCCGGCCATTCTGAAAAGGATCCATTTATCCCGACTCTCAGCTTCCTATCTGCCAACCAGTTCTCTATCCATGTCGGTACATTACCCCCAATACCATGTGCTTTAATTTTGCACACCAATCTCTTGTGTGGGACCTTGTAAAAAGCCTTTTTAAAGTCCAAATACACCACATCCACTGGTTCTCCTTTGTCCACTCTACTAGTTACATCCTCAAAAAATTCCAGAAGATTCGTCAAGCATGATTTCCCTTTCATAAATCCATGCTGACTTGGACCGATCCTGTCACTGTTTTCCAAATGCGCTGCTACTTCATCTTTAATAATTGATTCCAACATTTTCCCCATTACTGATGTCAGGCTAACCGGTCTATAATTACCCGTTTTCTCTCCCTCTTTTAAAAAGTGGTGCTACATTGGCTACCCTCCAGTCCATAGGAACTGATCCAGAGTCCATGTAATTTTGGAAAATGATCACCAATGCATCCACTATTTCTAGGGCCACTTCCTTAAGTACTCTGGCATGCAGATTATCAGACCCTGAGGATTTATCGGCCTTCAATCCCATCAATTTCCCTAACATAATTTCCTGCCCAATAGGGATTTCCTTCAGTTCCTCCTTCTCACTAGACCCTCGGTCCCCTAGTATTTCTGGAAATGGCAGGAAGGTAGAGTTGAGGTCGAAGATCAGCTGTGATCTTACTGAATGGCAGAGCAGGCTCGACAGGCTGCACAGTCTACTCCTGCCCCTGTTTCTTATGTTCTTATTTATTTTGAAAACTGCAGTTGTCACATTTTAGTGGATTTACGCTGAATGTTGTGTAGACTGGGTGGTAGTGCAGTTAAACTATAAGTTTATCATGCGTATTAATGTGTTACCTCATTCTAGTATTTGTAGTTTTCGTGCATTAATGTGGTTAAGCTGAAAGATGTTTTTGTAATACTCCAGTCCATTTGTACTGAAAGCTGTATTTACCATGCAATCGGGTATTTATATTGAAATCTGTGATAACCGTAATCAATGCTCTTTAAGAAATTAAGCTAGTGAATAGAGTCGTTTGTTCTGTGTCATGTGCTGTAAAATACAAAGTGTATAATTAAGGTTTTTAGAGGGCAATTTGCATTTGCCCAATACTTGGAACATATTCTTCAATAAGTATGGTAAGGCATTTCTCAAGAAATATTTTAAGGGGTTTGTAGAAACTAGGTGAAGTACAAACATTAATTACATCTGAATGATAGGAGCTGCACGCTCTGGTCTTTTGTAGCATAATAATGAGAATTATAGTATTCATGGGCCCAAGTTTCGGCTCGAGTTGCTCCTAACTTTTTTAGAGCAACTAGTTGAGTATGGTGTATCTTAGAAATCACAATTCTCGGCATTTAGTTTGCTCCTGTTGTAGTTAGTTAGAATAGTTTTGTTTTAGTAGTTTTTTTTTCAAAAGGGGGCGTTAGCAGCCACTTACGTCTGTTTTGAAAGTTTAGGCAGCGAAAAGTTACTCCAAACTAACTTAGAACGGAGTGTCGATTTTTGTAAGCTCAGAAAAACCTTGCCTATACTTTATAAATTGGGTGCAGGTAACGAGAGTTAGGGGATTTTACAAAGCATTAAACACTTCACTTTTACCAATAAAGAGCCATTATCAATAATAAATGACAAATAAATCAACCAATAGATCAATCAAAAAAAAAAATTAAATAAAAAAAATAATTTAAAAAAATCAAATCAATAAATAAAAAATTAAAAGTTCTTATTCATCTACTGCAGCACCGGGAGCCCTCCAACAGCCTGCTGAAGAGCTGGTCGGGCGGGGCCTGCCGCCGAGGACAGGCAGGCCACTCAGCCCGGGATAGGGGCGACGTCTGTAGACAGGACGCGCTGGGCGGGCTAGGAGCTACTGCGCACGCGCGCAGCTGCCGGCACTCTTTGGCACAGAGCTGCAGCTCCTGCTGCGCCACGCTGAGCTGCAAATGGGCCTACAGATATTGGAGAATCGTGAGGCAAGTATTTGCCACTTTTTCAGTTGTAGAAATTATGCGGCCTCTCTGATTCTACCGGGAATCCGAAATTTGGGCCCCATATGTTGTGGCAGCTTGAAGGAAGTTAGGTGCACAATGCTACTAGCTTATGTGCAAATGTACAATTCTAAAATTGTTGCATGCTTAAAGGAAAGCAGTCTTCAAGGAACTATATTGGGAAGAATGATTGTATGGCACTACAAAAAAATAATCACTAAATCCATTGCTGAAGAAAAAGTATTTTTCTGCCTTTTTTGCTCGCCGGGAGGGGACAGGGTGTGGATTGCTTTCTGCATTCCATTTTGCTGTAGTAATGGGTTACAGACAATAGTCGGATCAAACTGCAAGATCTAATGATTTTTCTCAAAATTTATTCCTTCAGAAAGCTCTATTTATACAATCAAAGTGGTGATACTGATCGGATGCATTTTGCAGCAGAGAATGGCAATTTCCCAGTTTGATAAACAATAGGAATTTGCCCGTTGAAGACTAATATTTTTGGGAAGGTTTAGTGATGCCTGCAAAGTATTTCATTGCAGTTGATGCTTGCAGAGATGAAGAGCATATTTTTTAAAAAATCATACAAGTTTTTTTGTGGTGTTAGAGCAACTTTAAGTGTTTGCAAGTGGCACTTGGGAGAACAGAAGTGATACGTGATGACATATGGGGATTAAGTATCTATGGGTGATGCTTGCAAGAATGCAGAGCAGGTTTAAATATTTCTGATGGATGCCCTGATGCACAATGTGTGAGTTTTTGATGGAAGTGCTGTTGCTACATTTGTACCTACATTTTGGAAGATTGTTGCATATAAACCAATTCATTAAGTTCTTAATTTGTTTGAGCTAAAGGACAATAAATATGAAGAGGAAAATTAATATATTTTTTTTGTTTTTCTCATGTGCAACTGTTTTTTTTTAGGATTTAAATCAATACCTGCAGATGTAGTCATCATTGCCCGGCCAAAGAACGTGACTGTTATAGCGGGTCAGACTGCCATTATGGAGTGCATGGCATATGCTGATCCAACACCGTTTGTTTCTTGGATTCGGCAGGGTGAGTTAAGTCAAGTCAGCTCGTGAAGTGAGTTGAGGCTATGCTTAAGGCAACTGCGTTTACCAATAGAGCAGTACATCTTAGTTGCAACAAGGAGAGGGGCAGACACAATTTATATCAACATTTTTGGTTTCCACAACCCATCACCTTTAAGTACCATTCCAATTCCAGTTCAAGATTTGTTTTCTTCTTCCTATTCCAGTCCCATCAGACTTGCAAGAGTTAAAATGGATGTTTAAAAATAATGTACTGACCAATTTGTAGTTGTGCTATCTTGTTTCATTCAGACCAGTTTACTGTAAAAAATCATTAATGATGAAAACTACCATCTGAATTTCTAAGAACTTTATTTCCTGTTTTTGAATGCAGAATGGCAATGCACCAACGCTCGGCCTCAGAAGTAGAGTGGGAAAGTATACTGTCAGCTTGACTCTGATAGCAATCGCACCGCTGGGTTAGAAGGTCATAAATAAGTTCAAGCCCCATTGTAGGATTTGAGCATATAACCTTGGCTGACACTTCAGTATAGTACCGAGGAGGGATTGCTAGACTGTCACATGCACTGCCTTTTGGATGAGAGATTAAACCAAATCCCCTTTCACCTGTTCAGGTGGACAAAGACGATCAGGGGCAATTCCTGATGCCCTGGTCAATATTTATCCCTCAGATAGCACCACCAAAACAGATTAATTGGTCATTTGTCTCATTACTATACGTTGGACCTTGCTATGTGCAAATGAACTGCTTTGTTTGCATGCATAACAAAAGTGACTATACTTCCAAAGTAATTCATTGGCTGTGACTTGTTTCCTGCATTACAACAATACCTACACTCAAAGCACTTAATTGGCTGTAAAGTACTTTGAGACATCTGGTGGTCGTGAAAGGCGCTATATAAATCCAAGTCTTTTTATATGAAAGATGTTTTATAAATGCAAATTTGTATTCTTTACTAAGATCGAGGGGTAGCGTTCTAAATTTTTTCTAGGATACTGAAACGGTGGTGTTATGTTCAGACCGCACATGAAGTACTATGTAAAAAGAAAGACTTGCATTTATATAGCGCCTTTCACGACCACCGGACATCCCAAAGTGCTTTACAGCCAATGAAGTACTTTTTGAAGTATAGTCACTGCTGTAATGTAAAAAACACGGCAGCCAATTTGCACTCAGCAAATCTCCACAAACAGCAATGTGATAATGACCAGATAAGCAGTTTTTTGTTATGTTGATTGAGGGATAAATATTGGCCAGGACAACGGGGATAACACCCCTGCTTTTCTTCGAAATAGTGCCATGAGATCTTTTGCCCTGAGATGGAAGACGGGGCCTCGGTTTAACGTCTCATCTGAAAGATGGCACCTCCAATACTGCAGCACTCTCTCTTCTACACTGGAGTGTCAGCCTACGTTTTTGCACTCAAGTCTCGAGTGGGACTTGAATCCACAACCTTCTGAGTCAGGTGAGGGTGCAACCAACTGAGCCACTGGCTGATGCATGTACAGGTCTGGTTGCCATGACTCAAGGGTCACTAGGTCTTAGAGACAGTTTAGAGGGGAGCAATGCGGCTGATCTCTGGTGATAGAGGATTGCGCTGCAAAGAACTACATAATAAGGTAGGGCTTTTCAACCACCGACAATCTCCGGTTGGACCTTGTAGGTGTACATATGATACTTAATGGAATAGTGAAAGTTGACTTAGAATAGTTCAGAAATGCTGGGGCAGCAGGGCACAAGAGCAGATACTGGGTTGTGAAGGGAACATTTGGGACAAACACCTAAAGCGCCTTCTCTACACAGGTGATCAATAGTGTTGGATGTCAGGAAGGATAGTTGAGGCTAAAACACTGGGCTTGGTTTAGAAATGGCTGAATCTGTGATGGAAGGACAGTTGAGATGGTATTTTGCAAAGATGAGATCAAATAAGTTGAAGGGCCTAAATTACCGTTAGTCTCATGGTGCTATTTTTTTTGCGGTAAATGGTAATAGTCTTCCATATATTGTGCAACCCCATCCACCACCTCAAACATTCACTCCTTCCGCCATTAGCGTATTGTGGTTGCAGTGTGTACCATCTACAAGATGCACTGCAGCAACTACCAAGGCTTCTTCGGCAGCACTTCCCAAACCCGTGACCTCTGGCACCTAGAAGAACAAGGGCAGCAGGCGCATGGGAGCACCACCTCCTCCATGTTCCCCTCCAAGTCATAAACCATCCTGACTTGGAAGTACATTGCCATTCCTTCATCGTCGCTGAGTCAAAATCCTGGAACACTTTCCCTAACAGCTCTGGGAGTACCTTCACCACAAGGACTGCAGTGGTTCAAGAAGGTGGCTCACCACCATCTTCTCAAGGGTAATTTGGGATGGGCAATAAATGCTGGTCTTGCCAGCGACGCTCACATCCCAGGAACGAATTAAAAAAAAAAAAAAAAAAATTTTTTTACAAGCCTCCCCCATGACTTTGAATTGATTAGTTTTCTAACTTTTAGTGCATTGGTTGCACTGGTGTAAAAGGCACAACTGAAACTTTTATGCTATTTAGCAAAATTGGGATTACACTAGTGCTTTGCAGATAGGAAAACATTGCAATCTTAAGGTTGAATTTTCCAGTATGAGGAGGGCATCTTCATTCAAAGATTGAGATAGAATCTTCTGTGGACCTTTTTATGAACCTGTTTAAAGCTTTTGTGAAGCTGACATGCCCATCAAGCTGTCTGCACTGTTCTGTTCATGGGAACCTGCCATACACTGAGTGGAATTATAAGGAGCTGTGTGTAGCTCTCTTAATTCGCAATGTTACTAAAGAGTGTTCTCTACATCAGTGAGTTTCAAGCATTTCTGTGTTCGTGATCTCCTTGTAAATGCTGACACTCCCAAGAAGCCCATGCAATTATTGACATGCTTTCAGGGAGCCAAAAGCAATTGTATTAGTGTCCCAAGTCAACAAATACAGAATACTCAAGATATGGTAGCAAAACTTGAACTGAAATGAGAATGGTGCTTTGAATAATAGACACACACATACGCAGCAGAAAATGTGCAGTAATTTATAGTGTTGCACTTCTGAGTTTTTGCCAGAGGAGAGTGCTGGAGTAATGATGGTGCTCTCTTGGGACCTCCAGTGGCAGAAACTATGCATTGCTTAGTGTTGGGTAGATTTATGTTTTGCCTCAGTGCTGGGACATTTCTCTCTGCGCCCATCATCTATTTTGCAGGGAAAAACATCTTCTTACGTAACATTAATTTGGCTGAAGGTTGACCTGATTGTACAAAAGGTATTACCAAGTCAGTTCCTGACTTGTAAAATAATGTCGCATGCGGCAGGGCTGCTAGTAAATGTGTACTTCTCAGCAACCCTTAAAAAGAGGAGCATATTTGTCTCTGGCTTGCTGACGGGTAATATTTTTCAGAATTTGACAGTTAAAACAGGTGTGCATGCCATACTGATTTGTGAAGAATCGTGCACAAATACAAATGAGTTTTGGATGTATTGGTGCAATATATGCAGCAAGAGCACTCTGCATTGTATTTTAATGTATAATTTGAAAGCACACATAATATGGATGCAAGTGCAGCTTTTATATAGAGGAAATAGTTTCCCTTTTGCAACTGGCATGAGTCAAGATATGATCTACAAGTAGACCTGTATAAGTAGAGATAACTTCTGATTGAAACTGCTGGTAACTCTGAGGAATTCTGTATTTCCTGGTCCAGCCATCTTCTGAAATAGTTCAAGACTTCGATATGAAACTTGTACCTTAAGATTAAGTAATGTGATGGTGTGTTCGATATTGGAGAATCATAGAATGATAGAATCATAGAAATTTACAGCACAGAAGGAGGCCATTTTGGCCCATCGTGTCCCCGCCGGCCGACCAAGTGCTATCCAGCCTAATCCCACTTTCCAGCTCTTGGTCCATAGCCCTGTAGGTTACGGCACTTTTAAGTGCACATCCAAGTATCTTTTAAATGTGGTGAGGATTTCTGCCTCTACTACCCTTTCAGGCAGTGAGTTCCAGATCCCCACCAATCTGAAATTTCCCCTCGTATCTCCTCTATACCTCCCCCCAATTACTTTAAATCTATGCCCCCTGGTTGTTGACCCCTCTGCCAAGGGGAACGGGTCCTTCCTATCCACTCATAATTTTATACACCTCAATCAGGTCTCCCCTCAGCCTCCTCTGTTCCAAAGAAAACACCCAGCATCTCTAATCTTTCCTCATAGCCAAAATTCTCAAGTCCAGGCAACATTCTTGAAAATCTCCTCTGCACCCTTTCCAGTGCAATCACATCTTTCCTGTAATGTGACCAGAACAGTACTCCAGCTGAGGCCTAACCAGTGTTTTATACAGTTCAGGCATAACCTCCTTGCTCTTGTATTCCATGCCTTGACTTACAAAGGCAAGTATTCCATGTGCCTTCTTAACCACTTTATCTTCCTGGCCTGCTACCTTCAGGGATCTATGGACCTGCACTCCAAGGGTCCCTTTGTTCCTCTACACTTTTCAGTATTGTACCATTTAATGTGTATTCCCTTGCCTTGTTCGACCTTACACTTATCCAGATTGAATTCCATTTGCCACTGTTCTGCCCACCTGACCAGTACATTGATATCTTCCTGCAGTCTGCAGCTTTCTTCTTCATTATCAACCACACAGCCTATTTTACTGTCATCTACAAACTTCTTAATCATACCCCCAGCATTTAAGTCCAAAGCATTCATATATACCACAAAAAGCAAGGGACCCAGCACTGAGCCCTGCGGAACCCCACTGAATACAGCCTTCCAGTCACAAAAACACCCATCAACCATTACCCTTTGCTTCCTGCCTCCAGGCCAATTTTGGATCCAACTTGCCACTTTGCCTTGGATTCCATGGGCCAGTCTGCCATGTGGGACCTTATCAAAAGCTTTGCTAAAATCCATATACACTACATCATACGCACTGTCCTCATCGACCCTCCTGGTTACCTCCTCGAAAAATTCAATTAAGTTAGTCAGACATGACCTTCCCTTGACAAATCCATGCTGACTGTCCTCGATTAATCCATGTCTTTCCAAATGAAGATTTATCCTGTCCCAAGGGAGTTTTTCCAATAATTTTCCCACCACCAAAGTTAGGCTGACTGGCCTGTAATTACTCGGTCTATCCCTTTCTCCTTTTTTTAAACAAAGGTACAACATTAGCAGTACTCTGGCACCGCACCTGTAGCCAGAGAGGATTGGAAAATGATGGTCAGAGTCTCTGCTATTTCCTCTTTTGCTTCTCTTAACAGCTTGGGATACATTTCATCCGGGCCTGGAGATTTATCCACTTTCAAAGATGCTAATCCCCTTAATAGTTCCTCTCTCTCTATATTTATCTCATCTAATATTTTACACTCCTCCTCCCTCATTGCAGAGTCTGCATCTCTTTTGTGAAAACAGATGTAAAGTATTAAGAATCCTACCCACATCTTCCACCTCCACACACAGATTTCCTTTATGGTCTCTAATAGGCCCCACTCTTTCTCTAGTTATCATCTTGTTCTTAATGTATTTATAAAACATCTTTGGGTTTTCCCTGATTTTACTTGCCAACATTCTTTCATGCTCTCTGCTTTCCTGATATCTTTTTCAATTACACCCTTGCACTTCTTATACTCCGAAAGTTTCTGCAGTGTTGAGTTCCCAGTATCTCTCATAAGCTTACCTTTTTTATCTTTATCTTACCGTGTATGTCCCTTGAAATCCAGGGGGCTCTAGATTTGTTAGACCCCACCCTTTTTTGTTTAAAGGGAACATACTTGCTCTGTACCCTCAGGATCTCCTCCTTGAATTCCTCCCACTGCTCTAACACTGATTTACCATCAAGTAACCACTTCCAGTCCATTTTGCTCAGCAAAATTGGCTTTATCCCAATTTGGAACTTTTATTCCTGGTCCCCCTTTGTCCTTTTCCATAACTACCCTAAATGTTACTGAATTATGATCACTAGCACCAAAATGCTCTCCCACTGATAACTGTTCCACCTGCCCCTCTTCATTCCCCAAAACCAAGTCCAGAATCGTCTCCTCCCTTGTTGGGCTTATTACAAACTGGCTAAAGAAGTTCTCCTGAATGCATTTTAGGAATTCCACACCCTCTGTACCATTCAGACTACCTTTTTCCCAGTTAATATTAGGGTAGTTGAAATTCCCCACTATTACAACTCTATAGTTTTTGCATTTCGCGACAGTTGCCCCACTCATTTGTTCTTCTATCTCCCTTTGACTGCTGGGGGTCCAGTAGTGTGATCGCCCCTTTTTTGTTCTTTAATTCAACCCATATGGCCTCGTTTGATGACCCGTCTAACATATCATCTCTTCTCACAGCTGTAATTGTTTCTTTAATCAATACTGCGACCCCCCCCCCCCCACTCCTTTTTTACCCCACTCTCCATCCCGTCTGAAAACCCTGTAACCAGGAATGTTGAGCTGCCATACCTGCCCTTCTTTCAGCCATGTCTCGGTAATAGCTATAATATCGTACTCCCAAGTGTCAATCTGTGCTCTCCGCTCATCTGCCTTATTTCCTATATGCCTTTTATTGAAGTATATACCACTTAGTATTGCCAAACTCCCCTGTTGTTTGTTTTCCAACCCTTGTTTCCTCTGTCTTCCAAATTCACTTTCTACTTTTACTTCTCTGCTACCCAATTCCAGCTTTGCTTCTCTCCCCACTGAATCTATTCTCCGGTTCCCATCCCCCTGCCAAGCTAGTTTAAACCCTCCCCAACAGCACTAGCAAAATCTCCTGCAAGGATACTGGTCCTGGCTCTGTTGAGGTGCAACCCGCCTGGCTTGTACAGGTCCCACCACCCCAGAAATGGTCCCAATGTCTCAGGAATCTAAAGCCCTCCTGACTCTGCACCATCTCTCCAACCACGTAGTCATCTTCTCTCTCCTCCTATTTCTGTACTCACTAGCACATGGCATCGGCAGTAACTGGAGATTACTACCTTTGAGGTCCTGCTTTTTAATTTCTCTCCTAGCTCCCTAAACTCTACCTGCAGGATCTCATCTCACTTCCTCTGTCATTGGTACCGATATGGACCATGATCTCTGGCTGTTCTCCCTCTTCCCCCCACCCCCCCAAGAATGTCTTGCAGCCGCTCAGTGACATCCTTGACCCCTGGCACCAGGGAGGCAACATACCATCCTGCAGTCACGTCTGCGGCCACAGAAATGCTTGCCTGCTCCCTTGACTATTGAATCCTCTACCACTATTGCTCGTCCATTTTTCTCCCCCCTCCCCCCCCCAAAGCAGCTGAGCCACCCATGGTGCCGTGGACTTGGTTCTGGCTGCACTCCCCAGAGGCACCATCGCCCTCACCCGCACTCAGAACAGATTACTGGTTGGAGAGCGAGATGGACTCGGTGGCGGGGTGGGGGGGGGTGGGCGCTCCTGTACTTACCTGCCTAGTACTTCTCCTCTATCTGGTGGTCACCCACTTCCTCTCTGCCTGCACATTCTTAAGCTGCGGGGTGACTACCTCCTGAAACGTGCTATCTACGAAATTCTCAGTCTCGTGGATGCATCGCAATGACTCCAGCCGCCCCTCAAGCTCTGAAACACGGGGCTCGAGTTGCTGCGAAGCATTCAGGACTTTCCACATGCCACAGGATGTGCAATCCACGGGACTGAGCTGCCCTGCCATGCTTCTAGTTAATAGACTCGAACTAAACTAAGCAGAAATAAACTCTAAAAGTTAGCAAAACACACCCGGCAACTACTCAGCAATCAGCTGATTTAATTAGAGATATTTTAGATTAGAAATATTACTTATCTATGTTTACTTTTTTCATTGATTTTAATGTTCCCCCACTTCTCCGAATTGCCACTCTTCCCAAATAAACCACTCTGCTTAAGTCCACTCCGTTTAAGACCTCTCTGTGCAGACCACATGGCAATGTTACAGTAATTTTCAACAATTTTTCATTGCCTACATAAGTTACTGCAGTCCAAAAGTAAGTAATTGTGTGAAGTATTCTGTGCTTTGACTACTGTTGGCTGTTGCTTGTAAAGTAAGCTGTTCAATGAACTGCTCCTTTTTATGTAACTGACATTTTTCACCTTTTGCTTTATGTGCAGATGGTAAACACATTGCTACAGATGTCATGGTAGTTGGAAGGACAAACCTTATGATTGCTCACACACAACCATACCATTCTGGTGTGTATGTCTGCCGTGCCAATAAACCCCGGACCCGACACTTTGCCACTGCTGCTGCCGAGCTGCGAGTGCTAGGTGCGTCGTGTTTCCATTTGCATGCTAGAATAATTTGTGATGTACAATTTCAATTACAGTTCCAACATCTCAAATCCGGCAACCTCGGGAGCGAGATCGTGCCGATTTTCGGATTTTTCTGGATTTCGAACAAGAAAATCAAGAGAGTATGTATGCTACCAAGACAGACAAAGTACTAATGGTGATGTGGGTCGGGTCGGACCGGGTCGAGGGTCATTTGGCAAGGCTTGGACCGATCACACACACCATTTAAAATATAGCGGCAAAGCCGATAACTAGTCTGGTCCGCCGGTTTTGGACAATAATTCCGGATTTTATTACACTGAATATCAAATGGGATTTTCTCAAATATCCGATTTTCGGATAGCTGGATTTGAGACGTTGTACCTGTATATGAAATGCAAAAGCAATGCCAGCCCATATTCAAGTGCATGCATGTTGCTGTATGTAATTGTACATGTTGTGTTTAAAAGAAAACTCTTATTTTAGTTTTCAAAATGGGCTGTATCTGTAACAAAGGATATAAAAATGAATTGTAAAATTTAACGTGTGTAAGAGCTGGACTATTTGTCGTAATAAATGTTACTGAAAGCTACAATCACATTTTCTTTAACAAGATAAATATAACTTAACCTTCCTATTTTCTTCAATGATTCCGCACATTGAATGAAGTTTTGATTTAGTTCTCCTTTATAATTTTTGGGGTTTTGGAAATTTTATAAGGATCGTTTTTGTGGATCTTGGATGGCCGCAGTGTCTCTGACATGTCAAATTAAAAAATTTTGAAAGGAGAAGTTTCTGAAATTCCATTTTTCTTTTCCAGCCCCACCAATGATTACACATTTTCCTGAGACAATCTCCCGGATTCGAGCCAGCACTGCCAGATTTGTCTGTAAAGCTGAAGGCGAACCAACCCCTAGAATTCGCTGGCTGAAAAATGGAGAGGATATCATGCCCAATGGCCGTGTGAAAATCCAACACCGTGGCAGTTTAGTGATCAATCAGATCGGACTGGAGGATGCTGCTTACTACCAGTGTATTGCCGAGAACAGTCTTGGAATGGCATGCTCTATAGCCAAACTTGCTGTGACAGTTCGAGAGGGTCTGCCCAGCGCTCCCAAAAGTGTGTCTGCCACTCCTTTATCAAGTACTGCAGTACTGCTATCCTGGGAGCGCCCAGAATACAACAGTGAGCAGATTATTGGATTCTCCCTTCACTATCAAAAGGCAGTGGGTAGGTGCTCAAAATTAGTTTCATCTTCGTGCAGAGTGATAGAACTAACTTTTCCGGAGCCTGCAAATAAGCAGTGCTTCAACAATCGCTCTTCTGGGTGATTTTGAAAAAGAGAAGAAAAAAAAGAAAGACTTGCATTTATATAGCGCCTTTCACAACCACCGGACATCTCAAGGCACTTTACAGCCAATGAAGTGCTTTTGGAGTGTAGTCACTGTTGGAATGTAGGCAACACGGCAGTCAACTTGGGCACAGCAAACTCTCTCAAACAGCAGTGTGATAATGACCAGATAAACTCTTTGCTATATTGATTGAGGGATAAATATTGGCCAGGGCACCAGGGATAACTTCTTTGCTCTTCTTCAAAATAGTGCCATGGGATTTTTTGCGTCCACCTGAGAGGGCAGACGGGGCCTCGGTTTAATGCCTCATCCAAAAGATGGCACCTCCAACAGTGCAGCATTCCCTCAGCACTGCACTGGAGTGTCAACCTAGATTTCTGTGCTCAAGTCCCTGGAGTGGGCCTTGAACCCACAACCTTTGACTCAGAGGCGAATGGGCTACCCACTGAACCACAGCTGACTGGTTTGGATGCTGGTGCAAAACTGAGGTGTATATAGTATGTTTTTCAGGTAGATGGTCAGACACACGGTGCTGTTAGTTTCTCTAAATAGCCAGTTAGATCTGTAGTTGGATTATTTCAGTTTTGATCAGAGTGATGCTGATGGGAAATTCTTTGATGCCGGGAGAATAAAATAGAACAAAAGTTTTCAAACTTGGGGAGATCTGCTAAGCAGCTTCTTCATTTAAACTGAAGTGGTGCTTGGAATAAATTATATTGCTATGTCCGAATAAACAGTCTGCTTGGTGTGGTAGTAACTAACTACTTTTATTTCCACTCTCCAGAATATACCTGTCAAATAACAAAAGTAATGGAAGTGTAATTACTGCAATGTGTTTGCTCACATCAAGGGGCCATCTAGTGTCCAGTTAACAATATGCAAGTGTCATCCATATCAATATTCATGCTGAAACTCTGTTCGATATCGATGTTTTGGAATTCAGAGCATGTAGTGCTATAGGAATCATAAGAAAGCTGATCATTTTGGTATCTGCCATGCTGGTTTGAAACCAATAAAACCTGATCATGTATGATAACTGTACTAATACTGTAAAGTGACTGGTTGAAATCTGCAAAAGTAAACAGTGCCAATACAATTAAAAGGAAATGCTGAAAGAAAAATTGTCTTTTTGGAAATTAAAAAATCTTTAGCAGCAAATGTAATGTTATGATGAAGTCAATCATCAACAGGGTACATATGCTGAAAAATTAGATCAACTAAGTGACATGCAACGAAGACTTCCTTAGAATTCCCTTCACAGAATCCTCGCACTGCTGTTCAGTGTGCTTAACACTCTGTATAAGGTTTATGTATTTCACAGATTTGTGCTAAATTAAATCACAGCCTGACCCTTTCGAGCAGTTCAAAAGCAAATCAATAGTACAGCTTATTTGTGTTGTAGTATATGCTGCTGTTCTTCATTGATCAGCTCAGCTCCTAGTTATTTGATCTTTTTCTGCAGGTACAAACAATGTTGAATACCAGTTTGCAGTGAATAATGATACTACAGAGCTTCAAGTGAAAGACTTGCAACCAAACACTAATTACACCTTTTACGTTGTTGCTTACTCCCAACTTGGTGCCAGTAGGACTTCACATTCCGTCATTGTGGAAACTATGGAAGACGGTAAGGACTGTGGGTGTTGTATTTGTTTTGTTTCTTTAAAAATCATTAACATCTGTGGAAATCCATCAGTGTGATCCTGTCAGGATGTAGGAAAGTGCATCTTCCATTAGCTGCGTATAGGTTTTTTATATCCGATTCATGATGAGGCTTTTTCTTTATTGAATATGCAAGTCTTCCTATTCAAATGCACATTGGTTAAATGAGTATAGAATCATACAAATTACAGAGCAGGTGGTGACCATTTGGCCCTTTGCACCGGTGCCTTTAAGTACTGCTAATTCACTACTTACCATATTCTGTGAGGGACCTAAGTAAATAGTTAACAGTTAGAGGTCTTTAAAATTACGAAAGATTTTTATAGAGTCGATAAACATAGAAAATAGGTGCAGGAGCAAGCCATTCGGCCCTTCGAACCTGCACCACCATTCAATATGATCATGCAACTTCAGTACCCCACTCCTGCTTTCTTTCCATACCCCCTGATCCCGTAAGGGACACACACAACTCCCTTTTGAATATATCTAACGAACTGGCCTGAACAACTTTCTGTGGTAGAGAATTCCACAGGTTCACAATTCTCTGAGTGAAGAAGTTTCTCCCCATCTTGGTCCTAAATGGCATACCCCTTATCCTTGGACTGTGACCCCTGGTTCTGGACTTCCCCAACATCGGGAAGGTTCTTCCTGCATCTAACCTGCCCAGCCCCATCAGAATTTTATATGTTTCTATGAGATCCCATAGAGAGAATGTGTCCACTTGTGAGGAAGAGCATAACTAGAGGCCATCAATATAAGATAGTCACCAAGAAATCAAATAGGGAATTCAGAAGAAACTTCTTTACCCAAAGAGTGGTGAGAATGTGGAACTCGCTACCGCAAGGAGTGGTTGAAGCGAATAGTATAGATGCATTTAAGGGGAGGCTAGACAAGCATATGTGGGAGACGAGAATAGTGTTAGGTTATAGACGATTTAGATGAGGAAAGACTGGAGGAGGCTCGAGTGGAGCATAAATGCCGACATGTACTGGTTGGGCTGAATAGCCTGTAAATCTGTCGTATATCCTATGTAACACATTTGGTGTGAAATGGAGGAGATAATGGACAGTGTGTGAAACCAAGAGAGTTAGAAGGACAGAAATTGAGTGTGACTTCAAGTGGATTGACCTAAAGGACCCAGAGAAAAGACAATTTTGGCTCTTAGATTTTGAGAGATCAATCAATTGTACAGAAACTTTAATTTTAAAAACTTAAGTAAGCACTTAGGATGCTTTTTTATGTTACAGGTGTTATGAGTTAAGTTTTTTTTCTCTGAACCTGTTTCTCTGCTTTCTCTCCATTGTTTGTGTCAATCCTTTTTCTTTCCACAGGGGTGGGTGGGGAAGGAGTGAATTTTGAACATTCTTACTCACTATCTGTTTTACTGCTTCCACAGCTTCAGTTTTTTTTCCTAGTTTTGGTTTGTTCACAATTGTTTTTGATGGAAATGAGAGAAAATGCTTGAACGCATTAGAGAGTATCATGTGTAGTTAAGAGGAGTGCACAGAACAAATCAATTAATGCTCACTTAATATTTGGGGAAATTGCACAGGTCATCAATCAGCACAAATCTGTTTTAAAAAGACTGATTAAAAATCATTTGAGAATGAGTAATGGAAAAAAATCTCACCGGTTTTGTCTTTTTCCCTAGTCTTTGGGAATCTATTGACAGTCAATTTCCACTCTTGACCCTTCCCTGTGCACAGCCACCCTGAGCTGTCTACACTTCAGCCAGGATGAATCTATCTAATGGACCTGTGCCTTGTGAATCAGTTTGATTTCTTCAATGACAAAGGAACCTGTTGCTCAAGTTAAAACTTGACCATTTGAACAACTGATCACAATTTAATAACCTCCAGATATTCTAAATTCCAGAGAGAGACTTTGAATACTATTTTTTCAATAAAAGTTATTTCTGAAAGATTTCAGGATAAGAGGGCTCCCTATGATCTACTGACCACATACAATTGTGCTCAAGCTCATTAACATGAAGGGACAAAAGTTCTGCATAAAATTTTGCATCAAAAATCCACTTATCTTGGCCAACAAGTAGTAAAAGTGGAATCTGTAATCTTTTTCATTCCTCATCCTCTACACTGTATGTGTGCAGGCTAATCTGAAAGATTCTGCTGAGTGGACACCTGAAAATATCGTTGTGATGTTGCATACACAGGTACATCATCTAGTCTTCTCGTATTGAATGAGGCTCCAGCGCGTGCACCATCCCGCAGTTCACATCCCCAGCTAAAAACTCTCTGCTTCTAGTTTTGAACTTCCCGTGATCAAAGTTTGAGATTAGAACTTCAACCTTGCTAGTGGAATATTCCTAGATTAGACAGACATTAGCGTATCAACTTCTTATATACCTGATTTATACAGGGTTTTGCTTTCTTCTTCAGGTCTCCCATGAGCATAAGTTGTTAAATCTCCAGAAAATATCTCATTCGGCTGACCTTTTCAGGACAAGCATTCAAAAATAATAAGTTATGCCTATTAGGTTGTATGGTGACACCAGTAACCATAACTATGCACCATAGACAGTTTAAAAAATATATATCTATATATAATATAGATATACACAAAGCATATAAAGATAACATTTGACCATGTTGCAACATATGAAATATTGTTTGTTCTTATGAAATTATCTGAAGGATAGTTATCATAACTAACGATCTTCCTTCCATCCTCTGTAACCTTGAGGTATGTTTAACAGGTTTAAATATTCTGCAGTGCCCACCCACTGTGGGTACTATGGACTGCTGTTAAAGCAACTCGCAGAACGTATAAAGATGGGTGGGAAAGCAAATTGTGAGGAGCACACAAAAAATCTGCAAAGGGATATAGACAGGCTAAGTGAGTCGGCAAAAATTTGGCTGATGGAGTATAATGTGGGAAAATGTGAGGTTATCCACTTTGGCAGAAATAATAGAAAAGCAAATTATAATTTAAATGGAGAAAAATTGCAAAGTGCTGCAGTACAGAGAGACCTGAGGCTCCTTGTGCATGAAACACAAAAAGTTAGTATGCAGGCACAGCAAGTAATCAGGAAGGCAAATGGAATGTTGGCCTTTATTGCAAGGGATATAAAAACAGAGAAGTCCTGCTGTAACTGTACACGGTATTGGTGAGGCCACACTCTGGAGTACTGTGTACAGTTTTAATCTCTGTATTTAAGGAAGGATATATTTGCATTGGAGGCAGTTCAGAGAAGGTTCACTAGGTTGATTCCAGAGATGAGGGGATTGACTTATGAGGAAAGGTTGAGTAGGTTGGGCCTCTACTCATTGGAGTTCAGAAGAATGAGAGGTGATCTTAGTGAAACGTATAAGATAATGTGGGGGCTCGACCAGGTGGATGCAGAGAGGATATTTCCACTCGTTGAGGAAACTAAATCTAGGGGATATAGTTTGAAAATAAAGAGCTGTCCATTTAAAACTGAGATGAAAAATTTCTTCTGAGGGTTGTAAATCCATGGAATTCTCTGCCCCAGAGAGCTGTGGAGGCTGGGTCATTGAATATAATTTAAGATGGCGATAGACATATTTTTGAGCGATAAGGGAGTAAAGGGTTATGGGGAGTGGACAGGGAAGTGGAGCTGAGTCCATGATCTTGAATGGCAGAACAGGCTAGAGAGGCCAAACCGCCTACTCCTCCTATTATGTTCTTATGTACACAGGTTTTCTCTCCCTCTTCCTGGAGAGGTTCCATACTTTTACTTCCCTGGAAACTGGCTGTAATATATTCAAGTATACTATGGAACTTTTTTGGTTTTGGCTAAATGGTTTTGGCTTTAAATGAATGTTACAATTGAGCTCTGTTTCATTGTTTAACCTAGTTTGAATTTACCCCCCCTCCCCCACTGTAATTGTCCTAATGCATTCTTTGTATTTATCAACAGTACCAAGTACTGCTCCTCAGCTGTCCTTGTCGATTACCACCCTCACCGATATTCGGGTTACATGGCTTGCTCTTTCTCCAGAGCTTAGCCATGGTAAAATAACAAAATACCGCATTGATTACTGCACATTGAAAGAAGGTATGTAGAGTCTAGTTTGTCACACTTGTACTGTTTGAAAATAGAAAGTATTTTGAAGATACTGTTTAGATTTCTATTTTCCTTGTACTTCTCAATTACAAAGCATGATGACTATGACTTAGAATATTTGACATTTTGGCCAATTTTAGAAGAGCAATCTTTCATTTTTGAAAAATGAGAGCCTATTCTGTCAGATGAGTGGAATAACATTGAGTAGACAAGGCCTATATTCTCTAGCGTTTCGAAGAATGAGAGGTGACTTCATTGAAACCTACAAAATTCTTACAGGGCTTGAAGGGGAGGATCCAAAGGTCACAGTCTCAGATTCTAGGGTCGGCCATTTAGAACTGAGATGAGGAGACATTTCTTCAGAGGGTGGTGAATCTTTGGAATTCTCTATCTCAGAGGACTGTGGAGGCTCAGTGGTTGAGTATATTCAAGACAGGGATGATAGAATTTTGGATATTAAGGGAATCAAGAGATATGGGGGTAGTGCAGGAAAATGGAGTTGAGGTAGAAGATCAGCCATGATCTTATTGAATGGCGGAGCAGGCTTGAGGGGCTGAATGGCCTACGCCTGCTCTTATTTCTTCGGTTTCTCTTAGTAACAGGATTATTTCTGTGCATCTCTCCAACAAATTTTTTCTTTTTCTATAAGGAAACAGTGTGAAACTAACTAGCTGTGCCATTAGTGCTCAGGTTATGTTATATCAGAGTGATGTTTTTGTTTAGTTAGCTTTATTCATTAGGGGCCCAAATTTCCCCAAACCCTTTTTCCGACGCGCACTCCCGAGATGCGCCGACTTTGTGCGCTCAAAACCGAGCCAAAAAACTTACTAACGATTCTGGCCACTCTGCTGTGTGTCCCAGGCCCTGGCACAGCGTTTCTCGTGGAGTGGCGGGGGGTGGGGGGGGGGGGGCGGAGCTACAGTTGAAAACTGCCGGCAGCTGTGCGCATGCGCAGTGGAGTCTGCACGCATGCGCAGTAGCTCCTCGCCCTCCCAGCGCGACCTGCAGGCTGTGAGCCGGACCCGATGTTCGCCGCCCCTATCTCTGGCCGAAGGGACGATCCGATGTTCGCCGCCCCTATCCCTGGCCGAGTGGTCTGTCGCACAGGCCAGCCGCTGCCGTCCCACGCTGAGGGCTACAAGAAACAGGTTGGTGCGGGGGGAGACTTTTGATCGGGGTTGGGGGGGGGGGGGAAGTGGGGAGATTTTTTAAATGATTTAGAAAAAGTCTCTGTCAATGGCACAATGCAACTGGCTGTTGAGGTGAGAATGACCAGAGAAAACTTTCCTTCGGTTTGGTCTCTCAGTACCTGCAAATATCTGGTCGTAACTTTTGTGTTTTGGTAGTAATCATGACTTAGGTCAATTTTTTTTAAATCCCACCAATTCTTAGTGAACAACTGCATGGATGCCCATAGATTCCCTGTTGGGAACATTCCAACTTGCCTTATTGGGGAGTAACTGCATGGGCACCCTCGGGTACCTTGCGCAAGTGACCATCATTCATAGCCCTGCTAGCAAAATATTTGATTCATAAATGGTTTTATGAAACCTTTTGTCTCTGATATAAATGATATTAAAAAGTGCATATTTTATGAAGCTTTATATCGTGGAATATGTAAATTATGCAAAAGTTACAGTACAAGATCGGTATTAGTTGTGGAGATGTTTAGTGCTTTGCATGGTCCTCTGTGCTTCCTTTCTCTCTTTTTCCCCCCCCCCCCCCCCCACCCCCCATATCTCTGGCTACCTGCGCTGATTTCTTAACTCTCCGCAAGGGTTTTCTGTGCGGCCACATACATTGGCCTAAGTTAGTTTGGAACAACTATTAGCTGTCCAAACTGGCTTAAATGGCCAAAACGGCTGGTAAAGTCCCCTTTTGAAAAAAAACCTAAACTTTAAAAAAAAACCTGACTGACACTGGCGCAAATTAAATGTGCAGAATGGGGATTTTTAAGATACTTCAGAAAAATCAAGTTGCTCCAAAAAAACAGAGCAACTCTTGGGCAAATTTGGGCCCTATCTCTCAAGTTTCATGCTACAAAACCCATTATCCTGTTTGACAGCTCTGTTGGTAGTTTTTCTCATGCTTACTACTTCAGACCCTCCTGGGGATCAGAACATCTACTCCCATCCACTCCCTTTTATGCTGCAGGCAAAATACTGAGAATAAAACAGGTGTGAGAGTCAACTGGACTTTGAACTGTTCACCATTCTGCTCACTCGGTTCGGCTGCATTTTCAGCTGCACTTACTTTTCAAATTTCTGACTGGTTTATGTATTATGGGTTGTTGGGTTGGTTTTTAGTGAGCATGTTGTATGAGTAGGCAAGACATCAATTTATGTTCTTGTAGAGAAGGCGTCTGCAATAGTATGTCTGTGCTTCAGGAATGTCAACACTATTTTCCGGTATAATGTCTGCTGTGGTATGCTACTGCATTGAAACTTTGTAGGAGAGCTTCTGTATTAACATAAAACCAGCACTTGAATTATGCTGTACATTTCGGGTTTATTCCCTCTCGAAATCAGACGATATACATACAGACTCAATGTGGTCTTCCACCCAGCACATGGCAACACAGCGCAGGCTGGGTTAGGTTTTTGTTGCCTACTACATGGACAGAAATCCCAGTTGCCAAGAATAAAAGCTTCATTACTTGTTAAACAAGCTAACTATTAATTGAATTTAAACAGAGGGAGTAAACCTGCTAAGCAATTTGCATGATCAACATATCGTATTGTCCTGTGAGATGAGTTGAGCAAAGTTGTTACTCTGTGGACAGGCAACATGACAGCCATATTTAATGAATGTATTTAGAGTTTAAGATTGCAGTGCAGATATTTCCTTGTTCTCTCCAGAAAGTGAACATTATTAAACCAACATCTCAGCATGAAACATTACAAATTATTCCAGAGTATCCAATGATCAGTTGAGTTTGGGGTTGTCTAACCAAGTTGCCCATACCATTATACCAAGTTGTAGTTGTATATTTGGCTACTACTGTTGAAGTGTGAATAAGTGCTTCACCTTAGGCCCATATACTCGGGCAGATAAGATTTTAAATCTCCCAAGTATCATTTTGCTGTGGAAGCTCTACTGGTTGTTGGAGTCTTGAGAGCAGAGATCACATTCCGATCAGAATCCTGTCTGAGAGTTTAATTGTTGAGCAGTAAGCACTAAGACACTAGCTCTTTCAGCTTTGGTGATTACCACACTTGTTTTTTTTACCACTAAATGTCTTGACATTGCAAAATGCAAGAGATTTTTTTCCTTGCTCCAGTCAATCTGTTAACGTAATCTATCTTTCCCCTTGTTCATATTGTATCTTTGTGCCCATGGTGTCTGCCTTGTAGCAGGCTATCAAAGGCACATGTGTGAGGGGGAAATCACACTCATTTGTTAGGCAAGCCACATTTGTTCTATGGCTATAAAGTGAATTCATCCTTCCATCATCAAACCTAAACTTGGTGTTATCCAAGCGTCACCACATGAAACAATGATGGTATGATGAGTTTCTGTCATGTACAATAAAAACCATTTTAGCCATCAGATCAGCTCGGCTCCATGATCTAATATTCCATTTACTCAGATCCTTAAGGAATGAATTGCCATCTATCCTGATCTCAAACTCTGACTTCCATTTTTAGGTGCTTTTACACTATAGGAGTGCAGCCAGAGGCAGGCACCTGGCCCTCCTTCCACCAGCTGCGCTTCATAGTGTAAAGGATGGGGTTGCAAACCCACAAAAATGTGACAATTGAAACAGGATCCTGGAACAACCACAAAAGTAAAAGCACACATTATAGAGTTCCTCCTCCTGAAGCAGTCCTGATTTGGAAGCCTGCTCATTGTGTCCGTTTGGAAGACACAATCTGAAGGTACTGTAACTCACTCCAGCAACTTCTGTTTCTGCAAAGGAGTTCCTTCCACAAACGAACACAACCTTTCCACTTTTGCTCCTCTATATACTTGATTGTTTCTAGTTACAGGTATTTGGATTAATGACATTGTTCTCCAGCCAAGCAGACAGCGTGTTCCCAGCTTATATCAGTGCCATTGTATAACTGTGTTAAGTGGGAATGTGGAATGTCTTAAGTTAACCTGGCTGCCAATTCTTCTCTTCCTCTTTTCTTATGAGGATGTGCTTCACCTGTACTCTGCTGGTGGCTCTTCTGAAACAGAGCACAAATTAGGAATTTGCCTTGGGATGCTTTATTATGTTAAAGGTCCTATATAAATGCAAATTGTTATTGTTGTGAAATCTTCAGATTCCCAGCTAGACGAGCAGGTGCATATTTAACACATTAAAAATCTGATGTATTTACAGCATAATGTCCGTTGTTTCTATAACACTTCTATTTATCAAGAATACTTGTAATGTGATTAAAGTAAATACGCTTCTTGTATGGAATATTCAGTCCATTATGTAATCATTATCAAAGTTCCTGAACCTGAAGTTTAACCCCTCTGGCACAATGTTTCAGTTATGATGTAAATGGATTTAAGTTCTTAGTTTATATTTTTGGTTTCCGGGCTGCCAGAAATTATGTCTGCAACAGATTATATGGAAATGTAAAGATCTCTTTATCTTGTAAAACTGTGGGTTCTTGACTGTTTTTATTCAGTCACAGTTAACAAGTACCACCTCTGTTTGTGTAACAGATCAGATTTATTCAATTGAAGTTGATGGGAATGAGACACATGTCACGCTTCCTACTGTACAATCGAAAATTTACAAAGTTCGGATTGCAGCAAGCACCACAGTGGGATACGGCGCACCATCAGAATGGACCCAGCATCTAATACCAGAAAGAAATAAGCTAATAATGGGTAGGAATGATCTCTCTTCAAATTAGCAGATTTGTTAAAAGGTAGATTTTCCATGAAATACGGATTGTGTACATCCTACATTATTTAACACACAGAGCATACCTGGTATAATGTCATTTTTCTTTACTGTACATGATAGAATACGTGCAATGTCCATTCCTGTTTAAAGTTCACTGTAGAATGCATGTTGTCCATTATAATTAAGTGAGTACCACCTACCAGGCATGTTCATTAACTATATCCCACTAGAAATTTCTTAACTTCAGTACTTTTACTCTCAAAGAAAAATAAGACTTTCAGAGAAGCATGTATAGTGGTGTGTTTAGACAATTCGTCCCCCAGATTTATCTGCATACATTTAAGTCAGAGTTTACGGGTGTTCAATATTTCCTTATGTTCAAGACATGGGTATCTACATCAGTGCATACACTGCAGTTTTGCCCTGCTCCAAAGACCACCCTAAGTGGAGGAAGTGCATCCGGAAGGGCTCCTCGAGTATCGTCGCCGAGAGCATGCAGAAATCAAGCGCAGGCAGCGGAAGGAGTGTGCGGCAAGCCAGGCTCCATGCCCGCCCTTTCCCTCAATGACTATCTGTCCCACCTGTGACAGAGACTGTGGTTCTCGTATTGTACTGTTCAGCCACCTAAGAACTCATGCTAAGTGTGGAAGCAAGTCTTCCTCGATTCCGAGGGACTGCCTATGATGATGGATGGCTCTGCTAATTTTCACAAGTGCTCACAAATCATAGAAAACATTAGGTATGGAGTCACTCCACTGTAACTGGCCTGCTTGCTGGTAGAGTAGTATATTATAATTAAGATTAGTTTTAATTAGAGTTGCTCAGCACTGATTCAGGGGAGCTGTACCCATCATTCCTATATTGTTATCTGCTTCCTTTTGAGTGCAACACTGATCCCAATATACCTTGGTATAAGGAACAATAACCTTTAATTTTTTAATAAACTTGCAGTTGTTGTAGTTTAGCCCACAAATACAATTTTGTACTTAGGAGAGAAATTTGGGTATTGGGCTTGCAACCAGCAAAGCTGCCACTGCTGACCCAAGATGCTTGATTACAAACTTGAGACTGAAGCATTATAAATGTATACCTGACGTCTGGGGATTAAAAAAACAACCCTACAAAAACCTCCACTACCATACATGACTTCAGAAGCTGTTTGTATCCCGTTACTTGTAATTGCTGTTATCAGTTTGAAATGGTTCAAATAGTAATGACCTGTTCTGTTTTGCTCCAGTTCCATTTGCTCCCACAGAAATTAAAGTTAAGGCAAAAGTAGACTCTCTGCTGGTCACATGGCAACCACCCTCTAATCAAGTCCAGATCCAGGGTTACAAGCTTTATTACAGAGAGGCAGATGTAGACGATTCGAGCAAAGAATTAAGTGACACTAATGGAGATGCACACTGGACAAAAGGACCAATACGACTTCGAAGAAAAGTAAAGCAATATGAGATTACGGGATTAGGTTAGTCAAAATAAACTAAGCAGAATTTTCATAGCAGTGTCATGGAGTATATTTTTATGAACTACATAATCTTTGCAGAAAGTGCAGATTCCAAATGGAAATAAATGGTGCTACAGGTTGAAGCATTGCTTACAATTCTACATCAGTGAGGCTAATTGCTTGGTTTCAGTATTTCGGTCACTGGTGTGCTTAAATTTTTGTGTTTGTGCTTGAAAATTGTTATCCGCTCACTAAGTGTTCCTCAACGCCAGAATATGCAACACTATATATGGTTTAGCAGTAAAAACTTTGTCTTGGCCCGATATATTTTATTTGCCAGACCCAGATGCTCCCTGCCAGAATTATGTGAGGGCTGAACAGTCTTCTTCACAAGTGGATAAATATGCTTCCAATAAATCATACTTCTGTGACTCCATAAATCTGTTTTATCTCTTTGGTTTCCAGTTCCTTTTTTCCAAATTAAACTTGTATTTGAGAGTCATTCACCTGCCAGAAATCTGTGTTTTGTTTTTTTTTCTGCTCATTTGTTTTGCCCCAGTCCATTAGAAACGGTGATTTTTTTTTAAACCTCTGTCAATTAAGCCCATTTACTAGGGGGTAGTTCCAGTCTACTTCAGACTCTTGATTGTCCACTGCATGTCTAGCATTGGTGAGTGCGGACTTTAAGCTAAATGAAGCAAAGCAAGAATGGAACCATAGTTTCCCCCTCAAATATAACAACGTTTAATAGAATGCAATACTGTACAATCTCTAGCTCCTCCCCCAATCATAAATCACTGTGGGGTAAACCAGTGACTGGTATGCATTGATGGTGGTCACATTTTATAACATAAATATGGCTTCCACTTTTCAGTGTTTCAGTGACTCCCAAAGCAAGCGCTCTACTCTGAATGCCTTCACGGCAAACGAGACAAAGGTGGGCAGAGGAAACGTTACAAGTACACCCTCAAAGCCTCTCTGATAAAGTGCAACATCCCCACTGACACCTGGGAGTCCCTGGCCAAAGACCGCCCTAAGTGGAGGAAATGCATCTGGGAGGGCGCTGAGCACCTCGAGTTTCGTCGCCGAGAGCATGCAGAAATCAAGCGCAGGCAGCAGAAAGAGCGTGCGGCAAACCAGTCCCACCCACCCTTTCCTTCAATGACTATCTGTCTCACCTGTGACAGGGACTGTGGTTCTCGTATTGGACTATTCAGCCACCCAAGGACTCATTTTTAGAGTGGAAGCAAGTCTTCCTCGATCCCGAGGGACTGCCTATGATGATGATGACGACTTTCATTGATGTTACATTAATTTTTTATAAAAGGGAAATAATCATTTAAAAAATTGGCCGAAAACACAGAACACTAATTATCAGTCTCGCTGTGCAGCATGGGGAGAAAGTGTTAAAACAACTCTAGAGTGGAGCAGAGAGTTGGAGATGAGTTTGAATTCTGCTTTTCTTCTCCTCTTTCATCCCAGAATTAAATGTTATGGTAGTGGTAAGAATGCATCAATTATTAAATATTACTTTCAGCATTTTAGTATTTAGACGTTGATGGAAAAAAAACCCTGTTCTCATCATTTTCAATTGCTGAGCATGAAGGGATTTATCCATCTTGATACTTCCATTTTAGTAAGTGAAAAAAAATCGAGCAATGTGCTTTTGAAAAATGTAACAGTTAATATTTGAAAATAACAAGCTAAATATTTTTCTTGGAAACTTTGTAAATGCCTTCTATTTGCAGATATTATGCACCATTTATGAAGAGCATTGAAGTGAATCCTCAGTAGACGTACCCTCCACAAGCTCACCCACAGGGTGATGTTGCACATAAGCCATTGTGCCACCAGATGGTGCACCAACATTCCCCTAAGATTACTTTCACTCCAAAATTATTTTCACTCCATAGAGATCTTGTATGTTGTACAATATTTAGCAATGTACCTATATCCCTGTGCACTTGTTTGAAGCTATGTTATATAGAGCACCCAAGTCTGTCCAGCCTCTGATACAAGAACCCAATGTTTCGTCTTGGGTCATAGTCTAAGGATAAGGGGTAAGCCATTTAGGACCGAGATGCGGAGGAACTTCTTCACCCAGAGAGTGGTGAACCTGTGGAATTCTCTACCACAGAAAGTTGTTGAGGCCAATTCACTAAATATATTCAAAAAGGAGTTAGATGAGGTCCTTACTACTAGGGGGATCAAGGGGTATGGCGAGAAAGCAGGAATGGGGTACTGAAGTTGAATGTTCAGCCATGAACTCATTGAATGGCGATGCAGGCTAGAAGGGCCGAATGGCCTACTCCTGCACCTATTTTCTATGTTTCTATGTTTCTACTCTGCATATTGTTGTACGGAAGATGAAAAGAACCTCACATGTACAAAGTTTCCAAGGAAAACATCTTCAAATATTAACTGTTACATTTTTCAAAAGCACATTGTTAAATATTTTTTTCACTTACTAAAATGGAAGTACCAAGATGGTTTAAGTTTTCAGCTTAAACTGATAAATCACTTCCTGCTCAGCAGTTGAAAATGGTGAGATCAGGGTTTTTTGTGCCTAACACAAAAGACTGGGAAAAAAAACATGCAAAGTTCTTTTGAGGAAAAGGAGCTCTACAGTAAGTTATTAGGCAGCAGGAGGTAACCCAGCATGTCCTTCACAGCTACAAGGGATCGATGCTATGGTCTATATGTGAGGTTCTTTACATCTTCCGTACCACAATATGCAGAGTACCCAAGGTGTCTTTCCTCCTCTGATGCACCTCCACTTCCTCTAACAGCACAATCACTCACTGCTGTTCCGATACTGAAGCTGAAAAGTTTTGACAGTTCATCTCTGGAGTTCCAGAGAAGTGTGAGGTTTTGAATTCCTGATAAATTATGGAGGGGGACATAAAAATTTTAATTACAGTAATTTAGCCCTTTGAATTTATTACAAGTGAATATTTTTCCACTGAAGGAAACAACTGCCTGCAGATTTTTTTATCATGGGTGATAGTGAAGAATGACAGGTATTTTTTCCTCTCTCAACTGTTTGAAAATCTCCTTGTACACCCTTTGTATCCAGAATCAGAAAATTCTGCTTGTACTGTTACCCAAAGAAACTAAAAGTTGTATACCACATCTGCAGTAACATCTGCTTCAGTATTTCACACATTAATGCATATTGTCCATTGTATTGGCAAATAGCCCTATTATGTTCGCAGGTTATCTGCTACAGTGTTATTAATCAACAATACTTATTGTCCATGACATTCTTCTGTCTGGTTTGGAGACTCTCTCACATTTGGCTTGTCTTTCATGCTGATATATTGGGGATCTGATTTCTCAAGAAAAATTTCTTCTGAACTGCGACCTGTCTGGAAAATCACACCATTGCAAATAAACTAGCATTTTTTTTTAAATGTGCCTCTTGCCTATGGCTATAAAAAAACAATTTTCAAGTTTTATTCTACCTGGGTAAACGCATGCCACCTCAATTTATAATTTATTCATTTTGGATCCCCCAGAAGCATTGCCTATCTTCCATGTACATAACTCCTCAATCTGTTCTGGAGCATTGACCACTCTGTCTTGAGTCGAAAGGAGCATGTCTCTATATATGGTTTACTTCTGGCCAGTGCAATTATCAAAATTATCTCTGAATGATTCAGTTTGGATCTCTACTCGGTCAGTAATGGAATAATTTAGAGCCCTATTTGGAGTAAAGCAGATAATGGTCCGAAAATTGCAGCTCGCCGGATCCGTACGAAGTGCGCACGGACCCAGCGAGGCCTCGAAAAAGCTGGTTCTCGGGGCGCCATGCGCATGTGCTGAAAACTGGCTTTTCCGATCTGTCAAGATTTCTCGAGACAGATCCTGCGCATCCCTGGGAGAAGGGACGTTTGCGCGGGAGAGATTGGGCTGTTTGCCCAACTTCTTGCCCAGCGAAAGTCCTTCAAACTTTTACGCCTGGTAAAAGCAGG
The DNA here is from genome assembly GCF_044704955.1 of Pristiophorus japonicus. Classification (NCBI taxonomy): domain Eukaryota; kingdom Metazoa; phylum Chordata; class Chondrichthyes; family Pristiophoridae; genus Pristiophorus; species Pristiophorus japonicus. The sequence continues at coordinate 18,291,814 of NC_091993.1, forward strand.
CACATAGCTTACTTTTACCACCATAACACTTTTAAAACATAGAAAATTAAATTTAAACACTCATTTTTATATTTAAAATCCTGTCCATTTAGGTACGTTTATTTTTAACACTATTAAAACACATTAAAAAATATTTTTTTTCTAAAACATTTAATTACATTTAATTTCAATTCATTTTAAATGTGAGATGTTTTATTTATTATGCTGTGTTTTAGGGGTTTTTCTCATTGATACTAATGGGAGCTCATACAAACAGCTCCCATTTTTATCAATAATACTGCATAGTGATTGGTGGTCCAGGCCCATGGGACTCCGGTACGTACGTACATGAAAGACACCTCTCCGTGCGCTGCGCAGTGAATCTAGGTCTTTGACCGGAATCCTAATTCTTCCGGGACCACCAGGTGCTTTTGTAGATTTTTTTCGGGTCGGAGGCATTCATACGAAGAAAGTCTCTGACCGCAATTTTCCCTCCATTCTTAATTTTTGGTTGCTGGAATCAGTGGAAGTTTAAAATGTTGGTGTGTTCTGTGACACAGCTTCTTTGATGTTGGAGAAATGTGATCAGATTGATGGTCCTCTACAGGATTGTGACCAGCACAACATCACAAGATTTGCAAGCCCTAATTTTGTGTTCATGCCAGGAGCACAAGACCTGATGCAGCTGTGCCTCAATATTTTGTATTAATCCACAATGTCAGCACCAGCAGGTTTTGCATACAACTTATTCTGGAGACACACTTCTCTTGCGCGGGGCTTGGTTCCTTCTTGCAGAATTTCCAATGCAGAATTATAATCACTTGTTGAATCAGAGTTGTGGGAGGATGCATCAAATTATGGAACTCTATGGTGTGCTCAATGCAATTCGAGTTTCTGTGCTTTTAGCACCCACCAGGGTCAAACTTGTAAAATATCTGACTTTGTTACCATTGCCTCTGATTGTATTCTGATGTCTGATTTGGCATACACAAGAAGCATACCACTCCAAACTGAAATGCTTGGTTATTTTTCTTAATTTGAAGTTTTTTTTTTATGTTTTCAGCAGTCAGCTATGCATAAGATGCAATCTCGTTGAATTTTAATTCCACAGTCTAAAATCCTGAAAAGTGCTAATTTTAGATCTGAAATTGTTGACAAACATCAGTTACTGATTGCTGAGAACATACAGAAAGCAAGCGCAGGCAGCAGAAGGAGCGTACGGCAAACCAGTCTTCCCACCCACCCTTTCCTTCAATGACTGTCTACCTGTGACAGAGACTATAATTCCCGTATTGGACTGTTCAGTCACCTGAGAACTCACTTTTAGAGTTGAAGTGAGTCTTCCTCAATTTTGAGGGACTGCCCATGATGATGACTTGTATTGAATTTTAATTTCAAAAATCTAATTCCATAAAGTACTGGACAATTATAACATTATATGAATGAGATTGGACCAGTATTTTACATTGTCCAGATTTATCTTACATTTGTTATCTATAATGCACAATTTGCAAAAGAGGTGTGATTATATGTTTGGTATTTTATATGACTTTACAGTAGGGTTTCTAACCCTCCTGAACTGTCCTGGATTCTCCAGGAATTAATCTCCTGAACATTGCTGTGAGCAACCTGGGAGAAAAATCACTGGGGATTCTCAAAATGAATATTGAAAGGTGAATCAGATTTATCTAATCAGCGTCTCGTTAGTTTCATACATTCATGGAAACACTAATCCAGTCGCTGTTTGAAATGCCAAGATAACGTGCACTTGTCCTGGTTCATTCATCTTGTTTGTGTACTGGTGCTCCCTTACGGCACTACTGTGAAGTCAGTGCTGCAGTCTAACTCGTGATGAAATCTCCCCAAATATGTCCAACCAGAGCTGGCAAAACCCTGTTATGGGTCATAAATTATTTGACGTTGCAGCTGTAATCGTACTCATGATGTATTGTTCAATACTTTTACTGTTATATGCAATATGAGAAGAGTTTCAATTTTTCCAAATGTTTAACAACCATGGGCTTGAAGTTCCATTTTTGGTCTCCGCTATGATTCCGAGGCCTAACATTCGTTAAAAAATGCAGCCAGCGGTTAAAAAACCACGTTGCACGAGGATTTGTAGTGCAAACCGCGATTTTCTGCAACTTTTCTCCGAGGCCGATACCGCTGCGAGTTTAGCCTAGGGAGGGGGGAGAAAAAAAATCACAAACATTCACCAGACCCCTTCTATCGAATCGCTGCAAAAGAATTAAAAAAAAAAATGAAAACTTTAACGTACCATTTTTGCGGGTCTTCGTACGTGCTGCAGTTCCAAGGGCTGCAACGCAGGTTTTTCCCAGCGTTGTTTTGGGTCCTATCTACGGGTGTGCTGCGAGCCAAATTTCGGGTGAAAGCGCTTTTTCCAGTCTTGCACGCCGGCAGTCCGCTCCCCAGCGGTATTTAAAAACCGCCGGCGCAAGACTTCAGGGAATTTCCTGCCGCACTGTTTTCCACCAAAAACGGCTGAAAACCCTTGCGCAAGGTTGGTGTTGCAAAATTCTTAATTACTACCTCATACTGGAAATTATTTTCATTTAGTGTAAAGTAGAATCAAAGGAAATATTGAAGCTAAGTATTTCTGTTCACTATTCCAAGTAAAATTTTAAATCAGAAGCATTCTGCACTTTTGTTTTGGTAGCTGAATTATTGGCATACTCAGGCTAATGGTGTAAGCAAACTCTGCATAATTAGTATTATTTGAAATGAGATTCTTAATTGTAATATGACGCCATTGAGCTGGACGTACAGCTCACAGTGTGGTAAGAAGTAATTGTATCATATGTTGCTAAGTGTTCTAACAATGCATGTTCCCCTGCTTCACCGCACTTGAATAGATCTTTATTGGCTCTAGAGAGCACAAATGAAGGTTACAAAACCCGCTTTCATCAGGCCACAGTACCTGGGGTATGAGACTAAAATAGAAATGGAATTGCATTTCATACTTGAAATAATTATATTCAGCAAATTGCAGGTTTTTTTGGTATAGAGGGAGAGTTTTCAGTTAACTTGCTGTTAGTTAATTAGGATCATTAGCAGAATGCTGCAAATATAAATTGTACATTAAAGCAACTATAACTGAAATACAATTAGCTACACAACAGTATTAGTGGAATAGTGATAAAGGGGTAGAAATAAGCATAAGCCTGTTCTTTGTCCCAGACTTGCCATTATGGAGGCAGTACACCCCCAAAGCAAGAGACCTGAGGATGGATAGAAATTGCTCCTCTGCATACTTGCCAAGCTGCGTCCACAGGCAGCTCGCCCCAAGGGAGAAACAGATTTTGGGTGGTTGGGCAAGTCCCGGGAGTGGAATTGGAGCGGGGGATGGGGCCGATCGCGACTCCTGTGAATTCAGGGGAGCGATCCCGCACTTTCTGGCTCCGTAGGAAGGTGTGCTCGAGGGCAAGTTTAATTCTCAACGGGGCAAGCCCGATGTCTGCCCTGCTCATGAAGGGATCAATTTGTGAAAGGGGTCCTTTATTAGGCTCCCAAATTGCATCTTTAAGGGGCCTCATGCCTGTTTTAAGTGTCCACTTAAGGGGCCCATGTTTCCACACGATAAAAAACAGGCGCCCCTCCGAACTGGGCGCCCGTTTTTCGCGCCTAAAACGGCGCCTAAAAAAAAAGTCGCGATTCTGGAGCGTTCTGCAGCTCCTTGTCTGCCTGGCGCGGCGCCCAGGGGGGCGGAGCCTACACTCGCGCCGATTTTGTAAGTGGGAGGGGGCGGGTACTATTTAAATTAGCTTTTTTCCTGCCGGCAACGCTGCGCGTTGGAGCGTTCGCACATGCTCAGTGTGTTTAAAAACATTGGCACTCGGCCATTTTTGTAGTTCTTTGTAGCTGTTTAATTTTTGAAATTTTTTAAAATAAAAGCACATTGCCATCAGCATTTGCAGCCTTCTCACTGTCTCCTCCCCCCCCCCCCGCCCCCGCGGGAAGAACGGGCGCCTCCTCTCCCCTCCCCCCCCCCCGCGGGAAGAACGGGCGCCTCCTCCCTCCCCCCCCGGTGGGAAGAACGGGCGCCTCAGGCTGACTGCAGAATACTCCGTGCCTGAAGCACTTTCACACAGGTAGGAAGATGGTTTATTTAAGTTTTTCTTTGCTTATAAATGTTTATTCAGGTTGGATTTATTTGTATAATATTTTAATATTTGTAGAAGTATAAATAAGGATTTATTGTAGAATTTAATGATTTCCCTTCTCCCCCCCCCCCCCCAACCTCGTTCTGGACGCCTAATTTGTAACCTGCGCCTGATTTTTTAATGTGTAGAACAGGTTTTTTCAGTTCTACAAAAATCTTCACTTGCTCCATTCTACTTTAGTTTGGAGTACGTTTTCACTGTGGAAACTTTGAAATCAGGCGTCAGTGGCCGGACACGCCCCCTTTTGAAGAAAAAATTCTGTTCCAAAGTAGAACTGTTCTACCTGACTAGAACTGCAGAAAAGAAAATGTGGAGAATTGCGATTTCTAAGATAGTCCGTTCTCCACCAGTTGTTCCTAAAAATCAGGCGCAAATCATGTGGAAACTTGGGCCCAAGATGTCTAAAAATGGCCCCCATGAATTTATCAGAGATCGATGCCTTCACTGTGCACAGGCTTGCCCCACTGCTAAATTGATATGCTTTGCGCCCTGTTTTACGCTCGAGAAACAAGTGCAATTCATACCAATTTCTATCCCAATAAAGTGTTACCGTAAATGACCTTGGCCAGTTCTGATTAGTACACCATTAAATGACCACAGCCACAGCCATTCCTAAAGCTACATTGGCGCTCCAACTTTGGAGCGCTGTGATGATTGCAAGCAAGGACATTTCAGGCAAGACTAGTGCTTGAAGAATATTTTTAAGCTGGATTTTGGTGTAATTCTGCCTAATTACAAAAAACTATTTTGTGAGCATTGGCTTCTCTCGAAACAAAACATCAGTGAGTAGAGCAGAAGCTGATTGCAGGTTCAGGTATCATATATATTTGTGTATAAGATGATCTTCCCATTCCCCTTATTTTTCAGTCGCAGAACCTGAAATAAATCCGTGACCCAAGGATAAGACCATATGATTAGCCAGAGTCAACAAGGTTTTCTGAAAAGGAAATAGTGTTTGACAAATCTAAAGTTTTTTTGAGGGTGTAACTAGCAGGGTAGATAAGGGGGAACGAGTGGATGTTGTACATTTGCATTTTCAGAAGGCATTCGATAAGGTGCCATACAAGAGTTGTTCCGCAAGATTAGGTCTCATGGAATTGGGGTTAATATATTAGCATGGATTGAGAATTTGTTCATGGACAGAAAACAGAGAGTAGGAATAAACAGCTCATTTTCGTGGTGGCAGGGTGTAACTCTTGGAGTGCCACAAGAATCAGTGCTTGGGCCTCAGCTATTTACAATCTATATCAATGACTTGGATGAGGGGGACCGAATGTAATATATTCAAGTTTGCTGACGATACAAAGCTAAGTGGGAAGGTGAGCTGTTAGGAGGATGCAAAGAGGCTGCAAAGGGATATATAGACCAGCTAAGTGATTGAGAAAGAAGGTGGCAGATGGAGTATAATTTGGGGAAATGTGAAATTATCCACTTTGGTAGAAAGAATTTAAAAGCAGCATATTTTTTACTAGTAAATGTTGGTGTTTAGAGGGATTTGGGTTTCCTTGTACAGTACACAAATCACAAAGTTAACATACAATTACAGCAAGCAATTAGGAAGGCAAGCAGTATGTTGGCCTTAATTGCAAGGGGGTTGGAGTATAAGAGTAAGGAAATTTTGCTGCAATTATACAGGGCTTTGGTGAGACCACACCTGCAGTATTGTGTGCAGTTTTGGTCTCCTTACCTAAAGAACGATATACTTGCCTTGGAGGGTGTGCAACAAAGGTTCACTAGATTGATTCCTGGATGGAGGGGGGATGTCCTATGAGGAGAGATTGAGTAGAATGAGCCTATACTTGATCTCATTGAAAAACACAACATTCTTAGATGGCTTTACAGGTTAGATGGTGAGAGGCTTTTTTCCCCTGACTGCAAAGTGCAGAACTAGGGGTCACAGTCTCCGGGTAAGGGCCATTTAGGACCGATGAGAAATGTCTTCACTCAGTGGGTTGTGAATCTTTGGAATTCTCTACCCCAGAGGGCTGTGGATGCTCAGCCGATGAGTATATTCAAGACAGAGATTGCTAGATTTTTGGGCACTAAGGGAATCAAGGGATATGGGGATAGGGTGGGAATGTGGAATTGATGTAGAAGTTTAGCCATGATCTTATTGAATGGCAGAGCAGGTTCAATGGGCCGTATGGCCTACTCCTGCTCCTATTTCTTAATACCCCTCACCATTGCTCCCTGGAAAGAGGCACAATTAATTTTAACGTGTTCACTGCCCCTTTCCCTGTCAATGCTGTGCACGTGCAGGTAATGAGACTTGGATCATTGCAAGAGAGTCCAGAATAGACAGAAGAGTGGGACCAACCCAGTATTAAGTGTCTATTACTGTGGCTCAGTTACAATACCATTCACAGTGTGACTGGCATAAAAGAAACCCCTACTTTCAACCCTAAAGGGTGACCTAATTTGCAGTCTTATATTTCTGCATGAGTATATATAGTATGTGCTAGCTTGCTTCTACTGAAGGATGGCTGCATTAAAAATGACGAGGGAAAAAAAATTTTTGATTTATATCAGTTGCAATATTTTAAATTGTTACAGCGGCAAAATGTTCTGGTTTGTCTCTCCAAATAATGCAATGGATTTACCTGTTTCCTCACTTAGTGTCGGACAGACTTTATGAAATTAAATTGATTGCATTCAACAAACAAGATGATGGATATGCAGCGGTATGGAAAGGGAAAACCGGGAAAGCACCTGTCCTAACCTTAGGTGAGCACCACTTAGGTGAGCGGATAGTAAACAAGTCCTAACCATAGCCCGAGAACGTTAAATTCTTTCGTTGTGCAAAAGGAATGTTTGGTAATGAATATTTTATTTCTCCTTATACAGCTTTTGTGGCTAAACCAATACTATTTTCTATAGTTTTGCAAGCAGTTCAGTTGAATTATTGACTTCGATAACTAAATACTGGAATAGAAGGTAATACAGGTGTATACAAGAATGAATTACACCACAGCATGTTTCGTTTTTCAGATCCCCCAGTGATGCTGCCACCTCCAACCCAACTACGGGCAGAATCCAATAGTTCCAGAGCAATTTGGTTACACTGGACCAGGCCACCATTTACTACAGTCCGGATTGTGAATTATACTGTGCGTTGCAGTCCTTGGGGGCTCAAGAATGCTTCTCTTGTGACTTATTTCACCAGGTGAGTTTGAGTAACTAAAGCTTTCTTGAATTAGATGTAATCGGTTACAAGTGATTAATCAAAGAGTTCGGTTAACATCCTAAACCATGACTGAAGTTTCTTTCACGTATAAATCCCAAGTTTAGATGAATGACCTTTTTGTTTCACCCCCGTTTCCGTTGATGAATTATAAAGGAACTTGCTAAATTTGAATAATATAAAGCAATTCTTGCTGAATAATAGTTTCAACAAAACTATCCTGATGGTGTGTGTGGTGTGTGTGTGTGTGTAATACTGATTTGTACAGTCCACATGCCCAAGACACATCCATGAAGATTTGGTTAGCGATTAAAATTCTAGGATGTATGATTTAGAAGCAGCAAAGAGATTTTTTTTAAAAAAAAAAAAGCTTTGGCTGCTTTTAACAGAATTTCATAAGACTTGTAAAAATGAGAACTTTTGATAGAGTTTTTTATCTGCAATGTTGGCTGGTGTGTTGTGTTCTCTGTTACCATTCTTCCTATAGTTTACTGCAGAGGTTTGGAGCCTGTGACCTCCTACGGGTGATTGCTGAGTGTAGTGAAATCTACAAGGCTTAGTCGTTCTGTGCATTGGAGAAACTGAAGTACAAATTTAGCAGCTATAATGCAGTATAGGGTAGGTGGTTGAACTGTATATTTTGATACAGTCCGTTGGCAAAGCTTCACACTCTACTTGTTTATGATGTAAGTGAATAATTTATTGGCCTTCCCAACAGTGTTGTCTGCGTGTATGTGCCAGATAAAGTTGTTTGATTAGCTTTTTCTTCATTTAGCAGCCACCGTTTAAGGACTGCTAATCAACTGCTCTGGGACAAATGTGTGGTGGGCGTGGAACAATGTCCTCTCATCCTGAGCACATCCTTGTAGGTGGGGTTGATGTTGGGTCATGCACACCTACATGATGCTCATTTCCCATTCTGTGGCAAGAAGAAAAGGTGGCAACATGTAACGGAGCAGCAGTTTGTTTCTTCCTTAGCGTGGAACAGTGTCCTCTCATCCTGAGCACATTCTATTTAGTGATTGTAGAGTGGTCTCTTTTTCCTCTTGGATTAGTTAGCTTTTGCTAGCTGCTACATTTTTTTTTTGTTGTATCATTTGTTCCACTTTCATCATTTCAAAACAAATAAAAACCAAGACCTTACTGGCAGTGAACACACTGCCAGCTTTGCATAAACCTGTACTACTGCATGGAATGGAAAGTTTGTTCCAGTGGTTTTCAGCCAAGTCTCTTGGTCCTCTCCCCTTATATCTCCAACATTGACCTGTGTCTGAAATCCTGCTCCATTCACGTGCATATTTCTGTAATTTCAGTCTGTGATAATCCTCTTGCATCATGATTGCTAGGAGAGCACCTCAATTCATGAAGGTCATTTGGAAATGGAATTCTAAAAACTATCGCGCTTGTCAAATTGGGATCTCAATCTAGTCCTGTACAAGTTGGTAAACCTCTTTGCCTGTAATCTTAAATTTGCATCACGGAAGATTGCACATTTGATGGCTCCAGTTTCAGCTCACAGTTAGTTAGAAACGAGCACTGGCCATCAGTTGATCCTATTTGTTTCGGCACTCTGATCAATATTTCCTAAAATGGACGTCCTGTTCTATATGTGGACTTGTATTTATTCTATACAGCTGCCAGAGGGCTCATTCCCTGGAGTCCCAAGGGAGCACAGGTATTTAAGAAGGCTTCACAGGTTGGAGAGGAACTCTGGAGACCTGCAATAAAAGACCATGGTCACACTTTACTTTGAGCTCACAGTGTTCAGTTTGACTCTTTCTCCACACACTACAACTGGTGACGAGATACAAATAGCGGACCCAAAGATTCAGAGAACAGTGGGTACCCTGGAGACATTTTCGGAGGGAGATGATTGGGAAACTTGTGGAGCGACTTGACCAATACTTCGTGGCCATTGAGTTAGATGGGGAAGAGAGTGCTGCCAAATGAAAGGCGATCCTCCTCACCGTCTGTGGGGCACCAACGTATGACCTCATGTAGAATCTGCTCACGCCAGGGAAACCCACGGAGAAATCGTCCAACGATTTGTGCACACTAGTCTGAGAGCATTTGAACCCAAAGGAAAGCGTTCTGATGGTGAGGTACCGGTTCTACACCTACAAAAGGTCTGAAGGCCAGGAAGTGGCGAGTTATGTCGCCGAGCTAAGACGCCTTGCAGGACATTGCGAATTTGAAGGACATTTGGAGCACATGCTCAGAGACTTTTTCGTACTTGGCATTGGCCATGAAACCATACTTCGCAAACTTTTGACTGTAGAGACCCCAACCTTGAGTAAGACCATAGCGATAGCCCAGGCGTTCATTGCCACCAGTGACAATGCTAAGCAAATCTCTCAGCAAGCAAGTGCTGCTACAAGTACTGTGAACAAAGTGATGTTGTTTTCGAATTGTAACGTACAGGGCAGGTCACACATACCTGCAGCTACACGTCCACAGATGTCTGAGTCCACCATCAAGGGTGATGAATGCAATGCCATTAACACCTTGTTGGCACTGTGGGGATGATCATCGTTTCCATTCATGCCGATTCAAAGGATGCGTTTGCAAGGGCTGTGGAACAATGGGACACCTCCAACGAGTGTGCAGGCGAGCTGCTAAGCCTGTTAAACCTGCAAACCACCATGTTGCAGAAGAGGATTACGACGAAACAGAGCCTCAGATAGAGGAGCAGAGGTACATGGGGTACACACATTCACCACGAATTGTCCCCCGATAATGCTGAGTGTTGAACTAAATGGACTCCCAGTGTCAATGGAACTGGACACTGGCGCAAGCCAGTCCATCATGAGCAAAAAGACTTTCGAAAGGTTGTGGTGCAACAAGGCCTCAAGGCCAGTCTTAACTCCAGTTCGCATGAAACTAAGAACTTGCACAAAAGAACTGATTCCTGGAATCGGCAGTGCTACCATAATGGTCTCCTACGATGGAGCGGTGCACAAGCTACCGCTCAGGGTGGTACCGGGCGATGGTCCCATGCTGCTCGGCAGGAGCTGGCTGGGAAAGATACGTTGGAACTGGGACAACATCCGAGCGCTGTCACCCACTGACGACACTTCGATTGCCCAGATCTTAAACAAATTTATTTTGCTGTTCGAACCAGGCATCGGGAAATTTCAAGGAGCAAAAGTGCAAATCCACTTAATTCCGGGGGCGCGACCCATCCATCACAAGACGAGAGCAGTACCGTACATGATGAGAGAAAGGGTAGAGATCGAGCTAGACTGGCTGCAACAAGAGGGCATCATTTCACCGATCGAGTTCAGCGAGTGGGCCAGTCCTCAAGGGAGACGGCACCGTCAGTTACTTTGTAATCGCCACAGATTCTATCAATCGTTTCTCCCTGCAGGACCAATACCCGCTACCAAAAGCCGACGACCTCTTTGCAACGCTGGCGGGTGGAAAGACATTCACGAAGCTGGATCTGACTTCATCCTACATGACGCAGGAACTGGAAGAATCATCAAAGGCCCTCACCTGCATCAACGCGCACAAAGGTCTTTTTGTTTATAACAGATGCCTGTTTGGAATCCGATCAGCAGCGGCGATATTCCAGAGAAACATGGAAAATTTACTGAAGTCGGTCCCGCACACTGTGGTCTTCGAGGACGACATCTTGGTCACAGGTCGGAACACAGTCGAGCATCTGCAGAACCTGGAGGTTGTTCTTAGTCGACTCAACCACGTGGGGCTCAGGTTAAAACGCTCGAAGTGCGTTTTCCTGGCGCCTGGAGTTCCTGGGAAGGAGGATTGTGGCGGATGGCATCAGGCCCACCAGCGCGAAGACTGAGGTGATCGAGAACGCACCGAGGCGATCGAGAATGCACCGAGGCCATAGAACGTGACGGAGCTGTGGTCGTTTCTGGGACTCTTGAACTACTTTGGTAACTTCTTACCCTGCCAGGACCACTACATGTCTTACTACGAAAAGGGGACGAATGGGTTTGGGGCAGAAGCCAAGAAAATGCCTTTGTAAAAGTGAGAAAATTGTTATGTTCAAACAAATTGCTTGTGTTGTATGATCCATGTAAGCGTTTGGTACTAGAATGTGATGCATCGTCATATGGCGTCGGGTGTGTATTGCAACAAGCTAATGACTTTGGGAAACTGCAACCGGTTGCTTATGCATCCAGGAGTCTGTCTAAGGCTCAGAGAGCCTACAGCATGATTGAAAAAGAAGCGTTAGCATGTGTCTGTGGGGTAAAGAAAATTCATCAATACCTGTTTGGGCTAAAATTCGAATTGGAAACTGACCATAAGCCACTTATATCCCTGTTTTCCGAGAGTAAAGGGCTAAGTACCAACGCATCAGCCCGCATCCAGAGATGGGCGCTCACGTCGTCCGCATACAACTATGCCATCCGCCACAGGCCAGGCACAGAAAACTGCGGCGATGCTCTCAGTAGGCTGCCATTGCCCACCATTGGGGTGGAAATGGCGCAGCCACAAATCTAGCCATGGTTATGGAAGCATTTGAGAGTGAGCAATCACCCTTCACTGCCCGGCAGATCAAAACCTGGACAAACCAGGACCCCTTATTATCTCTAGTCAAAAGCTGTGTGCTTCACGGGAGCAGGAAGAGATAAAGCCGTTCCAGCCGCACAAAGATGCAATGTAAGGGCAGAGACACTTTCATCAATAACCTCCACAGTACCCACCCAGGCATCGTAATGATGAAAGCTATAGCCAGATCCCACGTGTGGTGGCCCGGTATCGATGCGGACTTGGAGTCCTGCGTTCACAGATGTAATACATGCTCGCAGTTAAGCAATGTACCCAGGGAGGAGCCGCTAAGTTTATGGTCTTGGCCCTCCAAACCGTGATCTCGGGTACACGTCGACTATGCAGGCCTGTTCTTGGGTAAAATGTTCCTTGTGGTTGTAGACGCGTACTCCAAGTAGATTGAATGTGAGATAATGTCGGCTAGCACGTCCGCTGCCACTACTGAAAGCCTGCGGGCCATGTTTGCCACACACGGCTTACCCGATGTCCTGGTGAGCGACAACAGGCCATGTTTTACCAGTGCTGAATTCAAAGAATTCATGACTCGTAACGGGATCAAACTTTTTCACATCTGCCCCGTTTAAACCAGCGTCCAATGGTCAGGCAGAGAGAGCAGTGCAAACCATCAAGCAAGGCTTGAAGAGGGTAACTAAAGGCTCACTGCAGACTCGCCTATCCCGAGTCCTGCTTAGCTACCGCACGAGACCCCACTCACTCACTGGGATCCCACCTACTGAACTGCTCATGAAAAGAGCACTTAAGACAAGGCTCTCGTTAGTTCACCCCGATCTACATGAACAGCTAGAGAGCAGGCGGCTTCAACAAAGTGCATACCATGATAGCGCAAATGTGTCACGCGAGATTGAAATCAATGATCCTCTATTTGTTTTAAATTATGGACAAGGTCCCAAGTGGTTTCCCGGCACTGTCGTGGCCAAAGAGGGGAGCAGGGTGTTTCGGGTCAAACTTTCAAATGGACTCTTTCACCGGAAACACTTGGACCAAATCAAACTCAGATTCATGGACTATCCTGAGCAATCCACCTTGGATCCTACCTTTTCCCCCAACATACACACCAGTGGCAACCGGCACCACGGTTGACCACGAAGCAGAACCCATCATCCACAGCAGCCCTGCAGGGCCCAACACACCAGGCAACCCAGCAAGGCTAGCTGCACAGCAGCCCAGCGAGAGCCCAACAAATGATTCAACAACACCAGCTTTCACACCGAGACGATCAACCAAGGCAAGAAGGGCCCCAGATCGACTCACATTGTAAATAGTTACACTATTGACTTTGGCGGGGGTGGGGTGGGGGAAATGTTATATATGTGGACTTGTATTTACTCTGTACAGCCACCAGAGGGCTCATTCCCTGGATTCCATAATCCCTTGGGAGCACAGGTATTTAAGAAGGCTTCACAGGTTGGAGAGGCACCCAACTAAGCTCACACTTTACTTTGAGCTCAGTGTTCAGTCTGACTCTCTCTCCACACCACTACACGTCCCAATCTGAGTTATCTCTATTAAACTCTTTGAACTTGGGCTACTCTGTTGATGTGCATCAGTTTGCAGCAGGATGACTGGAATGATTTGTTTATATGATTGGAATTACTTCAACAGCTTGGAGACATTAGAGATGAGGGAGATTGGGCAAGAAGCTGCCAGTTATTATCTGTAAATAGTTTTCTTAGAAAGCCTTTCATAATTGTTGCGTGTGAATATTTGTCTGGTTTTATTCGATGTGAAATTCAGCAGTGCTCAGCTTTTCCTTTTGTAATTATATCCATTCCACCTTGATTTTTGCGGGGGTGGCGGGTGGGATTACTCGCAAGAATTGTAGTAGTGATTTCTGGTCATTTTATACCAAAGGTTAACGTTGCAATTTCTTGTTTGCCTCTGTGACATAGGGAGCTATGATCAGAAAGTGAGGCATCAAAGCAGTTTAGGTAATTGTGGAATTAACTGTACACATTTACCAGAAAGCAAATGTTTCATATTCCAACACACAGCCTCCTGACTTGAGCAGCAACAGTAAATCAAGACATTTAAGATGTTTGAAACTATTTAAAGTTCCTGCCTCATTAAGTGAAAACAAGCAGTTGATCTATGCTAATAATGTAATGCAAAATGGAGATCAAATCAGGTTTCTGTGGCTTGTGCACGATTGCCAGGGTTTGTCAAAGCAGTATCTCTCCTTGTTTTCAAAGCACGAGTGTTCAAGCCAGACTGAAACTATTTTGGGCAAGATGCAGAACTTAAATAAAAATAAGAAACTGCAAATCTGAAATAAAACAGATAATGCTGGAAATGTACAGTAGGTTGTTCAGCATCTCTAAAGAGAAATGACAGATTAGCAAGTTTCAGGTGTGTACACTAAATGAGAACTTTTATTCTGTTTTGTTAATGTGCACCTGAGTTTTTTTTCCTTGCATACAGCAGTATGATCCAACAAACACGTGGAGCTTGTTTAGTCTCAAGAAGATGCAGTGGTTCTTGCTGAGCCCAACATCTCATGCTACAGCCAATATATTATGTATATTTTTGGTGATATCCAAGATATTTTTACCTGTAGGGACATTGATGATTTGCTTTAAGATGAAAACTTGAAAAGATTGGGATAAGACTAATGTTCTCCGTGCTGCCGATACATTAGTACTCTCTTCCATGGCAGTCTTATAATGCACGTAACTAATCAGTACTAGGCTGTGCGCTTTAGGCATTTGGTAGATGCACAAGATTCATGGAGCTCTTTACCTACATAAATAGATTGTTTGCAAAAGAATTCAATCCAATTGCTTCTATGGGAACATAGGGGCCAAAATTGATGGTCTTACCGCCGACTGCCGCCGACATTCCTCCTCAAGTTGCGCTCCGTGCCAGTTTCGATTTGGTTTAGAGCGGGCGGGAGGGGAGAACCACCGGGAACCACCTGCTGACATCAGCGGATGGCCAAGTGGCGGAACTGACCTCCATCCCGCCCACCAAGATGCCAGATTGGTGTTGGCGGGAGTCGGCGTCAGAACTGGTGGTGGACCGCTGCGAGGAGGCTGGTCTGTCCCCGACAGTGAGTATGAAGAGCTGAAAAAAAGGTTAGTAAACAATTTAAAAAAAATTTTTTTAACAGCGACTTACCTTGATGAGGTCCCCTGAAGGTCTTCTGATGTTTTTTGCTGCTTTTTATTTGCAGCTTTTTGACCCTCTCTGGGCTCGACTCCATCCATGGCGGCACTTGCGGCGGCAAACGCTGGCTACCGCCCAGATTGGCAGCATAAGTCCCTCTTTTGCCACCGGCTGCCCTTTCAAGGACCTTTTTGCTGAAAACCCCGCCCAGAGTATCGTCGGCTATCTCAGCGACCATCGACGGTCCTTTGGGTGGCCCTTGCCCTTCACCAATTTTGGCTCCATAATGTTGACTATATGTGAACAGTAATTACATAGAACTGCGCCTGTAAAAACAAACATTATTTCATGCATATGTAAAAGCTCCATGAATATAAAAGCATTGCATTGACATTAAATCTAACACCATAGTATTGTGTTTATATCTGTGTGTCGGTATGAATACTTTTGCATGTTAAAATTATTTTGTAATCCTCAATTTCTTTTGGCTGTTTCTAGCTCTGAAGAAGAGATTTTTATCACTAGCCTGAAGCCATACACCAGGTACGAATTTGCAGTCCAGTCGCATGGAATTGGTGTTGACGGACCTTTCAGTGGCATTGTAGTGGGGTCGACCATGTCTGACAGTGAGTACAAGGTTTTTACATTGACAATCAGGGATTGTTTCATGGCCAATTCATTTGTGCTTCTGAATTTTCTTTGGTAATCCCTAAGGTCTCTTGCACATCTCACTGGTTCCAACATCAGTAGAGATATTGGGACCAGTTTTCTTCTTCAGTTCTAAATAGTTAAGAACTGTTGTAAATCCCACCCATAAGGTCAAGTGCCAATAGCACTCAATTCTCTGATGTAAGCTGATTTGCATAATTATTCAGAGTCCGATGCGTCAAATTTAAAGTAATGGGGACAATTAAAGTGGGATATCAATAGGGGAACAAAATTCAGAAAACCTTTGGCGAGCCTTAAAAGGCATCTCAACCCATTAATCTGGGTCAAAGTTGAAAGGATATGGTTTTCAAAAAATTAGCAGGCAAAAATGAAGAGAAAGGGAAAGCAAGATGCAAGTCTGCAGATACGTGACACAGCAGCTACAACCCGATCCCCTCTGCCTGTTGAAGTCAAGCTGGTTCTGTACCTCTGTGCCATCCTACAGTTCCATCTCTATAGGTCAGTATTGCAGCTTGCCTGCAAATAAATGCAGCTACATTTCAGGTCATAGCTGCAGGCATCGGCTGAGCTAGGTTTGGATAAAACCGGTCTCGGCAGTCATTCTTGTATGTGCCTACTGCTCTTTTCTGTTTTAAAAAAAAAATAGCAGATAAGTGTGCCAGAGCTTTCAGAAATGCTGTCACCTTGGCAGATGTGACTAATTAGACAACATTGCTTCGTAGGCACTCTGGCAGGCCTTCTTTCATGCAGTGCCGTGTAAGGTGTGACCTGCTATAACTGGAATGCTTCTGAAGAGCCTTCTAGCATAAATTAGTCAGACATTCACATCTCGTAGCAATGTCACTGGGGTCGTCTGCACAGCCTCCTTTGGGAGGAGAAGGCTCCACAATAACTATGTCTGCTAAAGTGAAGTAATGTCGCCTCTATCTAAAGATGCACACATCCATGGGTTCTGGCAGGAGGGCAAGGAACACTTCTGGCAACTAGAGCTGCCTGACAGCCCTCAATAGGTTCTCCTCCCGAAAATCATGGGTGAGAGTTTGCAACATCCACCCCAAACCCAGCAAGAAATTTGAGTGAGGCTGAAAGCGGGTGGAACGGATTTCCACCTAAATTCACAGTTCAATGCATCCTATCCTTGTCCATTTTCTGGCACACTGACTTCAAACTTAGCCACCCTGACCTTGGGTTTAGCTTGTGACTTTTCAGAGTTTTAACTGCTGGGAATTTATTTTGTGTTTCAGATGCACAAGAAAGTTAAGATCATAATGTTTCCAAGTTTATGTAGTCAAATCTCTAATAACACATTTGCAGTGACTCTAGAGGACATATCTCCCATAAGATGTTGGCTGCAAATCACAGAGGGAAAAACTTGTATGGAATGGTGCTTCAATACAATGTCACACACATCATCTTTTATTCAGGAAAAAAAAGCATTTTGTGAAATCACTGTGCAGGTTTCTGACAGTACTTAGCAGAGAAATACACTGGCACATTGGATTTGTCAACACTATTATGCATGCAATCCAATTGCAGTTTGGAAAGTATTTCTTCCAGTTAAATTAATCCCCAGGAGATTTGTAAATAAGATTAACTCAGTAGAAGGTTTATTTTCAGTAATAAGATGGTTGAATCTAATGAAACACGTCCTGTAGTAGGTAATTCAACATCTTGTGTCATTTAAAGGGTTTCTGGGCCAGAAAACAACTTGCTTAATTGACTAGTCGGGGCTGAACATTTTAATGATGTTGCATGAGTATCCACATCAGGACTGCAAAAAGTGCCAATTCTATTCAGGATATTGGCAGCTGCTTGAAGTCAGAAACATTGGATATATCATCTGTACAAGGCTTTCCCTGCTGGGAGAGCTGACATCAGGTCTCCAGCAAGCTCCTGTTTGACTGGCAAAATGGGAAATATCTTCTTGGAGGTAGGAAGTTTGAAAGCCTTTCTTTTTGAATCTTTTGGAAAAAATGTTTTACATCCCAACTCTTCCTCTCCGTCCCCCACTCCCATTGTCGGAGGGGCACCATAATCTCTATTCTGACTTTATCATTCCGGTAAGATGACCTGCTTCTAGGTCTCCTGTTCTTCCACAGTTGGCTGCTAGAGATCACAAGATGAACCATGATAGCTTGCTCTGATTTCCTTGGTATCTACTCTGTCTCGGCCACGAACGCCCCAGCTGAAATGAGAAATAATTTAATTGTCTAATTTGTGGGACAATGTGTTGAAGCTCCTTGTTAATATTAAAATGGCTGTGCTACCAAACCACTTTTCTCTCTCATTCTTCACTCATTATCAGAACACTATGGGGTGCGCAAGACCAATAGGTAGACATTCTTGGAAGTTGTATTTAACTAACGTATCCAAGTGCAAACAGTAATTTCTTAAGTTCTTGTTTCTTTTCAGAACCTTCCACTCCTCCATCAGACTTGAAGTTGAATCCAATTAATGCTTACTCAGTCAGAGTTCAGTGGCAGCCTCCAACAGAACCAAATGGCATTATAGTTGAATACATTATTTTGTATAATGCGAACTACACACAGCCTGATGACCTATGGAATTCACTGTCCAAGGAAGGTGTGTATTGGGGAAAAGTCGAATTAATTTTAGACAAAAAACTTTTTGTATCCCCATTAAATACTAATGTTCTGTTCTCTTGCTGTCTGAATGTGTCGCACAAGATGCATGTCATAGCCAGTGTTATGATTTAGGATTGGTAGTGATATTTGATCTAGTTATGGCAATAATATTTCAGGGTGAAGAATCTATGGAAAATGTTAAGATCTTCTTTGATTGAAGAGACAAGGCTCATTAGGCATCAATTTCAATTTGATCAAATCTGTGCTTAAAGTTATTTACTTTGCACATTCATTTCTACTCTCTGCATTGGAAAATATCCCAGCTCAATCAAATCAGATATCAAAATGTTCACATCCATTATTGTAATGCAGAATTATTTTAATCCTCCTCATGCAACAGTAACTTCTTCAAAAAAAATCTTTGTGGTTGCAGGTAAAGTTTTTTCTGGTGACTGGTAGCAAAATCATTCCTGCTATCAAGGCTTAAAAATCCTAAAAAGAATTTCCTTATGTCTAGAAAAAAACATGCATTTATATAATGCCCTTCATGTCTTCAATTTGTCCAAAAACACTTCACAGCCAATGAATTATTTTTGAAGTGTCGTAAAATGTGACAGCCAAATTGCAGATAGCAAATGAGGTAAGTAACCAGATAATCTGCTTTGTTGGTTCTGTCTGAGGGCTGAATGTTGGCCAGGGCACTGGTAGAACTCCCTACTTTTCTTCAGATGGTGCTATGGGATCCTGAACGAATAAATGGGGCCTTGGTTTAACATCTCATCGAAAAGACTTCCTCAGTACTATATTGAAGTGTCAACCTGGATTATGTGTTTTAAGTCTTGGAGTGTGGCTTGAACCCACAACCTTTGTAGAGGTGGGAGTCGCCAAGCTGACATCCTAGAGTCACCTGTAGCCTCAATCCTACTAGAGAAAAGACTGGTAGTCAATAGAAATTTTGCAAATGTGTATTCTACCTCCAGAATTTGTTCATTTGTGCAGTAAACATTTTGCTGTAGAAGATTTTCCATGAGCTGAAGCTATCTCCATTGATGGAACCAAGCGTATCAAGTTCCCATATGAATAAGGTACTCTGACATGACTAGAACTTGATGTTTGCTGCAACTTTTGTAACTCAACTTATGGAGCAAAAAATTTCAAATTAAACCTCTCCATTCCAATTATATCAGCTATCTTGTGATTTGAGAATTATTGTCCTTGTGTGGTGAACTTCTTCAAATGTGGGAAACAAAATTTATTTTTCCAATTTCTGTGTTTTAACTGGTTCCTTCTGCACTGCAATTTCTACGGTTCTATAAAAGAAAATGAAGGAAGGAAAGAGAAATTGAATTAGAATAGTTCCAACTAAAGAGTTAAACCAGCAGAGTCGATGGTGCTATCATTTCTACGATTCAATAAAAATAGACTGAGTTATTTGAATGAGCTGTGAAAGTCATTGGTGGAGACTTGAAACTTTAGTTTTTAAGTGTTTAAAATGAGGCTGTGATGGATCAGGAGGCATCCAAAGATTGCAACAGACAGATGGGGAAAAATCCATTGCAGATACCAAGGATTGAGCAACATAATGAGAATTGCCTGTCGTCTGCAGCCAAGAGCAAAATAAAACAAGAGAAACCGAGACACTGCTGCATGTGCCTCGGAATGAGTTTATGAAGAGTAGTAAAAAACATATAACCATGATTTTTTTTTTGAAGCCCTGGATAAATTACAGTCCACTCTTAATCTCAAAGCAAGATCTTGGTTAGTCTGTTATTAAATGAAATTTCCTGTTTCTGTGACAGCTCAAAAACAAAATAAAATCTTGTAATCTCAAGTAAGCTCTGTTAGTTTTGGTCTCATGTTCACTGAATCTGGAACAGAGCCATGGGCTTGTCAATCTTGCAATGCATTCAAGATTAATGTTGGTGCGAAGCCAAAACTACAACTCTTCAATGTTAAATTTGAATTGTTAATTGGACATCAAAAACCAGAAATGACTCAAACGCAGCGAGACTCCCTTCAACAAGTCTATTCCACATCATCCTGGTGTCAGATTGGGCCCTGCATTTACACTATAACTGCAGCATCACAGAGTTTGCACCAACTACTTTGCACCAATGCTGCAGTTATAGTGCAATTGCACACTGAAACTCTGGAATATCCAGGCTAAAAGAGTAAAAAAATGAGAGGTTGCATCACTGAAGGGGAGAGTGTTCATTCAAGTTCAAAATAAGATCACATGCTGAAGAATAGTCATTTTATGCAAGTCTGTGTCCAAAGTATGTGTTCCCTCAATGAAGAACACCGTGACTTTCTGCCTATAAATCAGAAGCGTCACAGGATATCAATTGGGGTTAGGATGTTGGTAACCGTTTGTGATGAAAGTGTCTTCAGTGATCATTTTTGTTATATTTAGGGCACATCCTCAGCACTGATGTGCAGGGATTAGAGAGTGACACTCGCTACTTCTTCAAGATGGGTGCAAAGACCATTGTAGGAACAGGACCATACTCCATGGCAAAAGATGTGCAAACCCTAGCTAAACGTATATTAGGTAAACTTTGACAGCTTATATTCTTTTGGTATTATTGGATATGTATTAACAACACAACTAGAATAGTAAATACAGTGGTAATATATGTACGATATTAATTACCTTATTAATAAGCCAAAAAATCCACATTAAATACAATCAAGCCACAAGTGTAGAATATTAAATATACTGTGTCAAGCCACAATTATGTACAATATCAAGTGCACTGTGCTTGTAAACCAAGGATAAAGTCAATCAGGTGGACCCATTTGAGATGCAGTGCAGTTTCTCTGACATCATACCGTGCAGTATTTGTATTTGTTGGAGTGTTGAATTCCCATGACAACAGGTGAAAAAGCACAGTTCATCATTTACCCTTCAATACATCAACCAGAGTTCTGAGATTCACCATGATCAATCCCTAAATTTAAAAAAAAACATGTTTCAATGCTTGTTTTATTTCTTACCAATGTTCTCCATCCCCCGATTCTCCCAAAGGTGTTGATTCCTTGCTGGGGCACATTTCATGGTTATCCCGTAAGCTTCTAGTATGTTATCCAAGTGCCCAGTCTGACCTACTCCTCTTGCCATCGCTCCCAGGAGAAGACTGGCGATATTCCTTGGTAGACGCAGGAAGGTTCCCAAGGCAATTTCATCACAGTCGCCTCTTGATGGCTCCAGTCTCGGCTAAGGCCTTCAGTTGGAAAAAAAGAATGGATCTGGTCTTCACTGATCTTCTGTACCTTTAAGTGGCCTCTTAGCTCTTTTAGCGCTGCACCAGCATTCTCACTGCAGCACCAGCAGAATTTTCCATTCTTGCAGTGGTAGGCTAGCAGGGATGCCACCAGGAGTTGCCCTACATACATAATGACCCCGATCCAGAAAATGTCGGATTAGGTCAGGGAACTGCGCAGAAGTCCAGCCCCAACCCTCATGGTGCAGGAAGAGGAAATCCCAGACCATTATATCCTTTTAACAAATGTTGTTAGAAATGAAATATCCTTATAAGAAGTGTCAGGCTATATTGCAGTGGAAGGAGAACTCGGCTGCTGAATATTAATAATGCTCACGCTACCCTTTGCCTGCTGAAACCTTGCAGAATGACTGCTCGGCTCATTTCACTATTTATGTGTTAAGCTGACCTGCCCTGATGATGCAGAATGAATGATGCAATATTCAGCAAATTGAATATGAAGGTCATTAATCTTCTACCTAAAGTGGGGTAGTGTTTGTGTTTCCTCAAAACATTAAACTGCAATGAAATGTGTGCGAATATTAAACCGAACAATGCTCTTTTCATGGAATTAAATGGAGTTATATGTGCTTTAAAGCTCTGGCGAGTACTTGAGTCAAGTGTGTGCTAATTACATTGCTGTGGTGATGATGTACACATTGAATTTTATAATCACTGATGCACGTTACAGAAGTGACAGGCTACTGACTTTCTTTTTGCTATCAGGGCTGCACGATCTACTTGATGTACATTCTGTGACTGGCATCATTGTGGGTGTCTGTCTCGGACTGCTTTGCATTCTCTTCTGCATCTGTGCCAGTTTCTGCAACAATAAGCGGAGGTAAAGAGCTTAGTCCAACCCAATCTATTCGTATTGTTACCCATTTTGGATAGTTAATCTGCAGTAAGGTGTTCAGGCTGTGTTAGTATGCATCAGTTAGCAATTCCATTGACAGGTTTGTGCTGTGTTAGAGTGTATCAGATAATTAATTTGGAAGATTATTGTACAGGCCTCATTTAACGATGGAAAATCTGTGCAACTAACTGCCTCCACAATTATGATGTTACTGTGCAGATCAGTGTTAAATATTGAAAAATATTACCTGTATTTTTGTGCTTAAATATTGTGTAAATTTAGATTTATTTCCCCCCCCAATTTTTATTTGAAGTAAATGTACATGCTCAAGATATATGATTACTGAGGAATGTAAACGAGCAGTTTCCTGCAATTTGCTTGTAGATCAATATCAAGCACCCAGGTCCAGTATAATGTAGCTGACGTACTGTTCCATTATTGGAGAAGGTTTCTTTTGTTCTGTATTTTAGCACATCATAAACGCAAGTATAAAGAGCAAGTTTATGATTTTGCTACAAATAGTGGAGAAAAGAATCTTTCCACCCACCAACCCCCTCCCCCAAACTACCATGTTGTTATGACTTGAGCCCAGTCATAGAGTAGCAAGCCCACTGCACGTTTCATTCTTGTGGACTCTGAATGAAAGCACCAATTTAATTGTCAATAGTCATATGTTGTGGAGATGCACTCATTCAGCACTGAGTGACAACATAACCTTCTGACTCG
This sequence comes from Pristiophorus japonicus, assembly GCF_044704955.1. Classification (NCBI taxonomy): domain Eukaryota; kingdom Metazoa; phylum Chordata; class Chondrichthyes; family Pristiophoridae; genus Pristiophorus; species Pristiophorus japonicus. The sequence continues at coordinate 18,314,898 of NC_091993.1, forward strand.
CTATTGAAAGTCCGTTGCTACTGGGCCTGTTGAGACATATTTCACATAGGACCCTGAGATGCCTGAGAATTTTAATCCACTAGTCTGACTCGGGTTCCAGAGCTGAAAGATCATTGTTGTAACACACTGTACAACTCAATCTTTGAGCAACATTTTCTAAAGATTGGTTAGATTTTCATTTCCTTTTCTCTGAAGTGAGCTCCGAAAGATTATCCTGAATGTAGTTGTTTTTTTTCCACCATACCCCTCCTTCTGGTTTCTCCAGCTTGTATGTTATTAATGGTTGGGAAGTGTGGGTGGACAGCATGTTTTCGAGTGCTTCCTATGCTAATGCAAGAGCAAGCATGAGAAAATGACAAGTGCTGTCTGGGATGAGTTTGTTTTCCCCCCTCTTGGGTGTTTTTTCCTCCCCAAGATTCTTTCCTGGATTTCTCAACTAACCGGAGTTTACTACTATGGCACAGCATGCAAGAGCCTGGTCATGGTGTGCCATCCTGTTAGTATGTATAAAATTTAAAAGTAAAACATCTTTTTCGTAGGTTCTATTTTGTTGTAACCAAAGTCCCATCAGAGAAGAAAGGACCATTTGGGGCACAAAGATTAATAAGTAATCTTCCAGCAATTGGTTTTGTTATTTAGTTGATGCTGAAGTAAAATGGTATAAATAGATATAAGATGTAATGTTGCATATCCTTTTATTGACAGAGAAGGTTCCTCAGGCCCTGATTCCCACCTGACAAATGAAAATGCTCACTACCGCAGGGCAAGGAAAGCTTCCTCAACTCACAATATTTCCCTTCCCCATGCACATGAGCTTGAAACCCTAATGTCTACTCCAGCTGAAGATCTGTCCCTGCCACTTACCGAGATAACTGAACTCAGTGAAGTGCACATCTTTACGGATAACAATCTTCCAGATGATGACATTCAGATTAAATTGAAGGTATGTTCTGTCTGTTTAAATCATCTTATGACTATAGTGGGATATGAAAGTATATGGTATTGGGGATTAGGGGTCAGCTGACATATTGGCAATCCACAAGATCGTACTCTGTCTATTTTCTATTTTCCTTTCCTTTTGTTTCACCTATCTCCCATATAACATGAAGAATTAGCTCACGAAACTAACATGGAGAATCAAAGGAATTGCATGTTGTAAGATACTTTTGACACCATAATATTGCTGATGTAAACCTATAAGGTATTAAAGGGTCTCTCTTCCAGATGCTATTCTTTTTCTACTGCTAATCCATCAGCACTCTGGTGATAAAATTGTCCTGTATCTCTCTTCTAACAATGTTTTCTTTCTTTTACTAATTGTTTTATGCCCTTAAGCTTCAAGGGTGGCATAGTGAAAATGTCACAGGTTATTTTTCTTCTTGCATCTCAACATTTGTAACTTTGTTCCAAGCATAACATGTGCTTCAAGTACCTGCTGTTAGTTCATATTTCTGGTTTACCTGTAAACACACAGGCCAATTTGCTAGAGATTCCCTTCACTGGCAAGACCCACTTCAATGAGCAGGTAGCTGTTCCGTTGGCGGCTTGTTAAAAACGCAAACAAAACCTTGAAACCATTCCAGATACGATACAACAAAGACACACTTCACTCAAGAGTCAGGAAACTCACTCCACTACCTAGGTCCATTAGCTCAGCAGCCCCTCCTTATTTTATGCTGAGTCTACTCCCAGCAGATAATGAGTAAAATGAGACTTTCTAATGGGACTCCTACACCATTCTCCTGGCAGTGGTTTCACTTTTGCAAGGGAACTCTGGGGTGCCACCTAGAGCTGTGGAACGGAGGAGGACCATCCTGCTAATCTGAGCCATAGAAACTATCCACCTGGGTGACCTATTGGAAAGCGTCAGGATTCCTAAACTCAGAGGAGCTTCATCTTGTCAATACAGGTTGAACCTCCCTTATCCGGAACCATTCCCGGCCACCGGGTGACACATGCGCAGAACTCCGACATGAACAAATTGAAGTCCTTCCTCGCTGCTGACTCCCGCAATCGCTGGCCTGACCCCACAATCCACCCTCTTTCCCCCACCCCCCCCATGATCTCTGCCGCACTCCCAGCCCCAAGCCAGTAACCCCCTATCTCCCCGTGCTCAGTACCTGTACCATCCAATTTAACGTGACCACCCCTCGTCCAGAAAAATCCCTTCTCCGGCACAGGCCAGGTCCCGAGGGTTCCGGATGTGCTGTGCCACAAATTAATTAAGCAGCGTATTGAGGGAACTGGTTCTCCAAGTGGGCATCATGACATCTATTTGCATGTGTCCAAAAATACACACACTTCCTCCAGTTTTATGCCCAAGGAAAAGTCTACCGAGGCACTTGCTTTCAAACTTGGATTAATACCCAGGCTATCTAAACAACAACTTGCATTTATATAGTGCCTTTAACATAGATAAATGTTCTGGTGTGCTTCACGGGGGCATAAGGCAGAAATAGACACTGAGCCAAAGAAGGAGATATTATCCTCCATCATATTCTTTCTTATGGTGGCAGACTTCTGAAACTTAAGCAGTTGCATAACTGTCCTATCCAGTTAACAGCTCGCAAGATCTGCACTTAATAAGCGCTCACACCTCTTTGGAGAACTGATATTTTTTTAGTACCCAGGGGAAATTTCAACTGATACTTCTCAGAGCCTCGCATTTGTCGGTGCACCATTTCAGGCAACCCTAGAGATATACTGAATTATGCATTTAAAAGTTTAGGATACTTTTCTGCTAATAAAGGTGAAGAACAGCTTTTTGGTAAGAAGCAAATTTGAAAGTCCTTGTTGAGGGAAACGGCGATGTAAGAAATGCTAAAATGTCACAGGGTAAATTTTTAACTTAAATTTAGCAGGAGGAATTTACAGTTGCTGGAAATGCAATTTTTTGAGAATCTTTACTGGATTTTTCCGTTTAATTTTTGGTAAGTGATGGATTTTTTTTCTTCTCCTCCCTCTCTACTCTACTCTCCAAAAAGCCTGCCTGGAATGGCTCTGTTCATCACAAGTGGGCAAATGATGCAATTTGCTATAGCAGTGCAATCCTGCCAGATTCAGCTTGCAAGATGAATGAAGCCCCAAGGCTTAACTCTGGCACCAGTGACGATGATCTACATGGAAACTTTGTTTTTGACAGTATTATGGTATGTAATTGATTATTCTTAACTCAGCTGCTTACTGTTTCTCTTCAGAGAAGTTCATTTCAACTAGTAATTTGAAATCAAGAGATTGTCATAGAAAAAATGTAGAAACTATTTCAGGGTGGGAAATAGAGTATGCTTGAGGTTGTTGGATTGAACACGCACCTCGTTTTGGCCAAAAGTCAGACCTGGTGAATAAATGGAAATGCACTAGAGGAACATGTAATATTCACCTCCACCCTCCCTAGTCTCATGGGTCTTGTGCTGCTGTGACCAAAGAAATGTAATCTGGAAAATAACGTAACATATTTGAATAGTGGAAATAATTTTAGCTGCGAGAAAAAATTGGATAGGCTGGGATTGTTTTCTTTGGAACAGAGGAGGCTGAAGGAGACTTAATTGAGATGTATAAAATTATGAGGGGCTTCGATAGAGTGGATAGGAAGCACCTATTTCCCTTCGAGAGGTCAATAACCAGGGGGCATAGATTTAAAGAAATTGGTAGAAGAATTAGAGGGGAGTTGAGAAACCTTTTTACCCAGAGGGTGGTGGGGGGGGTCTGGACATGCAAGACTACGGACCAGGAGCTGTAAAATGGGATTAGACTGGATAGCTCTCTTTCGTCTGGCACAGTCACGATGGGCCTCCTCCTGTGCCGTAAATTGCTATGATTCTAATTAGATCCCTTTTGAACTATGATTGAAGTGTACTAGATTATTTCAGTTTCTGTATATATGTATACACCCCGTTTATTGGACAAAAGTGCATTAAATGTTTTTATAGTGGAAAAAGCTTCAGCTGGCTCCCAGCTGAATCTCATGCAATAGCTTTTAAATCAAAAACATTAAAAGATGAGGAACTCTTGTAGAAACATGGAAAATGAAAGATAGGTCATGTAGGTTATGATTGTAGAAAACGGGTATCTTTCTAATTTTCTGTTGGAAAGGCAAATTTAGCCATGTCTTTATCATAGGATCCAAGGTTGTGACATTAATACCCATATATTTTGATCCTGTGCTTTGAGGATGCCACCCCAACCCTGAAATCTGTGACTTAAAAATCCACTTTATTTTTCTTGCACTGCACCCATAATTTGTTTTTAAAACTGCATACAATTCAAGTTTGGATTGCTTTCTTCATTTAACCAAAAATATGGCCGTCATCCCCTTTGTTTTTTTCCATGGTATATGGAGTATGTTATTACTGAAAATATAATTACTGTACTTAAAAGTTACATAGTGGACCTATCTTTGGCTGTTTAAGAAGTCTTGATGGATTGAATGTTTTCTACCTCTAAAAGTAAAGAGAGCTGCAATCTGTTCCAATGCGCTTGCATCCATTGATAGCAAAGAATCCTGCAATAAACATTGAATGTAACAGGAGCATGAAGTTAAACGTTCTGTGATTGAATTTCTCCGGAGGTTCTCCTAATTGTCCGCTGTAACTTTGGTGGAAGACCCGCAAAAACCTTGTTAACTGCATTTATGCCGTTTCTCCAGGTTTTATGCTGATATTCTGGTGAAGTTACAGCATATGATTGGCAGAATCCCTGTGGAAATTCTGTTGTTTAAACCGGCCTGTCCAGGTTGTTTTCTTTTTTAGGTTCCTGGAAGTCCAAGGCATCGATACTGGTCAACATAGAGTGGAGAACCCCCAGAAAATACCACGCTTGGTAGTCATTTATGAGACGAGCATACAAAAGCAAGAAAAGCTATGCTCTTTAGGTTGTAAACTAATACCAACAACCAGTAATATGCCTCTTAGATCATCATATATGGACCAAATGAAGCAGGCAAAAGAAAATGTGCATTAGCATAGAGTTAAACTTTTACACTTAGCTGAGCTGTGATCATCATGGTATGCCCTTTGGCTGCTTGTATCAAAATGAACCTACATAGTGCATCTGCATGGTTACATCAACATTTGCCAAAGGCTATAATTCTATGCAATAGCTCATTCATTTCTAATGTATTTGAATGGATTTCTTGCCTACAAAACTGCACTACGTTGGTGTTAATTTTGGCTTGGAGTTAATGAACTGTAAGCTCTTGCGGTAAATCAGGCATACTTGATTTAACATTCTGACCAAGCCGCCCTGAGGACACACTTGGATAAGATCCTTAGCTATTTTCATTTGGATTGAAAAATTGTTGCTGGTCCTTTTTGATTTACCCTTCACAAGTAAAAATTAGAACATCATTCCCACTATTTAGCTAGTTATTGTGTGTCGCGTGCAGTCCAATTTAGAAAGTCTCAACAGTTATTCGCTTCCTATGATGTCTAATCAAAATGGGTAGTTGGCCACATTCTACACTGCTGTCATCTTGCAGGGGAGCCCAGAGGCAGTTTAAAGGACATTATACCCATTTCACAGCTACTTCATGGACATCTCATTTGACAGCATGCAAAGCTGTCAGCCTTTGTGCATTTACCAAAGATTCCAGGCTAGTTCTAACTGACACAACGCACTTGCCCAGTTGGTCCAGACTCCTGGTGTTAACCACCAATGAGGGATCTCTCTCACCTAAACCTGTTCAACTTGGTATATACTCTGTCAGTGTCTGGAAGATGTGGAATGAATAAAGATTACAGATTGCCTACTGGTTACAGTTATCTTCATTTTTATCCACATGCCATGATCTTACCCATCCATCCCTGCAGGCTTTGCAGAGTGTATATTTTGGGGGCAGGATTGTAGAGAGTTGTGTTAAGTATTTAGTTCTCATTTCAGTTTCAGGTCAAAATGTGATGGTGCAGGTCCTATAGGGCTTTGTACAAAGGGAGAGCAGAAGATATGTGGGATTGCCAATCGGCAAGATCATGGCATTTTCATGCATCAGATCAGCACGTGGCTTCCACAGAACAACAACAACAACTTTTATTTATATAGCGCTTTTAACGTAGTAAAACGTCCCAAGGCGCTTCACAGGAATGTTATGAGACAAAACAAATAAATTTGACACTGAGCCACATAAGAAAATTACAGCAGATGACCAAAAACTTGGTCAAAGAGGTAGGTTTTAAGGAGCGTCTTAAAGGAGAAAAGTGAGGTGGAGAGGTTTAGGGAGGGAGTTCCAGAGCTTAGGGCCCAGGCAGCTGATGGCACGGCCACCAATAGTTGAGTGATTATAATCAGGGATGCTCAAGAGGGCAGAATTTGAGGAGCGCAGACGTCTTGGGGCGGGTAGGGGGGGTTGAGGCTGAAAGAGATTACAGAGGGGCGAGGCCATGGATGGATTTGTAAACCAGGATGAGAATTTTGAAATCGAGGCGTTGCTTAACTGGGAGCCAATGTGGTCAACGAGCACCGGGGGTGATGGGTGAGCGGGACTAGATGTAAAAAAAGATCAAAGTAGCTGTACAATCTACTACTAATACTTCAAAGTTCTTTTCGAACTCTTTTTGGAATTATCCAATCATTTGAATAAAACAACATAAAGCACTAAATTTCCCATTGTTAAGAAATTATCAAATAATTTGAATTAAGCAACTTTAAATTAAGAGGAACTGATTATCACTGGTGTATGGAAGCTGTACATCATTTGAAGAATGAAAAAGACATACCAGATAAATAGTCTTAACGTTTTTTTTCTTGGTTCAATATCAATACTTTGAGTTGCACTTAATTACATATCGTACTGAAAATTTATAACATTTATGAAGCCTGTAATCATTTAGTCTAAGCCTCACGATGAATAGACTTGGGTTCTTCACATTTGCGACAGTATTGTAAAGTTTATCTTGCATTTTCAAAGGGGATTTGGCTTTTCGGTTTCTCTGGCAAACTCCCAGTTATGTAATGTTCACACAGTAATTGTCGGTATTTAGTTTTTTTGGTGAAAGGACAAGGGACCATGCTTGGGAAGAACAGGTGGCTTTGGACCTATGGTTCCCAAAGCTTTCCACCACGAGGGGTTTTCCTCAGCTCATCTAGAGCTGTTGTAGACTAACTGATGGAGATTGATGCTATGATTAGTCAGCAGAAGTTAAACTAAATGGATCTTTGTCTTTCTTCATCTAACTGTTCCTATGAAAACAAACTCAATTTAGCTTATTGGTCATATAAGTAGGGAAAGTGATTTATTGTCACACAGAATTGGCATTTTCATTGCTTGTTGGACTTTAGCAGTTATGATACTATAATGGCGTAATTGTAGAAATGTAAGGAAGTAGTTGCAGGTTGTCATGTCATGCTGTGCCAAATCACTTATCCAATTATAAACCATGATGTTAACTGAATGAGTATCTGATTCTTTTACATGAGAATTGGAAGAAGCCAAATAGTAAAGTGATTTTTTTAAATTCCCGAACAGGGTGCAGCAAGGAAGGAAAACCCTCCTTCAGGTTTGAATCGAATTGAAGCTGAAGTTATTGTTCATTCTGAATTATCAGCATCAGAAAGAAACTCCACTTGTGAGGACCAGGATTGGCAGAGTAAGGAAGATCTTCAGAGTAAGTCCATCTCTGCTTTATCCGCAGAAGATCTTCACAGTGAGTATATTCCTATGTTATCTGCTGAAGACTGGAAGAGTAAGAAAAACCTTGAGAATGAGTGCACTGCTGTTGTACCAGCTGAAGACTGGAATGAAGAGGATCTTCAGAGCAAGTGTACCCTTGCTTTGCCTGCTAAAGAGAGTCAGTCTCTTGAGATTTGCAAGAATTCTTTGTCTCCTGTTGCAAATGAAGTGATGAATTGCATCGATGCAGAAAAGCACAGGGATATCCCTGAACCACAAGACAACTCATTGTTACATTCTAAAATTAAAAGTAGCAAAATGAAGACAGTTGAATCGCATGGGCTCACCAATGGCTTTCAGAGCAGTGAGGGTTGGCAAAGCTCAGTTAATGGTTTCACTTTAAAAGACAGGAACTCTGAGTCGTCATACCTGAAAAATGCAGATACTCTCCCTGCTAGATGCCAGCCTTTGCTCGCAGGCGAGGAAGTCGCTGCTCATCATTTCATTGCCTCTAGTATCACTACTACCTCAGAACCTGAGAAAGACTTGTGTCCATAATCGTTAACATACTACCGACTTTCCCAAATACTGGGGTGAATCCTGCAATTACACACTCTGCGAGTGCCTATTACCACATCTACCAAGGATCCTTACACACCACTGGGTCAAGATAGAGCCTGAGATCAATTACCAGGTTCCTGTACCTAGTATTTTTAGGTACATGCTCCTCTGTGATGGAATGATCTCTTTATTTTCTGAGAGGACGTTCTCTTATTTAATGTTATAAAGTGAAACTGCGTATTTTAGAGTAGCATTTATAATATCTTCACCTTTCTCCAATACAACAGAACTACCTCATGTCTGTTTAAAATATTGAGTGGTATTGTACTCCATTAGTTTGGGAGCTTGTTTTTATAGCCATTTTATTTTCATTATTTTTGCACAGGTTTCAGTGACCTCTTTTGTGTTCCAATCGGAAAATACTTAAACAACCAGTGCTGATGAAATACTACAAACAAAAATAAATTTGAGGCAGATGCACATGCACCTTTTTAACCATGCTTCACTGTCTGTCAAACGCAAGATAAATCAGACTTTGAGAAAGATTTTCGATGTACACACAATGAATGTGAAATATGACCATTTTTTCAAGGATAGTGTGCCAAATTGCAAGTACTGCTGGTGTTTTATCATTCTGACAGATCGGTGAATTTGGCTTGAAAATGTGTTTGTATCTTGTGGGCTGCATTGTATCTGATGAGTCCGTGACACACACACTGGAAATTCCCTCGGGAGTTTCTCCCAATCGACTGCCCTAAGTTCGGTGGAAACTCCAGAAAAAACAGTAAATGGTGTTTCCACTGAAGTTAAGAGTTGTTGATCGGGAGAACCCCCGATGAAATTCCTGGTGAATTTACAAAGGAATAGAAAAAAGTGTTCCTGCAAGACGCCTGATGGGGGAAAAATACTTTGGATGATACTGGTTTAAATCTGAAGCTTAAGCCTTACTTTGAACCCACCACCTTCCCTTACCTGCAAAATGAAGATTAAGCCTTATCAGGACCCAATGGCACATCCTTACGTGCAATTGAAAACAATTCTTTATCACTGCGCAACACATGATTTTCTTTTTTGCATTAAAAATACGTAACCTTCATTTGTGTTTACAATTTTGGGATGAAGACTGGTAAATTAATGCATATTTAATTAATTTTAAAAGTGCATCAACTACTGTTAATTGATTTTACGAACACTACATACTAACAGTTTTGCTGACTGTACATTTTCACTATTGAACTTCTATTCATCTATATATTAAAATTCTTGTGTATGGCACACGCTTCCTTCAATCATAATTCGTTGGTAGCAACCCAATTATAGAACTGTATATTTTTGACTCCGTGTGAGTAACTCTGCAAGAATCTGCTAATTTATTTAATGCTCAATTACAATAATATTTGACACTTGCACAATCATCATCTGCCTCCTGTCCTGAAATTGCCAGCGATTTGGTATCTTGCACAACTGTCTATTAAACAGTATCAACAGCATCCAAGCACAATCCGATCTTCACCCAGTGTCTATGTCTCAACAGAGGTCAATGGATAGTAATCAAGAGAAAGAACAATCGTTTAATTTTTAATCCTCCTCCCTAACTTCAAGGGTACTGAGACCAGTTGAAGCACATCCCCACCACCTGACAGAGAGCAGCTAACTCGACACAGATGAAGGATCAGTTGTGGCATTCATCAATGGAGACAACAGATAGCCAATCATTAAACTTTTAACAGAAATATGACTGGTTTATTTAACAGCCTTTGATTGCCGATGCAGTGCATTAATAGGTCCACTTCGTATAGCAGTTGCTTTAGTTAAAATTAAATAAACGCCTTTGATCAATTTTTAACTCTGAAGGAGATGAAAAGCAAAAACGCCTATTGTAAGATTTTTTCCTCCCTTTTTCCCATCTGTAGAATCCCAATAAAGTACAACCTCCCTTGACAGCAAAGTGGAAATGTAATTGCCAGACCTTTGCCTAATGCTATGTAATGGTAGCTGATGACAACACCCAACCTGTTTGTGATTCTGCCTACCTCCACTTTCTGCCTCGTGGTTATATGCATGAACCTGCATCATGCAAATTTGCCACAATACATTGCTCTATCATGCAGGCCTTTTAGTGGAAATGTACAGTTGACACAATTGTCCAAATGGTGTAGAACAAGTTACATTTGCCAGCATGTTTGTATGCAAAACAGAGTTTCAGTTCTGTTTTGGTAGAATCTACTAATACTTCTAATTACCTCTTAAGATTACTGCTATACATTGTGTTAGTGTCGAACTAGTAAACAACTACTTTTCAGTACTCATTTTAGATAATGTGCAAAATTGGTGATTATAAAATAACAGCTAGTTACTGTGCTTTGAGGAATGCATGTTGGACATTGAAAATGTTCACAGTCTGCAGTCGTTGCCCACTAGTTTAATTTGTAACTACTGCAACTGTAAACTTACCATCTTGATTCACATTTAAATTGAATGTTTTCCACCACACACTGATTCAACATAGTTTCCTTGCATGTCACAACAGTGATTTTTCAGCATCTTGTTTTTTCCTGCTTGAAAGAGACCAGCCCACCCACTTAGCTGGAGAGTTTATTGGGTATCAATGCTGCTTTGGTGGTCAGGAATAAATCTGGTGAGACTACTTTTTTGTATGTCTATTGTGAAATGTTTTGAGATGAAGGTGGTGAGGGTTTATAACAATTCAATGAACAAGATAGTGGAACCTGCTTCGTGTCTAGCTAGTACCAGTCCAGAGAATCAGTAGGTAGTGGACACTTAATATGAGAACTGCATATTATTTTGATGATGGGGGTAGAAATTATTCTAAGTCCATTTTCTTTCGGATTGATAGAAATTGGCGAGCTGCTGTCACTGGTTGTGCCTCCACAAGCAGCTCACCCCAGAGGGGAGACCAGTTTTGGACAGTCTGCCTCGATGGCAGTTACATTGTGGTGAGCCACATATGGGGTTTTGAAGCGGGCTACAGGGTGCTGATTGTGTCTCCTGTGGAGTCGGTGGAGCATTCCTGTTTTGAAGGGGAAAAAATTCAAAGACTTATCTTTGATTGGCGGCCACTGAAGAATCCTGAATGGGGAAGGCCCAATGCCTGGCCCGCTCATGACCAATTTGTGAAAGGAGTCCTTTTTACAAGAGTTGGTCTCCAAATTTACATAATCAAGGGGCCTTGTGCCTGTTTTAGGTGTCTGCCCAGGATGCCTAAAATATGGGTCCCATGAATTTGTCAGCGGGACCAATGCCTGCATAGAATAGGCACAGGCCACCTCACTGTTAAATTGATACATTTTGCGCTCGAGAAATGGATGCACCACACACACCAATTTCTACCCCATGAAGTTTTAGTGGGACCCCTTAGTATATTAGGACTCAGCAATGCCGGGGCTTGACTTCTGTAATTGGGATCCCATGTGCCAAGGCTGTGCCCTTTAGGAACAGCTGTATTCCTCATGTTTTGTAATCTGTTCTCATAGTTACTTTTTATGTTGGCCTTTTAAGTCTGATTCAAGGAGCCAGGTCACAGACCTAGGTAAGACCGGATCTACAAAACTGGATTAACACTGATTCCTGACTCCCGGAATCTGATTTACAAAGGCCCTACTGTATATCCTGTGATAATCAAGTATGCATTTGGTAACACAAAATCACTTGCAGCAATTGGAAAGTCCTTTAGTCCTCTAAGGGCTTGCAAAGGCATTCTTGCAACAAAAGTTTCTTCTTGGTTCACACTGAATGGACAAACCCTCGTTGTTATTGGGACAGGTTCAGAATTGTTTACAGATGTGTAATTGCCCTGATTGTATCAGATCTTTCTGGCTGATCTGCATAGTTTATAATGTGGGCTGGAGCCTCTACCTCAGTCCACATAGATAAATTTAAGCTGTTTCCTATATTTTGTTTCACAGTGTGAGATATTGTATGTGATCATTATCTATGAAGATATGTAAAACAGATACTCGGTACTATAAAGAGCTTATTCTACTGAATTATCAAACGTTTTTGCACAACACAGTTCCATGTATTTAAAATGTCCTCTAGTTCATTTTGCATGAAAAAAAAATCCCATTTCCTCACAGAAAACTGAATTTCTTGGACTCCATTTTCTTAGAATAACTATATTAAGTTAATATTTTGTTGTTTTAACTTATTTTAAGTATTTATGTAATCACTTTGATTAACTTGTTTTGACCATGCAAGGATATATTCATAGAAAGCCACGCTTATTTATTTGAGGATTGGATTGGAGATAGTGTGATCTTAGAAAATCCTGCTTAGAAACCATTTTGGTCCATTGTTAGCTTTGAGTTACAGTATTAAAATTCTGTAGTTGTCACTAGTTTTGGCTTTGCTCTTTATACTCCATTTAAGGTAAGTTTTTTTTTAAATCAGAGGGGCACCTGTCCCTTGAGAGACTTTTTGGTCTGTTTTTTGAGAAAAAGAAAAGCCTGAGATGGTCATGCTGCCTGTTACTATTCTAGCTATTTCCCTCAAACAAGAAAAGGCAGTTAATTGTGTTCTGTGCCAAGACATTGGAATGTAGATTTTTCAGTCAGCTATAAGCCCAATGGGCAGTGCGTAAATCGAGGCGCTGACCCAGTGGAAAATTCTACGATCAGCCTAATTGTAATATATGGGACAATTGCCAAGCTTCTTGGGATTTTGCCCATTGAATGGGAAATGGTATGTTGCTGCAGAGTTTAGCAGTCTGTGGGACAAGCATTGAGATTGTTGAAAGTTGGACAGGAAGAACATTTCTGGTGAAAATATTTCTGGAAGGTGTGGAATAAACCGGATAACCTGGTCAGTCTTTGATGAGGAGGTAGAAAATCTTGAGAAAGTGAGACAGAGGGAGATGACCCCTCTTTGACAGTGAGCACCAGAGGGAGCATCCTGGGGGAATAGAAGGAGGTTACAACCAGGATTAATGCCTCTTCCACATGGAAGGGTGCAAGGAAAGTTCAGTGACCTTGTCAGGACAGCCAAGGTTAGAAAATTTACCATCTGACCTTTTAATACTGTACAAAGTTGTATGGCACTTATAATTATCTCCGCCTCACATTGTCTTAACAAACTTTCCAACGTTACGGTGAATGTCCAGAGAGCTGCCTTTTTAAAAAAAATATTCCAGCCCTTCAGCTGGAAGTGTTTCTTCACTCGTGTCCTTATAAGCATTCAGCCCAAAATACTCTTCCCATCTAATGCACCTAACTATTGCATGTCGATGTCATCACACCTACCACGAGGTGCACTGAGTCTCCAATCTTACTGCGTCATCTCAACCATTACAACTTCTCATTTCTTTTACTCTCCTTGCTGGAAAAGACAGACCAAAGCAACCATGAGAGGTTAATGACATATGACAGAACTCCCAAACTTTATAGAGTGTCCAGACTATATGAGGAAGATGCCCTTGAAATCCTTGGAATAGAGACTGTTGAGTATGCTGGAGATAGGGAAGTAGGAGAGCACCAGCAAGCTCTTTCTTCTCAACCTCTGTTCTAATTCAGGACACTATAGTGATCTGTTTTCTTTGTTTTCTAGATGAGCCAGATGAAAGTAAGCTAGCCTCCAGGACATCTGGCTATGTCACGACTTCACACCACATACCACCACACACACACACACACACACACTCTTTTCCTCCCTCCCAAGCACTAGAGGGATACATCCACTCTGGGAGATAGTGAGCTCGGGGAGAGTGCACTGGGTAAGACACGCAAAACCAATGATCGTGACAAGCTGATCGTGCCACAGGAGGGGGAGGCATGTGCTGTCCAAGTGGGCAGCTTGAGTTGCATCTCAACTGAGACTAAAGACCTGGATCTCATGGGTCCTGTTTTTAAAAGAAGGTTGCTTTCAGAGTATCCAGGGTATGTGTGGGAATTGGAGGCCTTGCCAAATGTGCTGCAGGTAGCAGCTTGGCTGGAGGAGTGCATGTGTACAGCATTGTAGGAAGACTGCATAACATGCAGTGAACTGTGCAGATGTGGCTGCTGCCGGGACATCTGTAGTAGTGCCACCCATGCCAGAGGTGCAAGGGCAATAAGATGCTCAGACTGAGATGCCAGATGGGAATTGGCTATTGCTTCTGGCCTCAACACAATTGGTTATAATTTCTAGATAAGAGAGAGCTTCAATTATTTCATTAGGACCATTCAATCTGCGGTCCCGCTGTTCAGTGGTCACAGTGAAGCAGTGGCATGGCTGGATTAGATATTGGTGTTGTCTCAGGCCGCCGGCACATCTGGACATGCGACCAGCCCTCTCCGATGCCTGCGTAGGTGAAGAGGAAGCATGCAAGTCAGGCAGCTTACACCGATCCAGAAGTGTCCGGAATCAGCTGCCAGGAGGCAAGGACCACTTCAAAGCCAAGAGGCTGCTATTAATGCACACTCCTGCAACTGAGGTAGCATCTCAAAGAAAGATTAGACTAGGATTTAGAGTAATTGAAACATTGCTTCAACATGCCATTAATGTGCTTGATTACTCTCTTGCTGAATACACCTCATTGTTCCCTGTTCGGGATCTGTAGAGATGTTATGAGCCATGACACCAGATGATAGCCTGATTGCCCAGGAGCTGCCAAGTCTTAACTTTTCTGTGTTGAATATTGGTAATGCAAACTGCCTTGACTTGCATAATGGTGTTCATGGTCGTAAATAAACTGAACATTGTGTTGAATTCTTGCAGATTATGTAATTTTGCAAAGGTTCTTGTAAAGTCATGTGGTGCAATATGTAACCCCATGCCTTTCATAGAGCCTTGCCACTCTGTAAAATTACATGCCCCCCTCATGCTGATGTCTGTTGCCTTGGGGAAAGTTATTGACTGGGCAGTTCAAACAACCAGTGCATGTGTGACTTGCTTCAAACATTGTGCACTCCTGATTGGCTTATATTTGCAATATTGCCAGTGACCGCTTGAAATAATCCATTCAATAAAATCTAGCGCTATTGTGACTTTTACACCCAGACGTTGCCTGTGGTGGCATTTGGCAGAAGATCTGCTTGCAGCGTGTGGCATAACTTTGTCACATCTTCCCTGGTAAATTGAAGCCTGCGTAGCCACTGCTATTTGAACAAGTGTAAATATGTGCACCACTGCCTGTATATATTGGTGGAGGGCACTAGCTGGTGCTGCCTGGCATCCCTCTAATCTGACAATGTTACATTTGATTATTTGGTCTCTATTGAACTCACAACCTGGTCTATATGGGCAGGTAAAGAAAATAACATTAAATGGATATAAATTACTGAAAATCATTTGAATGATGTCATTGTGCATTCATTTGCATTCATCCACCCCCAAACTTGCATGCTTCAAGGAGCCATTAATAACTCCAATCACAATAGATGGGGCAAAAAATGGATAGAAATTGAGCATTACTGATTGCCCAATTTCGCAATTGGTCATGCCCATATTACACCCCAAAATTTGGCGTAACCAATTGGAAAATCTATCCTTGGCTCTGTGCTTCAACATGGCACTTTAGGAAGGATGTCAAGGCATTGGTGAGGGCGCAGAGAGATTTGCTAGAATGGGACCAAGGATGAGGGACTTCAGTTATGTGGAAAAGCTGAGGTTGTTCTCCTTGGAGCAGAGGAAGTTAAGGGGAGATTTAATAGAAGTGATCAAAATCATAAGGAGAGACTGTTTCCATTGGCAGAACGATTGGTATTCAGACAGATTCAAGGTAATTGGCAAAAGAACCAGAGACAACATGAGGAAACATTTTTTAACCATAGCGCGTTGTAATCTGGAATGCACTGCATGAAAGGGTGGTGGAAGCAGATTCAATAGTAACGCTTGATAATTGGAAAAATATTTAAAGGGAAAACATTTACAGGGCTATGGGGGAAAGAGCGGGAGAGTGGGATTAATTAGTTCGCTCTTTGAAGAGCCAGCACAGACATGATGGGCTGAATAACCACCTTCTGTGCTGTAACATTCTGTAAGATGACTTCTTCCTGTTCTGGCACACAGTGCAAAGGCATTAAGGAATCTCTATTACAGCTGATTAGTATGAAACCCATTTGGAAGGAGCCAAACACATCTTATGCTCTCGGGTTCCTCTGGAGCTCTCGTAGATGCCTAATTTCACATTTCCATCTGAGTGCCGATGGATGTTTCAACACTTCAAAGTTCTGCTAAAATACTGTTACTGTTGCATGATGTCCTTCTATCTTGCTTCTAGTCGGAATTCAGAAAATGTCTTTGGTAGCTGCACAATTACTTTTTGTGCACCCTCCCCCAGGATCTTGTCTATGTATGTTCTGTGATGGTTGCCAAGCATTTTTTCTTAGTCCGCGCTACATCTGCCAGGTTTATTCTGCCAGAAGGACTAATTGTTGGGATATTCAAAACTTCAGTGCTCAGGTTAGAGAATAGGATTACAAGAAAACTATACCAAGCTGAGATAAGCCTCAACTTAATTCCAGATATAAGGCTCTTGATACGATGCCTCTAGTTCAAGAGGCTTGCAGTGGTCTCCCAGAAAATCTGCCTCACATCTGAATGTGCAAGTCAATCTGTTTCTACAATCATTTAGTGGAGGACAACATGGAATTAGCATCCTTCGAAGAGTGCTCATTCAGTTGACTATTAGTCACTAGGTGCGTGCAGTAGGGCTGGTCGCCAGTCATCTTGGTTAATCCTTGCCACTGGACCAAGACCTAGCTCTGTCAAGCCCCGTGTGGTGGCTGGTGTGCAACAGCCACCCCACGCTAAAAAAAATCCACGCACAGGCATCTTCCACCCTTCAGGATGTAGTTCGGGATCTGGAATATTAGGTCCTTCATTGAAACACCTGTGCACTCATCCCTTTTTGGCGTGGAAGCAAGTCATCCTCGCTTCGAGGGACTACCTATGATGATGGAGTTACAGATGCCTTCCTTGTGAATTGAAGAGCTCATTTACAAGACCAATGTGACCCAAGATGCTTTGTTGCACTATCAATTCCTGTAGCACATAGCTAGACTAAAATTCATGGTGGTGTGACTGTCGTGTAACACTTTCAGTTCCAGGTACCAAATCAGTTCTTTCTCTTGCCAATAAGCAAGGCTCACATTGTCTAAGATTCTGTACTTTGGTGCCATAAAGGTAGGGCATTATGTCAGAAGGCATAAGGTTATCATTTCAGAGAAACTAGAAGTGAAAGCTCTCAAAAACACATGAATGAGTTGTTCCCAAGAAGACCGGCTCCATGACTATTGAAGAGGGGGATAACTTGGGTGAAGATACTTTAAGCAAGAACTTCATTTGACACCAACCCATGGAATCTCAGTTCTCTCATGAGATTACTCCTTCCTGTTCTATTATACTCAAATTGTTACCCCGTTGCTCCTGGTCTCTAATGTCATGGCAAATCCCAAGAGGGAAACAACTAAAATAATCTTGTGACTTCAGATCTGGAGAACCAATCTCCCAGCCTGCCAAATCGGACAGATTTGTTCTCTGGGAAACGCGATGACTTGGTGGCCTTTGCATTGAGTGTCAAAGCAATTTACTAGGGGTTACCGCAGACTCATCCAGATGTTGGACTCAAACATTCAATGTTAAATTGCAGGTAGTAAGTTATGAACTGCTGCAGTAGCTACCTCTAGAGACATTTAAAGAAGTTACAGAGGCAGGCAGTGATTTTACATGGAAGAGGCACATCAGAGATTTATAGAAACTAACACACGTGGTGTGAATAATACACTTTTCTCCAGTAGCCAACTTACCCACTTGTATTCTATATTTTCTAAACATGTATCTGGAGTAATATTTGTTTAAGTAGCTTCAAGTAGTTTAAAACTGTTTTCGGGTGCACTTGTAATTCTGACTATGAAGTGATTCTATTGCAAGCTCAGATGATACAATGGGGTCCAGCACACTTTTTTTCACTTGACAATCTAAGGCCGCAGACCAGAAAGTGATTTTACTCATCAGCAGTGCACAAGACAAATTAGGATTTGTGTGTGGTGTTACGGTTGACCTGGCTGTCTCACAATTGTTTTGTACAGTCATGTTCAGACGTGGCAACCTTGTGTTGCACATTATACCCACTTATAAATTTGTAGAGATGATGATGCTGAACCAAATGATGTGCAACATGTCAGACTTCTATTAAATCTGCTCTCACACCAATTATATGAATAGTTCAATCTGTAATGAAAAGAGCCATTCTTGCCATCAGCGCCTCTTGCAAATTAGTCAGCTGTGGGTATCTTCTAACATCCTTTTGGAGTGTGTTCTCAACATTAACAGGAATATAAAGAGTGTTTCTGTTTTAATGATGAGTTGATGGCCTCATTATAAGGGTATTGGCTTGGAGTAGTCACTGAGCCTGACAGCATGAGATAGATTGCATTAACATCAGTAGAGGCTATTGTTAACCCAAGGGGTACTTCAGTGATGTGAATGTTAGTTCAGCTCCCTCACAATATTAGGCTCAGTAATGCTTCAAAATCAGTCCCCATATTGATGACATCAGTGCTTGTTATTTAACGTTTTTTTTAAAGAGCTAGAATAAGAGGAAAAAGCAGAACCGGATAGAAAGAGAGATGTAGGCTGTGCTTCTGTCACTTTTGCATTGATGTAAAGTTAGTTCTGTTTTTTTCCCATCTTCCTTCTGTTGCGGATTTTTAGTCCATCTTTAGCTGGATTGAGTTTAGGCGCAGCCCAGCTCACTGGGATACCTCGCTGTCTTGACAGTGTCAGGAGCTCTGAATTTGTTGGCAACATTGGAGAAGTGTATTTCTAACTTGGTCAGTGCTGAGTAATGGTTATACGAACAGATTGGCTTCACTGTAGCTTTTTACATTTTGCCACTTTGACGAAGTAGATACAGTTTATTCCCGGTGTATCTGATCACTGCACACCAATCTCAGACCAGTACACGCACTATAACGGCAGCCTTAAAGTTTTTTTTTGGCGCTGGTAGAATTTGTGTTGTAAATATCAGCATAGAATAACGTTTTAAGCTATAATTACAAAATGTGTAGGAACTGTACACTCTAGCCATTTTAACTGTCAATTTTCTGATTTTATGAAAGTGGATGTGGGTAAACCAGTTTAAAATTATGTGGGATTTCCACTCAAAAATACTATAATAAACTGCCTTTCTAGAGGTTAATGTAAGCCAGTCCTCTGACTGCAATCTTTATTTAATTCTCTGTGTTTAGTGTGCTAAAGTGACTTTTTATATGCAGACAATAAATTTGTAATTGTGGTAACAAAAGCTAGACACAGTCCTACTTCATAGTTTTTATTTTGTAACCAATCATTTACTGCAGTGCTTTCTGGGCATACTGAATTGGTCACACACTTACTGAAGGCCTGCATACTACTCTGAATGCCTGTTAATATTTTAACATCCAAGAAGCTTGCGACTTGTGAAATTGTGCTAATTTTTCAGTGTATAGTGAGGCAAGATGACCAAACAAAAGTCCATCATATACCGTTTCCAGAATGTTTTGTGCAAATTTCCAGTTAAAATGTTTGCAGTGCAGTATTTGGCTTTGACCGCACCATAAATATGAAGACTAAACAACTCAGATCATTTTAGAATTGTGAACTACACTAAATTGTAAAATTGTGCCTCGTATTCTTGTATTTTTGCCTTTCTTCCTCTGTCTACTAGTTTTGTGACCTGTAGAAAAACTGTTATTGATGTGTTACATGTTTAAGAGTATTGCTGCATTGATCAACAGTTTTTTTTGTAGGATTAGTGTATCGTAAAATTGTTGCTATACAGTTGTACACATTTCATTGCTGCTGTTGTGATCAAGGTCCCAAACCTTTCTATTTATCTCAACCTTAATTTGCAAATTAGTAAACGCCTATGAGTACTAATAATATAATTGTAATATTTGGTATTTTTTAAGTTTTACAAATAAAAAGGAATTTGTAAAATGGGTATAACTTTAGTGAGAAACTGGAGTTCCATTTGGATAATTTAGTTTTATTTTGTCAAGGTTAAAGTGTATCATCTTCCAATACTGTTGCAAATAATGTAATACATTGTATGTTGTAACAGTTACAGCTATATGTAAACTATTTCTCAAGGTTGGAACCATTTGAGTTAACTGGTGTCAGCATCTTCTTCAGAGTACCTTACTTTCAGTATTAAATCATGCACTACCATGTGTTAAAATTTCTTTGTGTAATAAGCGAATTACAGTTTTATAGTTGATACTCTTGTTGATTTTTAAGTCTGTCTAGTTCCAAATAGAATATCCCTCTACAGTGACTGTAGTGTCACCAAACTCCCATTCATTATGATTCACTACTTGCACAAAAACAAATGCACGAGTATTGTCTATTTACGGGTTCTGATAGCTGTGGGGAGAAGCTGTTTATCTTTTTCATGCATAACAAATTCGTCTATAGGTGCCAGTGTCATACACTAAAAATAACTAGCTCTTCTTCTGTTACAAACAATTCCATACCTTTACTGCACCTACTGTGTGGTATTTCGTGATTCTCTATTCATCTCTCCCATCCCATTATTTGTGGAAAAATGAATAAATCATTTTTGTTGTTGAAGGGTTCTATGGGCGGAAGCTGTGTTTGAGTGAACAGAATGCCAATTTGGGGAAGATGAAGGCGAACCTCATAACTGACCATAAATTAGAAAATGTACAATAAGATGCGTTAATAATAAAATCTTCAGTGCAAAACGAAAACATGAATTTGACCATTATTTCCCATTCTTCTTGTCTGTTTTTTGCTTGCACTATTTCCTGACACACAACAGACAAAAAAATTGCATGGATGGTTCAGTGGATAGCCAAATACCGTGATATTTACGCTAAAGAATGTATTGATCGGTTGAGGCCGCAGTTTAAGAGAATCTTCTCTATCTCAATCATCTAACGCTGTTGGGTATTTGGATAGTACAAAAACATAATTGAATCCTGCATGGAACATGTTAACTCCTCAGGCTAAACAATTAAGCAATTGCTTGATTTACTTCCGGGGGCAAACAGTTGGTTAGAATCCACGAATGAGCAAATGATGAGTAATCTTGGAATGAACAAGAAATATCCCAAGATTCACGGGAGTTGATTTTCTGTGGATCGAGTGCCCATTTCTAGGGGGAAGATAAATTTCTGCTTTCTCAGAACACAGACAATCATCATTAATTTCCGTGGGCTTTCTCCTGAACTCTGTAAATTAGGTTATAAATCTGCGGAAATCCCAAAGAAATGGCGATTGGGAGAATTCCCGCAGAAACGCTAACCCTTAAAGCAGGTGTTTCAAGGTTCTATTCCCACTACTTTGTTGTTCCCTGGAGCATTGCAACCCATCATGGATCTAAGGGCCTTTCATTTCAGAATGAAGGAATTCAAGTTTATGCAGATTTCCTGCAGAATATTCAGGTGATGCATCTCAAGAACTAGATAATAGTTTTGGTTTGCGAGGATTTGCCCATTCACATTTTGATTCAAGATTCCTGATGAAGGTACTTCAGGTTTACAGCAGGGAAAATGCACTATAGATACAAACTCTTTTTTGGACTTCACAGCAGTATCCATGTTTACAAAAGATCTGTCATTACAGACTTACATGTGTGCTCTTATTTGTTATACTGGGTCACCAAGCTCCCCACCAGACTGCACACTAGTAACCACTTATCAACAAGTTAACTTTGTAGGCTGAACTTCACAAATCAAGGCGGCTCATAGAGCAAATGCATAACCTACCCTTCAAGCTCTGGTTTCAGACAACGATGGGTGGTGCATGGGGTCAGTACATTGCTCTTTCACCATTGGGAGCTGGGTTTGAATCATACAAATGGGACGAATTTTTATCTCTGTTGACTGTAGAAGTCCTATTTGAAAAGTTTTAACCCAGTTCCTAGTGAATGTGAACTCACTGTATAAATCTGACTTTTAAATGGCACAAGTTCAATAATCTCAATGAGAGGCTATAAGATTCACATTGGTCCATTTACATGTCCTGTTCACATTGTTAAGGAAGAGAGAAAGGAATCTGCTCTCTCTGGCTAACATAGAAATGCTTGAAGCTGTCTGTGGGTTACAACATTATAAAAACTGTTTCATTCTCCTGTACTGACCACCTTCACCTTGGTGAGTGCAAAATTCACCAATTTTTAGGACAAATATTATTTCACTACTAGCCTAATTCAGGATCATGTAGCTTAAATGTTCCCAGTTCCAAGCACGAGGTCGGATTTAGGCTCATTGGTAAATGTAAGTTCTGAGCATGGTATGAACAGGGTTCTTCATTAGATTGCTGTAACTGTTCACACAATGATCCTGGAGCTGCATGTTGTCATCCCATGGTGTAAAGATTGACCAGATGTGAGCTAACATCTTAAAGTGGTGGTTTTCAGACAAACATACTAAAGCTTTAGCTGTAACCACTGTCCTATCTCCCATTATGGTGGGAAGGGGGTATATAAGGGGCATGAACTTTGAGTAGTAACCAAGCACACAGAGACTCAAAAAATGAACAATTTGGAAAATTCTGTTAATCAACAAGAAACAGGTTTGTGATACATTACTGAAACCAAAAAAGACATCCCAAAGATATAAGGCATATAAATAATTGAGTGGAATACAAACCCCATGTCCTATGTCTGAATGACCAGCTCATAGTTATTAATGTACAATGACTTGTAGGTGTGCAGAATATCTTAGTGGACACCCTCACCTTGAACAAAATCCAGATCATGAATTGACTTGCCATTGTAAGACGGCTCTGACAAATGCTTTTACTCAAAAATGGGCGTTTCAGAGCAAATGATTGCCATGATTCTGTTGTAGGAGGTAAATCAATCAGCTAATAGATACAGCCTGTTAACTTCCTGGAAGTACTGTTGCAGATGGAAGACCAGTGAAGGACATTCACCTTCAGATTCATTTAATGGTCTATCTTTTGAGTTTAAACTCTAGTTTTCTTCCCTCAGTGGTAAAATACCATTTCTTGAATGTTGACATATGTACAGTGCTAAATGGAAAAAGTCTTTAATGCCAGAACTATGACTGACAGATCATTAAGATATGAGTCCTATTATTCAATTTTTACCGATCGTACTTCATTGTAGTTTGTTGCCCAGCAAAGTTCATGTAGCCACTCAATGGGTCAATATCTAATGGCACCAAAATTCAAGTAGGGTAAATTCAAAATGTATAGTGCTTCATGCTCCTCTAGAATCATCATCTTGTATTAAACATCAGATCCATTTCCAACTATGAATTTGTGAGATTTTGCTGCATTTTCTGTGTGACTTCTCTGCAGCCTTTGACGTGGACAACCATCCCATCCTCTTCCAATGCCTCTCTTCTGTTTTCCAGTTCAGTGGGACAACCCAAAAGTTGGTTCATCTTTTATATAGCCAGAATATTTTCAGCAATGGCTTCTCTTCCTGCTCCCATACTGTTACATCTTGAATTACCCAAGGATCTAACCTTGGCCCCCTCCTCTTCCTCATCTAGATGCTGTCCCTTGGAAACTGATTCCAGGTGTATACTGACAACACCTAACTCCACCTCTCTCAACCTCCCAACTGCATCTGTGTCTGCTTGTCCAACATCCAGTGTTTGATGAGCTGCAATTTCCTCCAGGTAAACTGGTCAGGATGGAAGCTATCATCTTTGTCCCCCATTATAAATTCAATACCCTTGCCACTGATTCCACCCCCCCCCCCCCTGCCAATGTCTCAGGCTGAATTAGACTGCACTTTCTGTATTTAACCTTGAGCTGACTTTCTGAGCTCATATTCTTTCCATCACAAATACTGTTCACAGCCACAACATCGACTGCCTCAGCCTATTTGCTGCTAAAACCCTCATCCATGCATTTGTTACCCACAGACTCAACTGTTCCAAAGCAGTCGTAGCCAGCCTCCCATTCTCCACCCATTGTAAACTTCAGCTCATCCAGAACTCAACTCCTTATAACCTATCCTGCATCAAGTTCCATTCACCCATCACTTTCCTTGCTGACCTACATTGGCTCCTGATCCCTCTATGCCTTGTTCGGATGAGATGTTAATCCGAGGCCCCTTCTGCTCTCTCAGGTGGATGAAAAAAACCTATGGCACTATTGTGAAGAGCAGGGACGCTATCCCCAGTGTTGTAGCCAATATTTATCTCTCAAATAACATTACTAATGGATTATCTGGTCATTATCACATTCCTGTTTGTAGGAGCTTGCTATGCATAAATTGGCTAACTTATTTCCAACATTACAATAGCGACTACACTCCAAAAAGGGGTGGTCATGAAAGCCGCAATATAAATCGAAGTCTTTTTCAAATATAAAATTCTTGTCTTTGTGCTTAAATCCATTCATGACCTCGCTCCTCCCTCTCTCTAACTCTCTCCAAGCTTGCAACCCCTTCAACCTCTCTCCAATTGGAGATGGAGGGCTAATTAAACAGAATTGGAAAGTTCTGATTTCTTTTTTTAGATCTGTAAACTAGAAATTCACTTTATTTTTGGCTATCATATTAGCATTTTCCAGCCCTGCTCTTAAAACATTTACCTCTGACTTGGTTGTCTTATGTTCCCAACCTATAGAAATGTTGCCAGGTGAGGGGAGAAGAATTTTGCTTTTGTTATTTAAATACTTTAACCCTGTTAAACAAGGAACAAATTGCGTAAGAAAAAATTCTGTCGCAATCATTCAGCATTATATCTAAGGGACACTATCGCCCATCATGATAACCGATACAACAGTGATGTCACCAGAGAAAGCTATACGAGATGTCTCCAGTACCATGCGATGGATGCTTAATACCAAAGAGTGCATTTAGCTCTGCAGTCAGGCCCTCATGGTTTTCAGCCATAGCAACCCATGCATAATTTCAGGATTCTGTGTGCAGTCAGCAAAATCAGTGGACTAACTGAAAGTGCTTTCTTAAAGGAAACTTACCATTTTCAGTCAATATAGTTCTCAATGATACTTAACAATTAGAAAGTGGAACCATCCAAAAATATAATCGTTGTAGTGAAGGGCCTTGAGTTTAATAGCAACATTTGCAGCTGTAGTTCAGCATGCTAGGAATTTCAACATTCAAAAAGATTTAAACAAGTTAAGTAGATGGGCTAAGAATGGGGGCTACTTTAATGTTCACAAATGCAAAATAATGATTTGAGAAATGGGTTTCAATGGCAGAGATGGAAAAGGAAAAAAGATTTGGATCTAATTAATCATTCACTAAACATGCCAAATTGGTGTGAGGCTGTTAGTAACAAGAATGGTCAAGGACTTGGCTGTGTCAGAAGGACATTTCAACAATTATTAGTACAATGGATTAATTTGGTCCTGTATAGCTTATTTGTAAAACTGTTTTTCTAAAATTTCATGTAATCGTGGACTTATACCTGCTCAATGGCATTGATGTATTACGCATAATTTAGAGCAAAACAATAATTCAGGGCTGCAACTCAAATTATGATAGGTTTGCAGAGTTGAACTCATTGAAGAAAAATGATCGAGAAGGGACATGAACCAAACTTGTTAAAATGATGAATGGTATTGATAATTGAACTCTAATTACAATTACAGGATTAGGGAACACCCATACAAAAATGACGAACCTCAAATGCAACTGCAGATTGGAAATTCACTCCCCACCCTGCCCATCCACAGTTATTGGGAATAGACACCCATCAAATGCATGTAGTCTATTGGAAATAACTATTTCATGTTCAGTACTTTCCT
The DNA here is from genome assembly GCF_044704955.1 of Pristiophorus japonicus. Classification (NCBI taxonomy): domain Eukaryota; kingdom Metazoa; phylum Chordata; class Chondrichthyes; family Pristiophoridae; genus Pristiophorus; species Pristiophorus japonicus. Next base: position 18,340,762 of record NC_091993.1, read on the forward strand.
ATGTTTGCTTCTGAAATCTCAACTCCAATCCAACCAAGACTGAAAGTCCCTCTCAAACAAGTGGTACAATGAATGAGAACATTTCCACATGCAGCATGGACAAAGGGAACAAATGTCTCCACATGAAGAGAGTCTTAATCCAATCCATAATTGGTCCAAATCCATAGTACAAAATTGCCCAAAAGTAGCACGAAATGTTATGTCTTGCCCAGAGAAGCAACTGTAGGAAATGAAAAGATCATAATGGTGGATTAGAGGTCTAAAAATGGGGATTAAAGCAATGGTCAATATTGGTCAGTGTCCTGGCCAATATTTATCCCTCAATCAACATAGTAAAAACAGATTATCTGGACATTATCACACTGCTGTTTGTGGGAGCTTGCTGTGCGCAAATTGGCTGCTGTGTTTCCCACGTTACAACAGGGACTACACTCCAAAAGTACTTCATTGGCTGTAAAGCACTTTGAGATGTCTGGTGGTTGTGAAAGGCGCTATATAAATGCAAATCTTTATTGGTTAGGCAGATTCGAAGACGCTTTACCCTGCCTCTAACCTAATCTCAACCGACCTAGGGATGTTTGATGTGCAGAGGGAGTGTTATACTGTGTTTAATCTCCTGTTTGGGGGGTCTTTATCCTACATTTAACAAATCCTGTACCTAACCCTGGAGTCTTAACGTGTGTAAAAGCAAAGTTAGTTCACTGCGTACTTTAATATTCTGTAAGATTTAAAATATTTCTCCAATATAATTGTTTTAAAATCCATGCAACTGAAGTCCATATCCATCCTACCTTCTTATAAAATGTAATACATTTTGAGTCCTAGTATAACGATTTAATAATGAGTAAACGAATGGGTCTAAAATGCTTAACTCTGCCACGCTGTCGAGTACATTTACGCATTTTAAATTTACTATTTGCCATTGAACAGAACTAGAATCCGCCAACCACTTCACAACTGTACCCGTGACGTCTCTATAGCACCAAACTCGGGGATCTGAAAGTTCACATCCAGCCTGGAGGTGAATTTCACAGCAGAATGGGCAACAATAAAAAAGCTCGGAGAATATAATAAACCTCGTTAAAATTAAATATTTTAAAAGTTTGTTAACTTATTTAGTTCCTTTTAATGGGGATTACTGTGTTCGGCGGTGTTTTAAAATGGTGCATGCTGCCAACGCAAATCGCTTGGGTGTGTAAAATAATTTAACTGTTTATTCACACTTCTATAGATAATGAACTGCACTGCGGCATGATGGATACTTCCTCTGATGAGGCTGGCCACACTCCTCGGTGGAGGTATTTATAATGATGCTGGTTATGAGGTACCTTACACTATGTACTAGGTATGGGGTTCTCATCCACACCCTCCTTCAGAGAAACAGGCAGGTAGACCTTCAAGGCAGCTTGCTATTTTTAAAATACATTGAGCCGAGGCTGGAACTTTAAGCCTGCCTACCCTGGAATTAATAACTTCTCGCCTGTATTGGGTTTGGAGCAGTGGGAGTTATGTGAGCTGCAAGCTTTCCTCCCCCAGGCACTCGGGAGTCCTGGCTGTGACCCCTGCCCATGACCCCCCGATGCAAGTGGCTCCATGTAAAGTTTACTGTAGTCCTGGGCGAGAGTCTGTGACTGAAACACTGGAGCTGGGTGACCTGCGGATCAAGGGGACTGCATTTGAGAGCCCCCGACAGGATGTGTGTGTGTGCGCGCAGCTCCAGCCCGAGGCAGCAATAAGGTGGCTGCAGTTTCCCCTGATCCTGGCCTCCCGAGAGAGAGAGAGAGAGAGAGAGTGTGTGTGTGTGTGCAGGGAGCGCGGGGAGATGCTGACAGACTCTGATAGATGAGCATTGAACACCATGGCGTAAGCGCGTTCAGCCCCCCCTCTCTCCAGCCCACACTGTGTCCTGGGCACTATGACTATCGGTGTGCTCCTGGCTTGAGGGAGAGACGTGAGGAGTGGAATGGCGTGGGGGAGACTGCCTGTGCCCTGCTGTTTCCTGGCCTCCCTCCTGATCGCTATCGGAGGTGAGTAGCATGGTTTTTTTTGTGCGTGGCTGCTTTTTTGCAATTCCAAAGTTGCAATTTTCTCCCCCTTTGTCTGCGGCTTGCAATTTCGCCAACTGACCTTGGGGGCAAGTTGCAAACTGCTGCAAGTGAGAGCATTGCTCGGGTCTCCCTGTGCAAACAACAACACTTGAAAAGAAACAGAAATGTTCGTTTTTATATCTCTCTCTCTCTCGCCACAAAACTGATGTTTGACAGATGGGAGGATGCGAGTGGCGAACCATCTGCCGCTTTAGCATTTGGAGACTCTCGCCTGCCTCTTGGTCTCGCTGACCCGGGAGATGGAATCTTATCCCCCCGGCACCACTCTGTGCCCCTTGCTGGTTACCCGGGGCTAGGAGCGGGTAAAAGGGGGGTAGGGGAAGTGACCGCAAGCAACCCCAAGGCTGGAGACATTTATAAAGAAAGGTGTGTTTCAGCCAGGCTGGGGAACGGGGCCAGAAATCCCGTGCAATCTCCTCTCGCATCGCATCATCTCCGGGGCAATGAAACCTCCCAGAGAGTCTTTGTTTATTGGCTGCTGATCTGACCCGGGATGGTGCGGGTTCTTTATAATGTTAGATGCGGGGGGGGGGGGGGGGGTACCTGGGGCATGCTTTCCGATTCAAAAATGCAACTCCCCAACATGCATTTGATGGCATATTTGGAAATATATCCGAAGTTTATGTGGTCGGGGACTAGATGGCTGGGATGGAGAAGCCAGCGTGGGAGTGAGGGTGTGTGTGCATGTGTGTAAACAAGAGCGAGAGCTCCGAGCCCAGGAATAGGGTCGCTTTAGGGGCTTAGTATTGGGATGTGAACATCCAGGAATAATTTGCATCCTTTGTGTCCAGCACCATGAGGTCCAATTTACTCCCCCCCCCCCCCCCCTCCTCCTCTCTACCGATTATCTGCAAGAAAGGTTCAGAGGCTTTTTTTTTTAAACAGAAAATGTTTTAACTATAAATATATATTGGAAACACAATTCACAAATGCAGTAACTAACGCCCCTTCAACGTGGATTGCATTTTTTTTTGCAAGTTGCTATGGATACATATATAGTTCAAATAATCGTTAATCATCAATGTTGGGGGGGGGGGGGGATTTCTGCACCTTTCCTTGACTTATTTCGCATGCTGCTCAACTTCAGTTGTTGTGGGTTAAACACCGTCTCATTTGTATCCGAAGCCTTCTTTGTCCCGGGCAGTTCGTGACTCTGTGACCGCTTCCAGGGTTGGCAGTCCCGGGAGGATTTCGGAGCAGGAGTCGGGCGGGGGAGGGATTCAGCACAATGTGATAGATTGCACAAAACCCATGGAGGACTCAGCCTCCGGCCATCAGTGAGCGTTTCCTTTGGAAAGCAAGGATCCGGGCTGCACGGTCTAATGAAAGCGCAGCTGCTGCCTCGGCGCACTATGAGATTTTAATTCACAAGAAAGCCTAGGAGCCCCAGTGAACCTGCCTGGGGGCAAAGCGCCAGCCCCCGGGGGAGGGCTGAACACAGCCCAGATTCAGGAGGGCGGGGAGGAGATGGGAGAGGAGGTCCGCTCAGCCTTGCAGGAGGGCAGCAAAGGCATGGCCAGTTAACCTCTTTGTTACACAGCATGGTGCTAGTCAGCAGCACAGCAACACCTACTCAATGCACGGTTACTTTCCCCATGCACAATCCAACACCTACAACTCCAACCCAAGAGAATCCTCCAAAGTGACCCAATAACTTCACCCACCAAGATCCAGCATTAACTAATCCAAGCCAACATGGTCCAACTTTTGAGTTACCTAACTCGAGGTAGCCAATCAATCCAGCTGGCCCTACTCTCAAGAACCCTGACTAGAACATGCGACAGTGGTTACATCTCAGCATCTGAACCCAGGACAGCAATACACGAGGTGCTTCTGCCTCGTATAGAACTCCATAATGCTTGCCCAAATTTCTCCTTGTTGTTTACATTTCATAATACTCCTGTGAAGCGCCTTGGGTCGTTTCACTACGTTAAATGCGCTATATAAATACAAGTTGTTGTTGCTTTACATTGCAACAGTGACTGCACTTCAAAAGTACTTCATTGGTTGTAAAGCACTTTGAGATGTCTGGTGGTCTTGAAAGGCTATAGAAATTCAAGTCTTTTTTGTTGGCTTTAAAGCACTTTGGGATGTCCTGAGGCCGTGAAAGGTACTATATAAATGCAAGTCTTTTGCTAATAAAATTCAATCAGTGATGGTGACGTGCGAGGAGCAACCATTTAATGTGATCCATGGGCACTATTGTTAAATGTAAGTCTGCAGTGAATATGCATTGCTAATAAACCAATGATGTGATTCCAGCTTGCAAAGCACTACTGCAGATCACAGGTCCATGGGAGCAAACTATGCCGAGAGCAGCAATAGGAGAGAGCCAGAGCCGTGTTGATAATCTGGAATGAGATGTGAGGGAAAAACAAAGGATATAATAACTAAAACAAAACCAGAAACTGCTGGTAACACTCAGAGGCCAGGCAGCAACTGTTCTGAGTAACCTGAAATGTTAACTCCACTGTTCCCTCCACAGATGCTGCCTGACCTGCTGAGTGCTTCCAGCATTTTCTGCTTTTGGTTCAGATATTCAGCATCTGCAGATTTTTGCTTTTTATTTTAGGGATGCAATATCCTTTTGGCATGACATTTCTGAAAGGGCCAATACCCTGCAGTATTGCATGCATTATATATAATCTGTGCTGAAATCATGATGTGTGCACATTCATAAACCTAATGTAGTATCTGTCAAAGATAATAATGAATCCTATTCTACATTGTTTGCTATGAGGACTGTGCTTGTGAATTTGTAATTCAGGCTGAAAAGAGGTGTTGAGATCTTCCCAAACTGTATGGTCTTGTGGTCTGCGACATCAGCAGAATCCCTTAATTGATCTATCTCTCTGTAGTTTCCTCCCAGATTCCTATTAAAGATGCTCTGTAGATTGTAACTTTCATACTAGCTGTCATCTTTTGCCTTTGGGCACTAGGGGGAGGGGTGGTTTCTTGGGTCTTAGGAGCTGTCCTGGTAAATCGAGCTGTGTTTCGTGAAGATTATTCCGCACAAGTACAGTATTCTAATTTTCTAGCTTTACCTGAACCTGGAGTTGGACCAATACCCACACATTGATATCAGTGTATTTGTGAGAGAATATTAGAGAATGTGCCATCTACAGCTAGTTGTTAATGACTGACTTTTTAAATGCGCTGCCCTGCAGTGCTACTAGCAAAGGATTATTAAGGATGTCATAGCAGTGCATTTGGAAAGAGGTGACATGATAGGTCCAAGTCAGCATGGATTTGTGAAAGGGAAATCATGCTTGACAAATCTTCTGGAATTTTTTGAGGATGTTTCCAGTAGAGTGGATAAGGGAGAACCAGTTGATGTGGTATATTTGGACTTTCAGAAGGCGTTCGACAAGGTCCCACACAAGAGATTGATGTGCAAAGTTAGAGCACATGGGATTGGGGGTAGTGTACTGACATGGATTGAGAACTGGTTGTCAGACAGGAAGCAAAGAGTAGGAGTAAATGGGTACTTTTCAGAATGGCAGGCAGTGACTAGTGGGGTACCGCAGGGTTCTGTGCTGGGGCCCCAGCTGTTTACACTGTACATTAATGATTTAGATGAGGGGATTGAGTGTAGTATCTCCAAGTTTGCGGATGACACTAAGTTGGGTGGCAGTGTGAGCTGCGAGGAGGATGCTGTGAGGCTGCAGAGCGACTTGGATAGGTTAGGTGAGTGGGCAAATGCATGGCAGATGAAGTATAATGTGGATAAATGTGAGGTTATCCACTTTGGTGGTAAAAACAGAGAGACAGACTATTATCTGAATGGTGACAGATTAGGAAAAGGGGAGGTGCAAAGAGACCTGGGTGTCATGGTACATCAGTCATTGAAGGTTGGCATGCAGGTGCAGCAGGCGGTTAAGAAAGCAAATGGCATGTTGGCCTTCATAGCAAGGGGATTTGAGTACAGGGGCAGGGAGGTGTTGCTACAGTTGTACAGGGCATTGGTGAGGCCACACCTGGAGTATTGTGTACAGTTTTGGTCTCCTAACCTGAGGAAGGACATTCTTGCTATTGAGGGAGTGCAGCGAAGGTTCACCAGACTGATTCCCGGGATGGCGGGACTGACCTATCAAGAAAGACTGGATCAACTGGGCTTGTATTCACTGGAGTTCAGAAGAATGAGAGGGGACCTCATAGAAACATATAAAATTCTGACGGGGTTAGACAGGTTAGATGCAGGAAGAATGTTCCCAATGTTGGGGAAGTCCAGAACCAGGGGTCACAGTCTAAGGATAAGGGGTAAGCCATTTAGGACCGAGATGCGGAGGAACTTCTTCACCCAGAGAGTGGTGAACCTGTGGAATTCTCTACCACAGAAAGTTGTTGAGGCCAATTCACTAAATATATTCAAAAAGGAGTTAGATGAGGTCCTTACTGCTAGGGGGATCAAGGGGTATGGCGAGAAAGCAGGAATGGGGTACTGAAGTTGAATGTTCAGCCATGAACTCATTGAATGGCGGTGCAGGCTAGAAGGGCCGAATGGCCTACTCCTGCACCTATTTTCTATGTTTCTATGTTTCTATGCATATCTGACATATGTGGAAACTGAAAGAAAAGTCAAGTGGAAAAAAATTATAGAATGAGTGAGTCAGTTACCCAGGACTTGTCTCTGTTGTGCATTTGCCTGATGTGTGCACATCTGCATGTGAATCACGCAGGGCTCATACTGTTGCGTTGATGGATGGCATGTGTACATCAGTGCATTTGGGGCTGGCAGTGAATGAAAAAGGCGGGGGTTGAAGTCTTGAGGATGCACGTATGCATGCATCTGATATGGCTGAGAACTGTTAATGCATTTGGTGCAGTGTTTGCACAACAACAACAACTTGTATTTATATAGTGCCTTTAACATTGTAAAACGTCCCAAAGCGCTTCACAGGAGTGTTATAAGACAAAAATCTGGCACCGGGCCACATAAGAAGAAATTACGGCAGATGACCAAAAGCTTGGTCAAAGAGGTAGGTCTTAAGGAGCGTCTTAAAGAAGGAAAGAGAGGTAGAGAGCTAGAGAGGTTTAGGGAGGGAGTTCCAGAGCTTCGGGCCTGGTTAGCTGAAGGCACGGCCACCGATGGTTGAGCAATTATAACCAGGGCTTTATCTAAGCTCTACCTTAACAGTACAGTGTACCTGTGAGTATAAGTAAGTGTTAAATATATTCCAAAGGCTTAAACACAGTATTAAAGAGAATGTGAAAGGATAAATCTTGGTGGTAAAGAGACTGTAAAATAGCTGTTTTTAACACGGTGAGTTTGACTGGTACTTGAAAGGAATACCTCCTATTGATACTGAGTGATGTTACCATAGGGTAGCGATTTGTATGTGCACTAACTTTACTGTCCAATTATTATCAACCAAAGTATTACACTTCAGGTGTTAAGGGTCCTTGAGTGGTGTTAATGCCACTTTGCACATTCTGATACTTGTTTAACACACTGGTAAATAATTACCACCAGTGAATGAAAACACAGATTTAGCTAGTTGTTAGGGGTCAGGTCCAATTAGCTTAAATAATCTGTACATTCCAACATTTCCAAACCCTTATGTCACAGACATTGTTAGTCATATCTGGACCAATTTTTATTGCCACGGGCAAGAATAAAACAACGTGGTTACTGTTCTCAAATAACATTTCTAATGTAAAATGAGGGCTTAAAGCTGAGACATGAGGGTGCAAACCAGACTTTTTCAGCACTGCTGCCTAGTTGAATACAGCCAAAAATGTGTTACTGAGTGCTCGGAATGAATACTGAGGAAAAGGTTGCAGTTGCAACAATTGGAACATAATTATAGAGAAAATCACATTTTGGTTTTAATTGGCATAAGCCCAGTCATCTTCAACACAAATATAATACTGAAAGTAGAAGCCAGGTGATAGCAACACAGAGCACGTGACAGAGGAAAGTGAATGGAATGTTGGCCTTTATTACAAAAGGATTTGAGTATAAGAGTAAAGACGTCTTACTGCAATTATATAGGGCCCTGGTGAGACCACACCTGGAGTATTGTGTACAGTTTTGGTCTCCTTAACTAAAGGAGGATATACTTGCCTTAGAGGGAGTACAACAAAGGTTCACTAGACTGATTACTGCAAAGGGTGGATTGCCCTATGAGGAAAGAATGAGGACTAGGCCTATATTCCCTAGAGTTTAGAAGAACAAGAGGTGATCTGATTGAAACGTATAAAATTCTTAAGGGGCTTGATAGAGTAAATGCTGGGAGGATGTTTCCCCCTAGCAGGAGAGTCTAGAAATTAGGGATCACAGTCTCCAAATAAGGGATTGGGCAGTTAGGACTGAGATGAGGAGGAATTTCTTCACTCAGAGGATTATGAATCTTTGGAATTCTCTACCCCACAGGGCTGTGGATGCTCAGTAATAGAAACATAGAAATATAGGTGCAGAAGTAGGCCATTCGGCCTTCGAGCCTGCACCACCATTCAATTAGATCATGGCTGATCATTCCCTCAGTACCCCTTTCCTGCTTTCTCTCCATACCCCTTGATCCCTTTAGCCATAAGGGCCATATCTAACTCCTTCTTGAATATATCCAATGAACTGGCATCAACAACGCTCTGTGGTAGGGAATTCCACAAGTTAACAATTCTCTGAGTGAAGAAGTTTCTCCTCATCTCAGTCCTAAATGGTCTACCCTTATCCTAAGACTGTGTCCCCTGGTTCTAGACTTCCCATCATCGGGAACATTCTTCCCGCATCTAACCTGTCCAGTCCCATCAGAATCTTGTAAGTTTCTATGAGATCCCCTCTCATCCTTCTAAACTCCAGTGTATAAAGGCCCAGTTGATCCAGTCTCTCCTCATATGACAGTCCCGCCATCCCGGGAATCAGTCTGGTGAACCTTCGCTGCATTCCCTCAATAGCAAGAATGTCCTTCCTCAGATTAGGAGATCAAAACTGAACACAATATTCCAGGTGAGGCCTCACCAAGGCCCTGCACAACTGCAGTAAGACCTCCCTGCTCCTATACTCAAAATCCCCTAGCTATGAAGGCCAAAATACCATTTGCCTTCTTCACTACCTGCATGCCAACTTTCACTGACTGATGAACCATGACACCCAGGGCTCGTTGCACCTCCCCCTTTCCTAATCTGCCGCCATTCAGATAATATTCTGCCTTCGTGTTTTTGCCCCCAAAGTGGATAACCTCACATTTATCCACATTATATTGCATCTGCCATGCATTTGCCCACTCACCTAACCTGTCCAAGTCACCCTGCAGCCTTTTAGCGTCCTCCTCACAGCTCACACCACCACCCAGTTTAGTGTCATCTGCAAACTTGGAGATATTGCACTCAATTCCTTCACCTAAATCATTAATGTATATTGTAAAAAGCTGGGGTCCCAGCACTGCTCTGCGGCACTCCACTAGTCACTGCCTGCCATTCTGAAAAGGACCCGTTTATCCCGACTCTCTGCTTCCTGTCTGCCAACCAGTTCTCTATCCACGTCAGTACATTACCCCCAATACTATGTGCTTTGATTTTGCGCACCAATCTCTTGTGTGGGACCTTGTCAAAAGCCTTTTGAAAGTCCTAGAATACAGTTAAGACAGGGATCGCTAGATTTTTGGATACTAAGGGAATCAAGGAATAAGGAGATAGTGCGGGAAGGTGGAGTTAATGTTGAAGATCAACCCTGATCTTATTGAATGGCGGTGTAGGCTCAAAGGGCTGAATGGCCTACCCCTGCTCTTAGTTCTTATTTTCTTAGAAGGTTTAGAAAATGAAGACTGCACTAATGAGAGCCAACATAATGCAAGTTTCAAAACTGTAGATGAAGTGGGAATGTAGAAGTGGCTTGGAGGAGAAAAGAGGACACTGGACCTGGAAGTAACAAAATGGGAATGTGTTTCATTTCGCAGCACTGATATCTCTCACCTTGCTGAGCAAAAGTTTAAAGAAGCATATCCCACTGCTCAGTATCAGGTGCTGTATAAATACAATATAACCTTGTATTTATATAGCACCTTTAATGTAGTGAAACGTCCCAGGAGTGGTATGAGACCAAAAATTTGACACCGAGCCACATAAGGAGAAATTAGGGCAGGTGACCAAAAGCTTTGTCAGAGAGGTAGATTTTAAGAAGCGTCTTGAAGGAGGAAAGAGAGGTAGGGAGGTGGAGAGATTTAGCCAGGGCCTAGGCAACAGAAGGCAAGGCCACCAATGGTGGAGCGACTATAATCAGGAATGCTCAAGAGGGCAAAATTAGAGGAGCGCAGATATCTCGGGGGGTGGGGGGGGGGGCGCGGTTGTGGGGCTGGAGGAGATTACATAGATAGGGAGGGGCGAGGCCATGGAGGGATTTGAAAACGAGGATGAGAATTTTGAAATCGAGGCGTTGCTTAACCGGGAGCCAATGTAGGTCAGTGAGCACAGGATTGATGGGTGAGTGGGACTTGGTGCAAGTTAGGACACGGGCAGCCATGTTTTGGATCTGTTTTAGTGCTGCTTCCCTCACCGAGGAGATTTAAAAGTATAGCTAAAATTATCACCTTACTGGCCTTGGCAACATAGATTTGCTTTCCAGAAACAGCATGGTCAATATCTTTGTATTTGTTGAGTAATGCAAATTACCTCAAAGAAGTGTTTCTGTATTTTTCACACTTTACTCGCACTGCTGTAGTAAGTCACAATCATTTGTCTCGGTGCACTGGTTCAGCGTTGCTTATTGTATTCGAACAATTTTAAATACAATTGGAAATTGATGGGGATTAGTTCAGAATATGCAGCATTAAGGCATGGTGGTAAATGCGCACAATTACCAGCATAAAACTGCCTTAATTGTCTGAAAGTAGGCCCCTGAAGGTCTTATTTGGGACCTCGCTGTCAGATCCATCAAACTTTATTGTAGAAACCTTGCCGCACAATAAAGCGAGCTATTGCCTTTCAGCATTGCAGTGGAATGCCTGCTCTGACGTCAAAGGGATTTAAAACACCAAGCATGTTGAAAATATTGAAAGCAGACCCTGAGATTCCAATATCATCCAGTAGAATGTGGAGACTGTTGTTCTTTCGAAGGAATGTTGGAACAGATTAGATTCTGCCTGGTTAATTGGAAGAGGAAGTTCTTGTGCAGGCAGCAAGAATGAGAAATATTGCTCAAGGTCAGCCATGAGTTTACTGTATGTTAATAAGAACTGCTGTCATTGAGCAACCTTGGCCCTGCCATCCAGGTATAGAGTGTTACCTTTCAGTGATCACTCGAGCACTTTGTGCAGAGAAAGTTATGGCGTGGTGTGTGATTTTACTTCATTGTAGTTCTGACGGTGATGGATGTGTCAACATTGGCTTTTTGATATTTCTTGTTTTCAGATGTTTCCTTGCAAATTAAAATCCGTTTTTAAATGTGCTCATTAAGTCTTCCAAGAATGCCAGCAGATGTCTATATCCAGACATGCACGAGATTGTATTACACGTGCAGAGGCTACCGTGCAATCTTGTCATGCTGATCGATAGTGTGGAGATATGATAATGTCTGCACAGGTGTGTTTGTACACCTATGATTCCCAATGTAATATAAGGATGCATGCTATAATTTACATATAGCATGAGAACACACACCAGTACTTACCAGCTGTGCCTACTCTACAGATACTGACTGATGCTGACATCTACCAGTGCATGTGCAGACACCAGCACTTATCGTTATCTGTGCAAACTCCTCTCTATGTCCTTTTCTGTGCTTATGACTGTGCAGTGATCATACAACTGATGTATGATATTCAGATGATTGCAATCATCTTTACTATGTGTGCAATTACTGATGTGCACTCTTATCAAATGTGTGGTTGCAAACACACAATTTTATTTATGCAGATGCTTTCATGGGTTCACCTGATACATAAAGATACAAGCAAGCACAAGTTGTTAATGTGTAATGTTACAGCAACTAGTGCGCCTCCTTACCTGTACAGTTCATAACATATGCATGTATATTATCAGCTGTGGCTCAGTGGGTAGCACGCTTCTGAGTCAAAAGGTTGTGGGTTCAAGTCCCACTCCAGGGACTTGAGCACAAAAATCTAGCCGACACTCCAGTGCAGTGCTGAGGGGGTGGTGCACTGTCGGAGGTGCCGTCTTTCAAATAAGACAAACCAAAATCCCATCATCAATCTCGGGTGAATGTAAAAGATCCCATGACGCTATTTCGAAGAAGAGCGGGGAGTTATCCCTGGTGTCTTGGCCAATATTTATCCCTCAATCAACATCACTAAAACAAATTATCTGGTTGTTATCACATTGCTGTTTGTGGGGGCTTACTGTGCGCAAATTGGCTGCCGCGTTTCCCACATTACAACAGTGACTACACTCCAAAAGTACTTCATTGGCTGTAAAGTACTTTGAGATGCCTTTCTTTTTTTTTCTTTTATATGTCACCTGATATACAAATAAATGCTGGTATGTGTCCTAACCTGTGCAGCTGTTAGTGCATTTGCAGACTTTAGTGTGAGCCTTATTTTATCAGTCGGTCATTAGCATGTGGCACTATCTATGCAGCTACTGCTGCTTGTTGTTATTGAGCATGTAGACAAAACCAAAAATCCTCATAGTGTGTGTGATACAAGTACACTGCTTCATAGTCTCTAGCACGTGTCTTCTTTGTAGGTGAACTCATCGGCACGCAATTAACCTACGAGCAGTTGCAAGTAAAAGTAGAATGACATACAAGCTCTCTCAATGGGTCAGTTTGTAATTGCCCAAGCCAATGTGGAACTGGGCTATGATGGCTCTGGTTTTCTCCCTGTTACGTTCTGAGTTAACTGATCTCAATTATAGGGACAGTAGGGTTGCTGCAATTGGCTTCAATGCCAATGGGTGAGGGAATGGAAAAAATAAACACTTGGGGTCATAATGGACGGCATGCAGGTCCAATGGAGCTGTATTCCAGTGTAAGCTAGTAGCTTCAGGACAGGAAGAAGAGGAAGAAAGGAAAACCAGAAAGAAATAAATGTACATCTATTCATTTAGATAATCCGCAAAGTCTTCTAAACCCAGAGTTTCGAACTTGTGACCCTATGGTCAGATGTGGCTCCCGAGCCCTGGCAATCTAGTCCTTGAAACTCGGGCAACTTGGTGCTATTTATTGTTCGTTCTTATTTTCTGATTGAATTTTGTGGGCCTGGAAATTTGGAAAGGGCTTTGTCTTTTTAGTGGATAAATCCTAAATCAGAATAGTAAGGTCTGTTGGTACCAACAACTTGAAATGTACGCAAATTGATATGGACATGGATTCAAATGTTGTATGTGGGCCACAAGGCTCCATGCTATGCCCCTGTCATCATCATCATCATCATAGGCAGTCCCTCAGAGTCGAGGAAGACTTGCTTCCACTCTTAACACGAGTTCTTCGGTGCCTGAACAGTCCAATACGAGAACCACAGTCTCTGTCACAGGTCGGACAGATAGTCATTGAGGGAAAGGGTGGGTGGGACTGGTTTGTCGCACGCTCTTTCCGCTGCCTGCGTTTGATTTCTGCATGCTCTCGGCGACTGGACTCGAGGTGCTCAGCGTTCTCCCGGATGCACTTCCTCCACTTAGGGCGGTTTTTGGCCAGGGACTCCCAGGTGTCAGTGGGGATGTTGCACTTTATCCAGGAGGCTTTGAGGGTGTTGTAATGTTTCCGCTGCCCACCTTTGGCTCGTTTGCTGTAAAGGAGTTCCGAGTAGAGCACTTGCTTTGGGAGTCTCGTGGCTGGCATGCGAACTATGTGGCCTGATCAAGTGTGGTCAGTGCTTCAATGCCCCTGTACGGCCCAGCTGTACATCATGGTCACGTCACGTCACCCTGTGATGCTTATACTTGTATTTTTTTTAATGTATTTATTCATGGGATGTGGGCGTCGCTGGCAAGGCCAGCATTTATTGCCCATCCCTAATTGCTCTTGAGCAGCTGGTGGAGAGCCGCCTTCTACAACTGAGTGACTCGCTGGGCCATTTCAGAAGGCAGTTAAGAGTCAACCACATTGCTGTGGGCCTGGAGTCACATATAGGCCAGACCGGGTAAGGTTGGCAGATTTCCTTCCGTAAAGGACATTAGGGGACCAGATGGGTTTTTACAACAATCTGGTAATTTCACCATTACTTTTTATTCCAGATTTTTTTTTAAACTAAATTAACTGAATTTATATTCCCCAGCTGCTGTGGTGGGATTTGAACTCATGCCCCAGATCATTAGTCCAGGCCTCTGGATTACTGGTCCAGTAACATAACCACTATGCTGCTGTACTGTACCTGTGGCTCGAAGTCTGAAATGTGTGGCTTTGGGAAGGCTCAGTGCATTTATTGTTAATGCGTATTGTAATTACAAATAAACACGTAAGGAATTAACTCGGAGATGATGCCATTGTGCGCTTCTTTTGTTTAGATTTAGGCCATTCCTCAGAGCTGACTTTCACCTTGGAACCCAGTGACGTTGTGGCGGTCGAGGCTCATCCTCTGAAACTGCACTGCCAAGTGGAGGGGATGGAGCCCATCAGCAAGTCCTGGAGGAAGAATGGGGTCCTGTTGTCTGATAGTGAACACATCGCGCTGCTCGCCAATGGATCACTCTACATCACAAAATTTCAGAAGCTGAGGGAAGACGGATCCTCTGACGCGGGTGAATATGACTGCACGGCCCAAAATCGCTTAGGACTACTGGTCAGCCGGAAGGCAAGAGTGCAGGTTGCAAGTAAGTGAACCTGATCCACCTCTGAGAAGGGACGGTTACTGCAGAGCCTGACAGGGTCATAGATAAGATGATTATATAATCATTGGTAGATAAGGAAGGGACGAGACCCTTTGTGCCCATACTGGTGTTTGCTCTCCCATCAAAGCCATCTGCTCTGATCCCACTTCCTTGCTAAGAACATACAAAATAGGAGCCGGAGTCGGCCATTTGGCCCCTCGAGCCTGCTGCGCCATTTAATATCATGGCTGATCTGATCATGGACTCAGCTCCACTTCCCTGCCCGCTCCCCATAACCCTTTATTCCCTTATCGTTCAAAAATCTGTCCATCTCCGCCTTAAATATATTCAATGACCCAGCCTCCACAGTTCTCTGGGACAAAGAATTCCACAAATTTAAAACCCTCTGAGAGAAGAAATTCCTCCTCGTCTCAGTTTTAAATGGGCGGCCCCTTATTCTGAGACTATGTCCCCTAGCTTTAGTTTCCCCTATGAGTGGAAATGTCCTCTCTACAGCCACCTTGTCGAGCCTCCTCATTATCTTATATGTTTCGATAAGATCACCTCTCATTCTTCTGAACTCCAATGAGTATTGGCCCAATGTCCTCAACCTATCTTCATAAGTCAACTCCCTCATCTCCGGAATCAACCTAGTGAACCTTCTCTGAACAGCCTCCAATGCAAGTACATCCTTCCTTAAATATGGAGATCAAAACTGCACGTAGTACTCCAGGTGTGGCCTCACCAATACCCTGTACAGCTGTAGCAGGACTTCTCTACTTTTATACTCTATCCCCCTTGCAATAAAGGCCAACATTCTATTTGCCTTCCTGATTACTTGCTGTACCTGCATAATGACTTTTTGTGTTTCATGCACAAGGACCCCCAGGTCCCTTTGTACTGCAGCACTTTGCAATTTTTCTCCATTTAAATTATAATTTGCTTTTCTATTTTTTCTGCCAAAGTGGATAACCTCACATTTTCCCACATTATATTCCATCTGCCAAATTTTTGCCCACTCACTTAGCCTGTCTATATCCCTTTGCAGATTTTGTGTGTCTTCCTCACAATTTGCTTTCCCACCCATCTTTCTATGATCAGCAAACTTGGCTACATTACACTCGGTCCCTTTATCCAACTCATTATTATAGATTGTAAATAGTTGAGGCCCCAGCACCGATCTCTGTGGTACCCCACTAGTTACAGTTTGCCAAGTGGAAAATGACCATTTTATCCCGACACTCTGTTTTCTGTTAGTTAGCCATCCTCTATCCATGCTAATATATTACCCCCAACCCTGTGAACTGTTATCTTGTGCAGTAACCTTGCTCTTGCTCCATGTTTGTTTCCTTCTCCAGTGTTCATTTAATTTCGTTGGGGATCAATAAGTTCTTCACCAACTGCATTGTGTGTTTTGCATTCAGCCGAATGCAGCAGTGACTGATTTACCTGAAATTGGCACATGGATGAAGCTAAAGTGTGACTTCAATACAGTACCCAATATGCCAGTCTCTCCACAGGGATCAGAGAGTTCCTGTTGGTCAACTGCTGATGACCTGCTCCAGGGGTCATAGTTGCATGATAAGACCTAGTCATCATCATAGGCAGTTCCTCGGAGTCGAGGAGGACTTGCTTCCACTCTTAAAATGAGTTCTTAGGTGGCTGAACAGTCCAATACGAGAACCACAGACTCTGTCACAGGTGGGGGCAGATAGTCGTTGAGGGAAAGAGTGGGTGGGACTGGTTTGCCGCACGCTCTTTCCGCTGCCTGCGCTTGGTTTCTGCATGCTCTCGGCGATGAGACTCGAGGTGCTCAGCGCCCTCCCGGATGCACTTCCTCCACCTAGGGTGATCTTTGGCCAGGGACTCCCAGGTGTCAGTGGGGATGTTGCACTTTATCAGGGAGGCTTTGAGGGTGTCCTTGTAACGTTTCCTCTGCCCTACTCCCCAATATAGAGCATGTCAAAAAATGTCAGAATCTGCCTGACGGGTGAAATGTTTGCTACTCCTATCAAGGAAACCGTATTCTGAATCACGTTATCACACAGCAAAATTAATGAAGTACTTTAACAGAAGCAATATATAATTAACTCTCTTTGCAGGTCACTGGGAAGGTATTGCCTCTGACAAAAGCAGTTCCAGAGGGTAAGGTGGCATGGTGCCATGCAGTGTCGTGGAATGCTAGGGCACCACTTTAGTTTGTAATTTGCCATATGGAAAGTTCTCACCAGCCGTGAGAGAAATTTTTAGACTTTAGACTTACATTAATATAACGCCTTTCACGACCACCATACATCGCAAAACGCTTTACAGCCAAAGAAGTACTTTTGGAGTGTAGTCATTGTTGTAATGTGGGAAACATGGCCGCCAACTTGCACACAAGCAAGCTCCCACAAACAGCAATGTGATAATGACCAGATAATCTGTTTTTTTGTTATGTTGATTGAGGGATAAATATTGGTCAGGACACTGGGGATAACTCCCCCTGCTCTTCTTCAAAATAGTGCCATGGGATTTTTAACATCCACCTGAGAGAGCAGACGGGGCCTCGGTTTAACATCTCATCCAAAACGACAGCACCTCCAACAGTGCAGCACTCCCTCAGCACTGCACTGGAGTGTCAATGTAGATTGATGTGCTCAAGTTCCTAGAGTGGGATTTGAACCCACAACCTTCTGACTCAGAGGCGAGTGTGCTACCCACTGAGCCACAGCTGACACTGTTGGTGACTGGAGGTCCAGTGCTTTTCCACGGGAATGTCGAAAGGAGAGTTTGTGGGGGGACAGGGGACTGGAAGGAGTGGAGCCGCACGTTATCAGTGACTGTAGAGCAGTTTTGTAAAGCAGGATTGGAAGAGGAGTGAGATCCAGCAGACTCACATGGCTGGAGAAGCTACGTGATCTGAAGAGAACTGAAGAGGAAAAATAAAATAAGAAAATTCAAAATAAAACTTACAAGAAATAAATAGCACCTGAAGGTTTTCTATTAAGTGATGCATTGGAGAGCAGTTATGGCCAGAAGGTTTCAACTTTTAATATCACCAACTCCTGATCTTTGTGTTTTTCAGTTCGGGTAGTGGTCACTTGCCTCTATGAGAGTCGGCAATTTGGGATTGATGTTGAGGTGTGGGCAATGAGAATGTGATACCGTTTCCACAGCACAGAGTCCACTTTGGATGGCCTGTTGGTGATTTCATGGGCTATATTGCTGTAGCAATGGCACCGGGCACTATTATAGCTATTTTTCAAAATCACCCTGTCCTGACCCTAAAGTATGTAATTAATTTTCTGAATGGAGTGAAGCCTGTGGAGGTTACTATTCAGCTGCTGATTATTTAAACCTGACCTGAAGTAAACAGGTCATCCATTAGACGCAGGCCAGTGCATTGACCGTACTTTGACCATTACTTCATTGAATTTATTGTGTTCTATTTGTGGAAACAAATAGACGTCATTGCATTTATTTGTAAGAGCTCAGGTATTTCAATTCCCTGGGAATTGATGGGCCAGATTGGACATCATATGACAGGAAACTTGAAATGTTTGGATAGCGGTCATATGCTGGCAACCACATCCGATACTAGGGTTACATGAGGTGGGCCTTCATTTGGACGCAAGTTATCAATAGGTGATTGTCAAGGTCCTTACTGATTGGCTGAGCCATCTGCTCAGTGTGAGAATTGGATTGAGCTCAGATCCTGGTCTATGTTGGGTTTGTCCCATCTTAGTTATTGCTTCATGGT
Organism: Pristiophorus japonicus; assembly: GCF_044704955.1. Classification (NCBI taxonomy): domain Eukaryota; kingdom Metazoa; phylum Chordata; class Chondrichthyes; family Pristiophoridae; genus Pristiophorus; species Pristiophorus japonicus. The sequence goes on from NC_091993.1 coordinate 18,359,314, forward strand.
CCTTTTTCTCATGGCTCTTCTCGATCCCCCATGCAGTATGCTGTTTGATAGATTCTGCTTTTGATTAACTCGCTTCACTGACCAGTCATACCAACGGCTCATATTTATAAAGCTGCGTTCCAACAATTGCAGAGCGCGCACAGGTCAGCCGAGGCTGGGAGTAGTACAGTGAAGGCAATGCCCGGAGCAGGCTAGACGAAGCTCACCCACAAGCTCAGCACAATACCTGTTCATTTACTTCATCTTCTCGATGTCTTTTTTCTATCATCATCACCATAGGCAGTCCCTCGGAATCGAGGAAGACTTGCTTCCACTCTTAAAATGAGTTCTTAGGTGGCTGAACAGTCCAATACGAGAACCACAGTCTCTGTCACAGGTGGGACAGATAGACGTTGAGGGAAAGGGTGGGTGGGACAGGTTTGCCGCACGCTCTTTCCGCTGCCTGCGCTTGATTTCTGCACGCTCTTGGCGATGACCCTGCTGGTATCCAACGCTGTGGGTCTTGGTACTGCACCCGTTTCTTAATTCTTAAAAACATCTGGGAACAACTCGGGTGTAATACTAGTGCAGCCACCGAACTTGTACGGAGCAGTAAAGCCAGGAAGTTGCCTAGGAGCAAGTTAGCTAGGCACTCCAACTCCGCAGCCTGGGAGCAGATTAGAAAAGTACAGCCCAGCCTTGGAACAATACAGGTTGGTGCAGCCTTCAATTTTCCCACATGTGTCTTGCCCCTATTCAGCAATGCTCCGCCCAGCTGCCCAGTTTTGATTGATTATGGCTGGGCCAAGAACATCCTTTGGCTCCATTGAGGGATGCATTACTGGGCCAGAAAGCTTCACTATGAGGCTGCCCCATTCCATCACTTTCTGTTTAATAAATTAAACAATAGGTCACAAGGAACTGTATCAGGTTCAGCATTCTGAAGATAACATCTTAAACAATATCCAAAAAAGACCAAAGAGGTCAGCTCTTGCCCTGAGAACCCATGGGGAAAATAAATATGTAATTGAGATGCTGGCTTGCAGAAATATTCGACACATTACCATAAAGAGAGATGGGCTTTGTGGGTGAATAATAGAGAGATTCCTCTGGAAAATCCAGATGGAACCATCCTTCATGATTAAATCTGAAGAGCAAAGTGAAAACAATGAATCCTAAAATTACGAACAAGACTTACGCTCAAAATAAATGTATTTAAAAAATATTATTGAACCTTAAACCTTTATTGGGTCAGGAGGACACCATGTGCTGACTTGAAGCCAATAGACATGGTTTAGTGCTTTTGGATAGACTTGATAATGGAATAACATATTATGGACAATTGTGATTCTGTAGTAGTTCTTGAAACTGCACCTTTTATGCTTAAAGTTTACAAAGGTTGTCCCAAAATGAAATAAATGACCCTAACTGAGATGACACACGATTTGTCACTGGGTTAAAGGCTGACACCAGACCTGAGGAAGCAAAGTCACATTCTGCTGCTTACAGACAAAGTAACTATCTTGAAAACCCATCTCCCAATCTGTACAAAGCCTTATGTACTTTGAGCCTATCTGTAATCTAATTCCCTTGGAATTGGTTGGACAATCCGCAACTTGTGTAATTTGATGAAACTGTCTGCCGGGTTCGTAAATCACAACGTGACCTCTGGAACACTCCCCTGATGAAGACCATTGATTGTATCGCTCAATAAGGAGAATTTATCATCAGCAGGACGCACTGTCCTTCTGTCTGTCTCCACACAGGGCTGCATATCTCCTGGTGCTGCTGCCAGCCTGTCCTGTTTCTTCGGAGTTTCGAGTGGGGGCGGGGGGTGTGGGGAGGGGGGACCTTTTTCTGATGGATTTTGAACACGTACTAAGCCATTGCAATCATTTCTTAGAATCTCCATTCCTTTAGTATTCCTGCTGGTCAGTTCTGCTGGTTCTCATGTCACCTGTGTCCTTGTCCTCTGAAGGTCCATGGGAAATTATAAATTAGATGCCAGCTGAGACAATGCAGTGGTTTGATTGGCTTTCATTGTGCTGTTAATGTTTGCAATGAATCTTGAAGTCACATTACATTTGTTCCATTTCCACACCATCTCTTGCAGTTGCTTATCTGGTTTCCGGTGAAGTTACATAAAATTTTAGTTATCAGTGTGTTCTATATATAATAGTGTACAATAATGTATTGTTATGTTACAGTATTTTGGACTCACTTGCACTCCAAAGTGTGTGCTTTGAGGCATTTCCATATGATAATGCCATTTATAAATGCAAGTAGTATTTTATTTATCATTTATTAAGTAACACAACAAACTGATATAGTTGCAATGCGAAGAGCAAGGAGTCCTCCTAGTGTCCTGGCTAACTCTCATCTCTCACCCAAGCATGACCAAAACAGATTGAATGGTCCTTCATCTCATGTTCTGTTTGTGGGACCTGGTTGTGTGCAAATTGGCTGCCTCATTTGCCTAGAAAGGCACCAGTGACTACACTTCCAAAGTGTTCAGAGGATGTAAAAGTGCTATAACAAAGGCAAATTCTTACTTTCTAATTAACTTCAGGCTGTGTGCAGGTTAAGAATTTTAACAAACCAGAAATTATTTTGCCTCATCTTAAAAACAATCTATCTGAGTAAAATGCCTGTACACACATCTGCTGCCAACTTTGTGCGGTCCGAAGCAGTGTTTCGCTGCTGGGCCACTGTCAGGATTGCTGCAACACAATGTATCACGGAGTGATGAGACATGGTTTTCAAACCTCACACTGAGCTCCTGTTTTCGAATGTGCTGCCCCAGGCAATTGACAAGGGAGGCCCATCTCATCCTCAGTGCAAGGGGAGAAACACAACTACGGGGGCAGATAGGTTCTGTAAGGAGGGCACAATGATGATTTCCAGCTCTGACAACATCCCACAGCCAGGCAGCCCGTGAACAGAAGCCCCAGAAACATATAGAGCAGCAGGTCTGCTGAGCGCTGAACGATAGCCAGGCCCGAACTGGCTTCCAGGCTGCCAGTTCGTTCACATAACCAATCTCTAAGTAGCTGAGTCTTTACATTTCCATAATTTTCTGAAATTAGCTGCAGTAAAGATATGGGGGTGAAATTCATCTTCAGCTAAGCCAGGTGTGAAATGTATGCACCTTTGAGTATACTCACGGGTTTGCAGAGCTGTTGACGTGGCCATTAACCGGTCCAGGCAGCGGGCGGTCGAGGGGGTCGTTCAGCCTCACTGCCTGCCTCTCTTCCACGGTTACATCCGAGCCAGGGTGTCCCTGGAGATGGAGCATGCGGTGTCCACTGGTACGCTTGCGGCCTTCCGCGAGAGGTGGGCGCCGGAGGGACTGAGTGCATCATCACCCCTGACAACCAAATTTTTGTCTAACGTCCAACGTTTAATTTGTTTAATGTGTCAGTTTTAGTGCCCCTTTAATAAGGGGCCACTTAATTATTGTTTCAACTTAAAATAGTTGTAGAGCTGTTGAGTTGGGAGTGGCTTAGCCAGTCACGTGATGTTCACAAGACTCAATAAAACCCCAGCCAGTTGGGTTCGGGGGATCCACGATGAGGCAGGTGAACATAAAAACATAAGAAATAAGAGCAGGAGTAGGCCATAAGGCCCTTCGAGCCTGCTGCACCATTCAGTAAGATCATGGCTAATCTGATTGGCCTACAAGTTGCAGATTGTCCAACCAATTCCAAGGGAATTAGATTACAGATAGGCTCAAAGTACAGATTGGGAAATGGGTTTTCAAGATAGTTACTTTGTAAGCAGCAGAATGTGACACTGCTTCCTCAGGTCTGGTGTCAGCCTTTAACCCAGTGACAAATCGTGTGCCATCTCAGTTAGGGTCTTCATTTCATTTTGGGACAACCTTTGTAAACTTGAAGCATAAAAGGTGCAGTTTCAAGAACTATTACAGAATTACAATTGTCCATAATATGTTATTCCATTATCAAGTCTATCCAAAAATACTAAACAATGTCTATTGGCTTCAAGTCAGCACGCTGGTTGTGAGCCTAGTGGGTTAACTGGTAATGTGTAGTGTGATTGCTAAACCCTTCGCTAATAAATCAACTAGTTCTTAATAGCAATGTGTTGCTGTGAATTCTTCAGCAAAGAACCCACAAAGCAAATACATTACAAGGTGTTGCACACAAATTAGGTGAGGTGTATAAAGGGCCCCATTCTACAGAGGTAATGGGGATTGTCACATGTGTAAATACAGAAGGCAAAGTTCAGGCATACAGTATAGAGGACAGTGGAGTTCAGGCGTGCAAATGCAGGGATGCAGATCATCGGGCGTGTAAATGCAAATAGCAGAAATCGCAAACAGAGGCTGAGGAATGTCAACACAGAGGGCAGGTAGCATTCGATAAGTAACTGCGGACAGAGCAAACACCGAAAGTGCTTTGTGCAGCCCCTTGCCCAGCAGGTCACTGAGGTGCTGAGCCTAAGTGGAAAGCTGTTCACAAAAAAAAATATAATACCTCGTTCCTGTTGTCTCAATCTGCGGAAACCCGTCACTAATTCGGCGTCTGGGGAGGGGTAAAACAGAGCAGGCATGGTGCCACATGATATGTGGTGTGGGCACTGATTGTGGCGAGAGGTGAGAGTGGGGTGAGGCGGTCCCTCACCCAGAGGCCTCGGCGGTAAAGTTACCCTGGCAGTGAGAGAGAGCACAGCAAGGGCACAAAGGCGACCCGGCTTCATCTGGCCCCGTGAATGAGATCACTTCCAAGAAGCACTTTATCCTTTCCACTGTTATCTCTTTGAAGCCTTTTTTTTTCCATTTAGCGGCCCTCATTACGTTTCACTCAGTTTGTCCCTGGGAAGCGATTTATCATCTCAATGTCCTTCCAGGAGTAACTGTGGTCCTTGTAGGTCATAAGAGCAGTCTCTCACATTGTTCTCTCACAATCCAGTCACTAAGCAACTGCACACACTGCGCCTGGCTGTAGGGGAATGGCTCTCATTATCACCTCAGAAGAGTCCTTCTACTTTAAGCTGTCATTGGAAAGATTTGAAGGGCTGCAATTTGCTGTTGGGTTTTTTAAGCCATTTAGCTTGAGATCTATCCATCGATTGAAGGTATATCGCAGGCCGAGATCCTTGCCCTTTCTCCATAAGTGGCACTGCGCCTCTGTTTTATTTTTAGAAGACAGAAAAACATTACATTTTTTTAAAAAAAGAGGGCAAGATGTCAGCAAGCAAAATGTTTAGACCAGCCTCCGAGCAAGTGAAAGAGAAATGGTCTGTTTTTAGGGCTGTGACACCAATCTAAAGCGCAGTTCTATTCATATTCAAATGTTGCCATTCAGATGCTGAGAATCGGCTTCACTTTAAGGAGCTGACAATACACGCAGAGGCCCAAACTGCTGTCTCTCATGTAATCCTTACAGATATGGGTAATCCATTCTCTGGCAACTCGTCTAGGCCACTCTGTTGGAATGCATTAATTCCTGCTGGTTAGTGACTTTATTGCTTTTATGGAGTGCAAGGAGTGGGGGCTGTTACTGTCCCGCATATTATCGTAAGCTTTTACATTTGGAGAAATCATAAGAACGTAACCAGGTATGGACGAGCAAAAAATAAAAAGGGGCCATAAATCTGTCTGGGACTGAATGAATCTCCCGCTGCATTCTGCTATAAATTAGGGTCGGTCACATCCTGCGAGATTACATCACTTAGGCTGCTGAAGAATTACACCATTAGATTTAAGGAGAAAGGGCAATTCTACTTGGGGTAATGGCGACCTCATCATATCGGCCCACTGACTGGGACAAAGACTTGAAAAAGGCATGGAGCTCGATGCTTTCTCCGTTGAAACTTGCAGGATCAGAACTTTAATGTCACACACAAAATGTGGTAAAAATCCTCTCGGGCGAACCACTCAGCCTGCCCTTTCCCAAATCCCTCAGGGAAGGAGCGCCCAGCATTTCCCTGCCGCTGGAAGCCTGACTACTTTTCGCTTTTAAATTTGTGAAACCATTGTCTGGCAATAAAACAGCAACCCGTTCCCTCGCCATAGATTTGGACAACACACTGCCGTTTCCTCACATAAGGAACGCATCCAAGAGGTCATGTTGACATATCAGCATCAAAGCGTCGACATTCCTCTGGGAACTGTGGAATTTCTTTCCTGGGGCTGGACAGCTCTTCACGGCAGGCTGCCCCGCTCCTGCCAGGATCCTGCTTCTGCGGAGCAGCGCTGGATCACACGCCTGTCAAATGCTGGTACCTCTTCAAAGTTCATTGATGAATGGCTTTTCTTTGTCCGCCCTAAGAGCCTCCTATTATGCGCCTTTGAAGTCACATTTTGCTCTTGCTTCTGTCACCGAGCTGCATTACTAATTTTCACAGGTCAGGGGAGAGTGACAATAGTAGCTCTCTCAATGTGCGCTAAGAAATAACGGGAATTGTGATTTAAAAAGTTGGTCGCCTTTAATATGTGGGCTCCGAGAAGCAGGCTGACTTTTAGACTTGGAGCTTGAAGGCTGGCAAAGGTTGCCGTCAAAATCTTTGCGTTTGAATCTGACTGCAATATTGATGCATATTTCAACCATCTTCGTCTGATTGGAAGGCGCAGGGAAGCGAAGGGTGCCCCAAATAAAGATTGTTTTCCCTCCCGGATTATTTCTGAGTGGGAGGAGTCTCTCGGGAGTCAGGGGGTGACAATGGGCAGTGCTGATCTATTCCAGAGTTCCACTAATACAACGAGTTTCTTGGGTCTGTGACGGGCGACAAGTTTCTAGAAGAGGCAGCGTGTTTGTTGAGGGTATCTCAACATCAGCTTGCATTTATATAGCGCCGATATATTATGCTGTCTGGGCCCTAAGCTCTGGGACTCCCTCCCTAAACTGCTCTGTCTTACCTCTCTTTCCTCCTTTGAGGTGCTTCTTAAAACCCACCACTTTAACCAAGCTTTTGGTCATCTGCCTTAATTTCTTCTTTTGTGCTTCGGTGTCAAATATATCTGTTTTGTCTTGTCATCATCATCATCATAGACAGTCCCTCCGAATCGAGGAAGACTTGCTTCCACTCCTGAAGTGAGTCCTTAGGTGGCTGAACAGTCCAATACGAGAGCCACAGTCCCTGTCACAGGTGGGACAGATAGTTGTTGAGGGAAAGGGTGGGTGGGACAGGTTTGCCACACGCTCTTTCTGCTGTCTGCGTTTGATTTCTGCATGCTCTCGGCATTGAGACTCAAGATGCTCAGCGCCCTCCCGGATGCATTTCCTCCACTTAGGGCGGTCTTGGGCCAGGGATTCCCAGGTGTCAGTGGGAATGTCGCACTTTATCTGGGAGGCTTTGAGGGTATCCTTGTAGCGTTTCCGCAGTCCACCTTTGCCTTGTTTGCCGTGACGGAGCTCTGAGTAGAGCACTTGCTTTGGGAGTTTCGTGTCTGGCATTCGGACTTGTGGCCTGCCCAGCGGAGCTGATCACGTGTGGCCAGTGCTTCAATGCTGGGGATATTGGCCTGAATGAGGACGCTGATGTTGGTGCGCCTGTCCTCCCAGGGGATTTGTAGGATCTTACGGAGACATCATTGGTGATATTTCTCCAGCAACTTCAGGTGTCTACTGTACATGGTCCATGTCTCTGAGCCATACAGGAGGGCAGGTATTACTACAGCCCTGTAGACCATGAGCTTGGTGGCAGCTTTGAGGGCCTGGTCTTCAAACACTCTTTTCCTCAGGCGACCGAAAGCTGCACTGGCGCAATGGGGGTGGTGTTGGATCTCGTCGTCGATGCCTGCGCTTGTTGATAGGAGGCTCCCGAGATATGGAAAGTGGTCCACGGTGTCCAGGGCTGCACCGTGGATCTTGATGACTGGGGGGGGGGGGGCAGTGCTGTGCGGTGAGGACAGGCTGGTGGAGGACCTTTATCTTATGGATATTTAGCGTAAGGCCCATGCTTTCGTATGTCTCAGTAAATGTTTTGTCTTGTAACACTGCTGTGAAGCTCCTTGGGACGTTACAGGCACTATATAAATAAAAGTTATTATTAACGTAGAAAGCTGCCCAAAGCACTTCACAGAGACCGACTCAGACCAATCTAGATGCCAAGCCAAAGAAGGAGATATTAGGAGGACTGACCAACTGGTCAAAGAGGTGGCTTCTAAGGAGGCTTTTGAAGAAGGAGAGAGAGAGGTAGGGGGGTTTACGGAGGGAGTTCCACAGGGTGCGGCTGAAGGCTAATGGTGGGGCAAACAGAGTCAGAATGCACAAGAGGCCAGACTCGGAGGGACAGAGAGTTCGGGGGGGTGGGTGTGGGGGGGCGGTGGAGGTTGTAGGGCTGGATGAGGTTACAGAGATAGGGAAGGGTTAAGTCATGAAGGGATTTAATTTAAACCTGAGGATGAGAATTTAAAATTGCAGGTGTTAGGGGAGCTGGGAGCCAATGTAGGTCAGCAAGGACAGAGGTGACGGTGAGTGGGATGGTGCAGGATAGACATGGGCAACAGTGTTGTGGATGTGCTGAAATTTATGGGGGGGGGGGGGGCGGAGCATGAGAGGCCAGCCCAGAATAGCCAAATCTGGAGGTGACAAAACGATGGATGAGTGCTTCAATGGCAAATAAACTGAGGCAGAAGTGAAGGCAGGTGATGTTACAGAGCTGGAAATATGCAGTCTTTGTAATGGAGAGGATATGAAGGTTGGAAGTTAGCTTGAGGTTAAATACCCCATGAAATATTTGGCTTATTTGTTTGTGGATGTGAGTGTGTTGGGTTGTTCTTGTGAGGATGTGAATTTATTCGTGTTTGAATGCGGCTGTGAGTTTACTGCGGTATTGGGAGCAGTAACCCTCTCACTGGGCTACCCCTCACTTGGCTCCATTACCCCTGCACGCCACTGGATCCCTGCACACGTGGTGGGAGCTTACCGGTGCTTGGTACCGTTGAGCTGGATTGTTGGAGCTGATTAAGTTCCAGCACTCCCCCTGTGCACTCTTGGAGGTCTTTAAACATTGGCTCTGCCAGCCATTCCCTAAGCCCCATGGACTTGGCCAAGTGGGGTGTATCTCTACAGGGAGAGAGTGTACACTCTGTATTTGGCAAACGTAAATTCCACACCTGCAGATTTTTCTGTAGCCTGGTTCGGAGAGTCTTTAAACACGTTGATGACATTCCACACGTTCCAGATACCCAACTAACCGAGAGAACTGCCATCCCTAAGGCAATCAGCGAGGTCAGCACAGATCAAAGGTCGAACCCTGGGACTTTCCCAATCCGTTTGCCTCAGTTCCTTACCAGTTGAGCCATTAGGGCAGTTCCGTGTTTACAATTTTAAATACTATCATCCACTTTAGCTTATACTTTTTGTAATGACTAAGACAGCTATGTTTGACTGAATTTTCAGTGGTGATTGCTCCAGGTGCTCTGGAACCTCCCCGATGGTCCCCTTTACCGTGTAAAATGAACAGTGTGTGTCTCAGTACACAAAGTGGGTATAAGGCTACTGCACTAAACATCTGTAAAATCAAATAATGTTTGAAGTTGTTACTCCACAGAGGGTACAGGATTAAAAGGGAGGCAATAAACAAGCCCTTTGCCAGCTTGTATCCTTCCTGGCCAATATTTATTCATCAATCAACATAACAAAAAAACAGATTATCTGGTAATTATCACATTGTTGTTTGTGGGAGCTTACTGCGTGCAAATTGGCTGTTTCCCACATTACAACAGTGTCTACACTCCAAAAAGTACTTCATTGGCTGTAAGGTGCTTTGAGATGTCCGGTGGTTGTGAAAGGCGCTATATAAATGTAAGTCTTTCTTTTTTATTCTATATTCTTACAAAGCAACCAAACTTCTGACATCATGTGGGAACCATTCTAGTGCAAAGCATTTCTCCCAGATCATGAGCACCGCATTGTGTGGAATTTGCTGTCCTTCAGTGTTCTTGGGGACAGTGTCTTTTACTGTGATTTGGCCAATGCGTGTCTTTGTACATGGCAGTATGTGCCATAGTGTAGAGCTTGGTGTCTCTTGCCATGATGTGTACTGTATCTGTCATTGAACTGCGACAGTGTGCTACCTTGCTGGGGTCGGCATCTGTTAACTGTCTTCTTAGGCAGTCCCTCGGAGTCGGGGATGACTTGGTTCCACACTAATATGAGTTCTTAGGTGACTGATGAGACCAATGCGGGACCTACAGTCTCTGTCACAGGCGGGGGTTGGAGGGACGGGTGGGTGGGGTGCTTGGGTTGTCGTGCGGTTCCTTCCGCTGTTTGTGCTTGGCTTCCGCGTGCTCCCGGCAAAAAGACTCGAAGTGCTCGGCACCTTCCCAGATGCTTCTCCTCCACTTGGAGCGGTCTTGGGTCAGGGATTCCCAGGTGTCAGTGGGGATGTTTCACTTTTTCAAGGAGGCTTTGAGGGCGTCCTTGACGTGTTTCCTCTGCCCACCTGGGACTCGCTTGCCGTGTTGGAGCTCTGCGTAGAGCACTGGGGACAGTATTGCAAAGGGGATGGAGTATAAAAGCAGGGAAGTCTTGCTCCAGCTATATGAGGTATTGGTGAGGCCACACCTGGAATACTGCGTGCAGTTTTGGTTTCCATATTTACGAAAGGATATATTTGCTTTGGAGGCAATTAAGAGAAGGTTCACTAGGTTGATTTCAGCGATGAGAGGGTTGACTTATGAGGAAAGGTTGAATAGGTTGGGCTTCTACTCATTGGAATTCAGAAGAATGATCTTATCGAAATGTATAAGATTATGAGGGGGTTTGACCAGGTGGATGCAGAAAGGATATTTCCACTAATGGGGGAGACTAGAACTAGAGGGCATGATCTTAGAATAAGGGGCCACCCATTTAAAACAGAGATGAGGAGAAATTTCTTTTCTCAGAGGGTTGTAAATCTGTGGAATTCACTGCCTCAGAGAGCTGTAGAAACTGGGACATTCAATAAATTTAAGTCAGAAATAGACAGTTTCTTAAACAATAAGGGAATAAGGGGTTATAGGGAGCGGGCGGGGAAGTGGAGCTGAGTCCATGATCAGATCAGCCATGATCTTATTGAATGGTGGAGCAGGCTCCAGGGGCCGTATGGCCTGCTCCTGTTCCTATTTCTTATGTTCTTATGTTCTTCTTAGTATTTGTTACTGTGCTGGAGTTGATATCTCTAACTCTGCTTGGTACTAAGGATTATGTCTGTTACTGTGGCGAGGATGATATCTGTTGCTGGTCTGCAGATAGTATCTTGGTATAGTATCTGTTAATGTGCCAGGAGCTCTTTGTAATTTGCTCATTACTGCTTATTTGTTGTAGTCATATTCTAAAACACAATGGAAAGTGTTGCATCTCCAGGTAAATGTTATGACTATCGTGTGATAAGAAGCCCCACAATAACTGATAAGTGCTGTTCTGAACATTACAGGAGGGCATGAGGTCAGTGAAGAAATAAAACAGCACCAGCAATAAAATGCCTTTATTATCCAAGTGATTTGGGAAAATTGGAACAGAGAGCAGTACCCTTTGGTAGCGAGAGATAGTTATTTTGTTCTAAGCCCTCATCACCATAGAGACCGCTGTATGAAGCTGCAATTAAGCCTTTCATAACCTCTTCAGGAGTCCAGTGCAAATTTTGCATTGAAGAAATATGCAGAGATTTGGTTTATTTTTTGTATATAGATATATATATATATATATGTACGAGATTTCTTGACTTTTTAAAATATTCTACAGGACTGTGACTGACAAGAATTCATTTTTTATTCCTTCACACTGTTGGAAGCGACAGGAGAAGGATTTATGTGACAGCCCCTGTTCATCAATCTGTCTTGTTTACTGTCCATCAATTCTAGCTTGTCACCTCAATAAAGTACAAATCACTGAATTTCTGCCGAACTTTCCAGGGCATGGAAGCGGTTATTTAATGATGTCTGAAACACAATATAAAGTGTGAGTAAATCTCAGCATTCTGCAGCGTGTGACAGACTCCCATGATTACATTCTGCAGCAGTGAAAACATGTATTTAAAATTCAATTTAATAAAATTAGTATATGCAGCAATGAAAGCTGTTGTCGAAACATTTTCTAAATTCCAATATTAAAATATTCATTCTTAGCTTGGCACTTAACTGAGATGTTTCCTTGTAACCTCACTGGGTGGCGTTCTAAAAGGATTTCTGGGCCTAAAAATATGCCTTGGGCGGGGGCACAGAATGGGTGGTGTCGGCTCGGCTGCCCGTTGTACGCAGCGCCTGATGTTCCGTTGTATTGACTGCACGGGAACTGAATATCAGGCTCTGTGTGTAATGGGCGGCCGATCCAATATCGCCCGCTTTGCACCGTCGCCCGAGATGAATTTCCAACCTCTACTAATGGTAATCTGATTGTGGAACTGAAATGGCTCGCTGTGACACCAACATGTGGTTCTGTATTATCTTTTCCCCACATAATCATTCAAAAATGGAATCTGAAAAAAATGTCCGTAGCCATTTTCTTTTGTCAGTAACTGAAATTTCTTATGTGCAAAATAAGACCACAGAGCAAGATCATTTTCACTGGCCTATTGTGTGCAATCCTGCCGGCAATCCACTAGTAAGAAAGAAAGACTTGCATTAATATCGCACCTTTCGTGACTTCAGGATGTCCTAAAACACTTTACAGCCGGAGAAGTACTTTTGAAGTGTAGTCACTGTTGTAATGTAGGAAATACAGGTTGCTGTATTTCCTACATAATCCAGGTCGCTGATTGTAGCGTGGGCAGGAGCGGCGAGGTCGGGGCGAAGGAGCAGCGAGAGATTGCAGAGGGATTGGGGCCCAGGAGAGGCGTGATTTCAGGGCCCAGAAGAGACAAGGGCCCAGGGGCAGCACGAGCTAGCCCACACTGCGATATGTGTGTGCACTAGGCCTGTGCAGCAGAGCTGGTCTCCAGTCATCTTGGTTAATCCTTGCCACTGGACCAAGACCAAGCTCTGGTGGCTGGTGTGCAACGTTCCCACATGTTAGAAAAAATCCACGCACAGGCATCTTCCACCCTTCAAGATGTAGTTCGAGACCTGACATATCAGGTCCTTCAATGAAACACCTGTGAACTCATCCCTTTTTGGTGTGGAAGCGAGTCATCCTCGATACGAGGGACTGCCTAAGAAGGAGAGAAGAAATACAATAAGGGTGCATTACAATAGCTTTTACTGCGCGGCTGTCATTAGTGTTAATGTCAGTTATTTGTTGAACGAATGAATGAACTGCTCCATGAGGTGATAAGTTGTGCGGGTAGATTTTCAACTTGCCACCCCAGGCCTAAAACTGGCGTTGCGGATTGACCGCACATTATAGAAAGTGCCTGATGTGCATTTCCATTGATTTCAAGCAATGGCGGCCAATCATCAGTGCCAGCTTTACATCCCGGTGGCCAGTTGACAATCTACCCCATGCTCTTTAAAACCAGTTACTGTCTTTTTGGGCTCTTTCTGCTGTGTTGGTGACAGGATCTATCAAAGTGCTGTGTCTCTACAAGAAGATATCTCTCACAATGTTGGGAATGGTTGCCTGGAATTTCTGTGCTGGAAAAACGATGTAAATGGCTAAAAATCTCCATTAGCACAGTTTTTCTGAGGGGCTCACCGGTCTCTTGTTGAAGTTATGGCAAGAGATTGGGAGAGTCCCATGGAAATTCAGTTGCTGTGTTGAGAACTCGAACTGTTGCTGGACTGGGACAGTGCATGTCTCTGTGCTGGGGCAGTGCCTCTCTTTACTCCTGTTGACGGAGGTTATGCGGAGTATTCCAGTGAAGGATGGTGACTGTACTATCTTCTGGTTGATTGGTACAGCATAATCTGAGAGGTTTTCCAGAGGCAACCTGCTTTTGCTGCATCTCCCTTTGGGCTTGGGCTTACTACATCACAACAGTAACTACACTTCAAAAAATACTTCCTTGATTGTCAAGCGCTTTGGGACGTCCGGTGGTCGTGAAAGGCGCTATATAAATGCAAGGACTGGATTTTAGGCTTTTATGTTTTTGGAACGATAATAGCGGCGGGGTGGGAAAGTAAGCGTCCAGGAATAGTTTGCGCTTTAGTAGTTAAGTTTGGGCATCTGGGCCCTGTGTCAGGGGGCCCAGTGCTAAGGGAGGCGTTGTACACCTCTCTTGGCGCAAGGATGGGAAACTCCCGAACTAAAGAGCTGGGCTTGGAGCACTCCGAGACACCTGGGGGGAGGCGGCGGGGAAACTAAAAAAAACCCACAAAAACTTTCCCAAAACATTGCCAAAGTCACCACAACACAAATCGCTAAAGGAATTTAAAAAAACAATCACTTACCTCAGGAGTCCATTACTCACCTCTTCACCGACGGGATGGTTGGACCGCCCTGATTTCCCAGGCGGTCTTTGCGAGGTGCGCTTCTGGGCGGATGGGTCGGGCAGGAGCCCAAACTCGCGCCGGTGTCGCAAACAGGGGCGTTGCACAGCGGGCGCAGCTGTTCCGGGCGGTGCTGCCCTGCGCCACCGCTAAACCGGACCCGAGGATCGCTGCGGGGCTCAGAAGACCTCACCGCCGCCATTGCCGCTGTTCTGGGGTGAAAACCGGAGCACAGAAGGCCGCAAAATCCAGCCCCAAGTCTTTCTTTGTTTCTTTTGGTTATATGTAATCCAGATTCAAGAGCACATAAAACAGCAGTGATTGGAAATTATACAGTGAGAGTCTAAATAACGGGAGCAAAGGAAACTGGCAAAATGGGATGGTGTAAAATGGGAGTGAATGGAGGCTATACTGATCCTATGTCCTATGATACCAATGTGAAAGAAGCAAATGGGAATAATGCTCTGGGAATCCATAAAATGTGAATGATCGGGAAAGGCACAGTGGAATTCTCTGTAACAGGATTATGAGGGAATTGACTAGGTTGATCCATTCACATTGTTCATTGCAGTGAATGGTTCAAACACACATGGTACAATTTAGGAAATAACAAAAGTTAAGAAGAACTCCTTGCCCCTATTTGTAGCAAGGTGAATTGCTAGACTGAAGCGACTAAACTTAACTTAGGTGATGTCTCCAAGTGCAGAGCTGTATAATCTACATGTCCATGCTGTTACCTGTACACTATTAATATACTATAAGTAGCCTGTGACATTGCCCAAGGTTAGTTGATGAATATTAGTTTTTTTGTTATATGCAAGAGGCCAGAGCATTACAACCATTATCAGGAAAGTTGACATAACAACATTTAATGGGAAATATTGGCAAAGCAATTTACAGTGCTAAATGTTGACAGAAAAGCCTGACCAAAAATTATCTCAACACGAAGTAAGATTTGTGGGCTGGAAATGCACATATATATGTATGTAATATATATATATATATAATATATAGATTCACCATTATACAGCATCAGGAATTCTGAGGGCTGATCGAGTCTTGTGTTATTCTCTTATTATGTTGTTTAAAAAAAGGGTTAATTTTAACTTCTCCTGATGGTTAAGGAGCAGAGAGGTAGAACGGTCATCGAGTAGTGGAACAAATGACCAAGGATGGGCAAATGGATTCAAGAAACAGATGAATTTCTGGAGAGATGAGTGATTGAGGATTATAATAAGACAATGGTTAGATGGGGGTCAATCAATGAAAAAGAGATGGTCTTAGTGGTTCTCATACCTTTTATGTTGAGAAAAATTATTGTTCCTAAAATGACTGGTTACCAAAAAGTGGGAATGAATTGTTCAGGTACAATGGGATTCGATAAAATGGGAATGCTAGAGTGGGGTTCTATCCAGGAATATGGTGTTAAGATAGAGGATCAGTCATGATCATATTGAATGGCAGTGCAGACTCGAAGGGCCGAATGGCCTACTACTGCTCCTATTTTCTATGTTTCTATGAAATGTGAATCCTGGGATCAGCAGAGTGTTGCATCATCCATCCGGATATGGCTCGCACTCCTAGCACATGAACTTAAAATACAACAGACCTCCAAGGCAGGGGCTCCTTTGCTCACTGCTCAACTACATTGCCCAAATTGCGTCTGTTATTCTAGATGTGATTGTCAGGAAGTTCTGAAATGGTAGTACAGTAAGCCTTGGCTTTGTTAGGACAAGGTGGCTCACTGTGGTGGGAACTTGCTCCTTTACTTTGGACTGGGCCAGTGTTTTTAGTGAGGGGGCGGAGGCTGGCTTGATTAGTCCATGGTAAGTCACTGCAATGGAAGTGTGCTGCATTAGTGGGCCAATGCAATGGCGTTGTTCCTTGTTAATCCATGATGTGTCATTATCTAGAAGGTGGTGTGCTTTTCTTAGTCCACAGTGATTCAATTTAATAGGATCTGTCCTCTTAGTCCAGATTATCTTGGTTTGGTGGGGAGGGGCGGTGTTCTGTTCTGCTTCCTTATTCCAGATTGGGCTGGCAGTGTATCTTCCAGTAATCCCAAGGGGTCATGTTCTATGTGAAGAGGATCAAGGAGAATGTCAGCATTTGAGATTCAGCAGTCAATGTAAATGCAGGGTGAAGGTCGGAAGTTCAGGATCTCCCGGAAGAATTCTTTGTGGGATTTAAAAAAGTTGAAACTGTGCTTTCTGTATAACTTAGGAGACTCGGTCTGTATGCTCCTGGTAAGAAGCACTGACTGCTGGGAGCATGTATCAGGAAGCTGTGCAGTAGATCATGTGCAGGTATGTGTGATTCCCCGATATTACCATCTGGTTGGGGGAGGGCTCCATGCTGGGAGGACACAAGTGGGAAATGTAACTTTTCGTCACAAATATTATCACACTTTTTCTTAACTTCAATGGCTGCCACTCAAAATGGCAGCGATTCTCCTGCGGACGCTTTTGTCACACTCCATTTCATTGGTGGGAACAACAGGAAAGCGGCCAATCATAGGGCACCTGTAGTAATGTCTTGTCACACTTCTCACGCAGCCAATAAGCTGTTTGGCTGCTGTAAATGACGGAAAGTATAACGTATCCAGCTGCAAAGAAGCAGAGATGTACTAAATACTTAAATTAGCAAGACAAACCATTCGGTAAGTCCAATTTACCATCATGCAAGGAGGCGATAGAAGGTGAAGTAACACTGAGAAATGAATGAGTTTCAACCAGTGACACACAACTTTACTGTTTTCATGTGGTGATGAAAGACTTATATGGAAATGCATTTACGTGCATGTTCTTGAAGAGTTTTTTTTATCTACTTCCACAGTTCATTTTTTTGAACATGGAAAGATAGTACAGGTACATCGTCTGAAATCCGGAAACCTTGGGACCGAGATCGTGCCGGCTTTTGGATTTTTCCGGATTTCAGACCTCGCTGTTGGCCCTCCTCACCACTCACGGATCCTCTGCTTCTCACCATCCGCCGATTCTCGCTGCCCGCGGACCCCTAGCGCTGCATTTTTTACCGGTTTCCTCGTCCCTCACCGCCCAATGTACCAGGCCGCCTCGAAAATGTAAGGTTTTCGGACAATTTGGTTTTCGGACAGCCGGATTCGAGACGTTGTACCTGTATAAACTTTTGTCTTTATGAATTCAGAAGCTTTATCGGCTACAAATGCTTCCTCAACATAATAGAATATATACTGGTAAAAAGTAGGTGTGCCTTTTGCTCCTTCCCTTGCTCCAGTGACATAGCCATGACACATGACCCAGGACATGTTCGAAGAATTGATGC
The DNA here is from genome assembly GCF_044704955.1 of Pristiophorus japonicus. Classification (NCBI taxonomy): domain Eukaryota; kingdom Metazoa; phylum Chordata; class Chondrichthyes; family Pristiophoridae; genus Pristiophorus; species Pristiophorus japonicus. The sequence goes on from NC_091993.1 coordinate 18,376,910, forward strand.
TGTCCAGTAAGTAAGTGCAGTGTTAATGGGTCCTTGACTGGCTCACTACTTTGGTTCTCCTCAGCCCTCAGGATGCATATGAACGTGAAATTCTATCTGAAACTGATGTGAATGCTGGGAAGCTTCTGGCCAATAGCAGAAAGGGCCTGGTGCATTGGTGTTAACAGACAAATACCAGGTTTGCACTAAAAGGTAATTACTCAGCATGCCCTCTTGTGTCAGGGCAGCTTTTTCACGGAGACAACATCCAATTATTTATGGCCAGTGACTATCACTCTGTAATTATGGGAATGTTTTGAAAGAGAAGTTAGCAAAATATGTGCGCCGACTCTCATTTTGGCCGATACCATAACTGGCTGAAGGCATCGAGTTAAAGATTGTGAACTTGCGATATGGAGTCTGAGTCAGGCCAACAATTTTTCTGTGGCTCCATTGTAAAACTCTGAGCTGAACATGATCACATATCAGCAGATAGGCTTCTGGAATATTTACACTTATAACTCAGCCGCTTGACCATTCCAGGCAGAACAAAGGGAAGAGACCAGAATCATGTCCTTGCACATCAGAGTTGTAACACTGACTTGCATTGGCTCCTCATCTCCCAGTGCCTCTTGCTCATCTTTAAATCTTTGCAGGGCCTTGCCATCTCTCACCATCTCTCTCTCTCTCCATCTTCCAGGCCTCTATCCCCACCCAAACAATCTTATCCCTCCAACTCTGACCACATGTGCATTCCTCCCGCCTTTGTCCTCCCATTGACAGCAGCGCCTTCACAGCTTGTCCCTGAACCCCTCTGCCTCACCACCTCCCTCTCGTCCATCGAAAACCTCCTGAAAAGCCTGCTGGCTAACCAAGCTATTGGTCACGCCTCATAATTATCTCCCTCTTTAGCTTGCCGTCCATCTTTCATTTGATGATACCTCTGTGGAGCGTTTTGGGACTCATAGGGGAAACTCAAACTAGGGAGCATAGTCTTAGAGTAAGGGGCCGCCCATTTAAAACTGAGATGAGGAGAAATTTCTTCTCTCAGAGGGTTGTAAATCTATGGAATTCTCTGCACCAGAGAGCTGTGGAGGCTGGGTCATTGAATATATTTAAGGTGGAGATAGATAGATTTTTGAGCGATAAGGGAGTAAAGGGTTATGGGGAGCGGGCGGAGAAGTGGAGTTGAGGCCAAGATCAGATCAGCCATGATCTTATTGAATGGTGGAGCAGGCTCAAGGGACCAAATGGCCTACTCCTGCTCCTATTTCTTATGTTCTTATGTTAAAGGCATTATATACATGCAAAGTGTTGTCATCATTATCACAGAAATAATTGCCTTATTGCCAGCACAGTTTCATTGGGAAGGGCACTGTCCAATGTGGAACTAAGCCATACAGTGCAGAGGGCACTAGTTTTGATCCCTGGTCCACACTGAGTTAGCCAATCACAGCTGGAGAAGCGGTTGTACGCAAAAAGCGGTCTCCGTGCCGTTATGGGGAGCAGGCAGGGAAGTGGAGCTGAGTCAACGATCAGATCAACCATGATCTTATTGAATGGCAGAGCAGGCTCGAGGGGCCAAATGGCCGACTCCTACTCCTATTTCTTACATTATGTTATGTTCTTATGTTGGGTTTGGGAAGGGGAAAACATTCCTGATCGACACCCAATGATTGCTGCTGGAACGTGTGGATGTGCAGTACCAGCTGAGGATGGGGTTGGACACTGGTCACACCAACACTCGCTGGAGGAAATTTACAGGCCGTCTGTTGAGTGAAATGGTTCAGTAGTGCCCTAAAATGGTGGGCTAGTTAAACAGGTAAGGTAGCATAGTGATTACGTTACTGGACTCGTAATCCAGAGGCCTGGACGAATGATCCAGAGACCCGAGTTCACATCCCACCACGGCAGCTGGGGAATTTAAATTCAGTTAATTAAATAAATCTAGAATAAAAAGCTAGTATCAATAATGGTGACCATGAAACTATCGGATTGTTGCAGGTTCACTAATGTCCTTAAGGGAAGGAAATCAGCTGTCCTTACCTGGCCTATACGTGACTCTAGGCCCACATCCATGTGGTTGACTCTTAACTGCCCTCTGAAATGGCCCAGTAAGCCACTCAGTTCTACCAAACTGCCGCAAAGAAGTCAACATCATCATAGGTGGTCCCTCGAACGAGGATGACTTGCTTCCATAAGTTCACAGGTGTTTCGATGAAGGACCCGATGCTCCAGTCCTGAACTCCAATTGAGGGGATGAAAATGCCTGTGCGTGGATTTTTTTAACGTGTGGTGACTGTTGCACACCAGCCACTACATGGGCTTGACAGAGCTAGGCCTTTATCCAGTGGCAAGGATTAACCAAGACGACTGGAGACCTGCTCTACTGCACGGACCTAGTGCGCACACATATCACAGTGTGGGCAGGTCCGTGCTTCCTCTGGGCCCCGAACCCTCCTCTGTCGCACCTCCGCCACGATCTCTTGCCGCTCCTCCGCCATAAACATTTAGCACATCTCGCCACAAACACTCACCGCTCATCCGCCCCGGCTTTCCCACTCCTCTGTACCTGGGCCCGGCCGATGTTCCTGCCCACACTCCAAAATGGCGACCAGGGTTTTGATGACGTCACCCAGTCGCCTATCTCAACATCGTCACACACTTGGAGCAGCTCGCGCTGGAGGTTGAAGTGGTAGGCTGCTCCGGCTCTTTTATAGCCCGACCTGCGGAGCTGTTCTCTCGCAGGTCGGGGGAGGGGGGCCACGATCACAAAGAAGCACCACACGGACTGCAGCGGTTCAAGAAGGCGGCTCACCATAACCACCTTCTCAAGGGCAAGTAGGGATGGGCAATAAATTCGGGCCTTGCCAGCAACGCCCACATTGCCATTGAACAAATTTTTAAAAATGACTTATTGCCCCATTCCCACTGACACAACTGCCCAAGGACCTACTGTTGAAAGGCTGGTGTGCCCACTCAATCTGCAACTCAGAGTCCTGATTGCCATTGTAGGACAGAACAGGGCAGGGTGTGCACCATGGACTCTTCACCCAGGTTCAACTGATGGCCCAGCCAAAGAGGAGCCCAGAGGTAAGTATTCATTTATTTTTGTGGAGCTGGGAGGAGCAGGAGTACTACTCCACTCTTCACAGAAACAACCAGGGCTACTGCCACATTGCCCCCGTCCGCCTTCCCGCCCCAACACACACACACACTACCCCACCCTCCACCCCCCCCGGGTCTAACTTTTTCTGGGCCGGGGGTAGCCCGATATTGTGTTGGCCTGGAGTCAGTGGGCTGGGCCTGGGACACTTGTTTTCTGCCTGCAGCCTTTTAATGAGGGCCCGTCCTCCCCCCCCCCCACTCTCCCCACCCCCGTTGACACTAACGGGCTGCCTGGAAACCACACAGAGACAGAGACACTGGCTAGATTTGGACTCTCAGCCTGTGGCCCTCCCGTGCCGGGAGTGAAGAGACCGGAGGCATTTTGAAGCCTGGGCCCTGGTTAAATTGAACCGGTGAGCTGCCCGCTGGACTCAGCCCAGCCAGCAGCAAGGTAAGTCCTGGTTCGGGGAGGGGGTGTGGGGTGGTTTGGGGGGGGGCGGTGAGCCCGCGGAGGCAGCTGCCCTGATTATTTTTGTGGGGCCCAGTTGAGGTCCTCCAAGTGGAAGGGCATTTGAGGCTTGTCAGCCTGTCGTGGAATGGCATTGCATTGACACCAGCGTTAGTGAAGTCTGCAACTACTCCGGCCACTCTCTTCCCCCTCTTCCAGGCTGCAGGAAGGAAGCACATTTAGGGGAAGTGAGTGCTTAAAACGGAAAAAAACCCATTCTAAATCAATAAAACAAAATGTGTTTGTAGAAATTACTTTGTTGATAGCGGAGCATGAACTTAAGGAAGAATTTGAAGCGTTTGTTTGAAATTTAATGCTACTGAGGATCAGGAGGGGGGCTGTAGATGGAGTGGGATAGATCTGCGTCACCCTGGCTGATTCTAGACCACCCTGACTAGCACAAACAGATGAATAAATGAGGTACAAAATTCCAGTTCTGTTTTCAAGGCTCCTCTGGGGAATTCCTGAATAATGGAGGGTAAAGGTCACCAGAGGGTAGGACAGAATAAATCCTACTGTCGGCTTCATGCAGCCATGTCAGGTTTGGTTTAAGGATCACCGAGGAATGCTCGGCCACAGTGTGGTTGTCAGGGGCACATCTATCCCAAGGGGGAGGTACCATCAGCCTACAGCGGCCTAGGCTGTCACCAGTAGCAATGGGCTATTCAAGATGGTGACAAGCCGCCGTTTTTAGAGGCACCTCTTTTTAAATTGTCTGGCAGTTTCCGTCCTCTGGAAGCTTCTCGTCTCTCGGTTGAAACACTTTAAAAATGAAGGTATTAAAGAGACTGCAAGGCCTTTGCATTGGTTGTGGTCTTTGGGAGAGTCCACACAGCCTGTTTGTTTACGTTGATGAATTTATGGCTTGCAAACTGCAATTTCCTGTGAACAATGTGGCTTTAAGGGCTGTGCAGTTAGTACAGTGTTAAAGTAATGAAACCATTGAGTTTAGCACAGGTTTTGCCCTAAGGAGACAGGAATTCACAGACTATTAATCTGACGTGGGTGTAAAGCCCCTTTGAGTGACATTAGGGAATTCTTTATGTTCAACCCAGGTGTGAATTATTTGCAGGTAATGATTTTTAACCACCTTCAGCTTGTCTGCAGTGTTGTCTATCATATATCTCATTTATGTTGCACAGAAGCAATTCTGCTTCTCTTGGCTGATGATATTTTGGAATCTGCCAAGACTTACATTTTGTAGGGTCTGCTTCTTGGGCATTGCTGTCCCAGAATGCAATACGAGGATCTGACAGAGAGAGAGAGAGAGATGCAGTCCCAGAATGCAACAGGAGGGTCTGACAGACAGAGAGAGACACAGTCCCAGAATGCAACACGAGGGTCTGACAGACACAGAGACGCAGTCCCAGAATGCAACACAAGGGTCTGACAGATAGAGAGAGACGCAGTCCCAGAATGCAACACAAGGGTCTGACAGATAGTGAGATGCAGTCCCAGAATGCAACACGAGGGTCTGACAGACAGAGACGCAGTCCCAGAATGCAACACAAGGGTCTGACAGATAGAGAGAGACGCAGTCCCATAATGCAACACAAGGGTCTGACAGATAGTGAGACGCAGTCCCAGAATGCAACACGAGGGTCTGACAGATAGAGAGAGACGCAGTCCCAGAATGCAACACAAGGGTCTGACAGATAGTGAGACGCAGTCCCAGAATGCAACACGAGGGTCTGACAGACAGAGAGATGCTGTCCCAGAATGCAACACGAGGGTCTGACAGACAGAGAGATGCTGTCCCAGAATGCAACATGGGTGCCTCAACGACCGAGGTGCTGTCTCATTGTACAGCACAGCGCCCGGTCGCATAGCTGGATGCACAGTTGTTAATCTGCGTGTATACATAGAGCACCATGTACTGAAAAACACCTGTGCTGTGTATAATGAAAGTCTCTGCAGTGTTTAGTAACTTGTAAAGAAATGTAAATGTATTCTCATCCATTCCGTGTACTGCTTTCATCTGCATAGTGCTACATGTAACGTGATTCGTGATCGGTATTGAAATGTATCCTGGAATCTAATGTAAACCTGTTCTCATCTGCTCCATGTAATACCCTCACTTGCACAGTACTACATGTAACGTGATTTACGGATTGTACTAAACTGTACATTGAAATGAAATGCACGCTAGTGCATTGTATGGAACTGCTGTCAGCATCCAAACGAATTGTACGGAATTGCTGACTGCAAGGTACTGAGCTATTTTCCAATGTATTGTGAAAATTTTATATGAATAAAGTAGATTTTTGGGGAAAAAAAGCTGGATGCACAGTGCCCAATGGCACCAAATGGCGTGCATCTTGCATTATGAGCACCGCTCTGAGGCCTAGGTTAGCTATTCGGTTTCAGTCTCGGATTGGTGACAATGTCCAGTGGCACAGATTGAGGCATTGCCCAATTTCAGAGCCGGTTCGACATTGCTCAGTCTCACAGATTAACGGGCAGTGCCCAGCCCCTTAATACCAGCCCGACTGAGTAATCACATGGACAGACGCAGCTTGGAACCACCTCTACAATCCACTTTTAGAAAAGAATGTAAAATAGAGAACTTTCTGAAATAGCTGGCGGATAATCCTTCCCTTTCATACCTTCCCTGTTTCTCATTAACAAATGCAATGTTCTGCGGCATCTGGGAGCCCCCGGAGGCCCCTTTTTTATCGCACTTTTCTTTTTAAAAATCATGGGAGCTAAAAGGCTAAGGAGGCGGGACGGAAAGTGGTGACCTCGATCACAGCGAGAGCAGGGGGCATGACCTTTCCTCAGAGATATTCTCTCATAGCCTGGGGGAAGGGGACTTTGACCTCTGCTTAACCAAAAAGGCCAGGATTCTGTAACCATGGCTGTGACCTGGCCCTCAGGGCTCCTCATTGTCACTCTGCAGCAGGCGAAATACAAGCCTCAAACAGAAAGAAGTTAAATAAAAGCATTTCAATGCATAACCCAGTCGTTTGTGTGTGGGTGTGTGTAGAGATGCTTCTCCTCCCTTATTGTGACAAATACGATATCCGATGAAATGTACACGGGTTTGGGGCAAGGAACAAATTTAGACTTGAGAGGTTTTTTTTTTCCGGGAACGTTTAACTACTGAAGTGCTCCTGTGACTTTCGGGACCCACTCGCGTGAAATACGACCAAAAGTATTCACATTGCCATGCGTGGTGAAGCGGTTTGTGTAGTCTAAACACCTTTTCAGTGTGTGAGTCAGTGAAAGGGCCGTGTCTTTATTTATACATTGCTATCGCTTTGATCCTGTGAAATTCTGTCCTGCAAGGTTTCTGATCCCTGTCCCTAATTGGTAACCAGAGTGGTGATTTTCTTTCCGATGTTTTCTCCCTGTTAGATCCCCGAGTGCCGAGTGTTACCCCGACAGCCCGGGGAATACAGCTGGGTCATCATTACCCTCCCAGCCTGCTTCCGTTCGGGAGCGCAGGGCAGTCTGTGTCACTGCTCCCCCCCCGTTACTGCACTTCATCCATCCATCTGGAAGTGCACGATATTCTAGGTCAGTGTGTTGGTGCACTCGCAACATCTGTTTCCTTCCTCCAGTCCCAGCTTGATATCTGAACTGATACAGGGACCTGCACCAGTCTGGCATGGGTGCTTTATTATTCTCAGTCGGGTATGGGAGCCTGTACCATTCCCAGTCGGATATCCGAGACTGTACCATTCCCAGTCGGATATACGAGACTGTACCATTCCCAGTTGGGTATACGAGACGGTACCATACCCATTCAGGTATGGGAGCCTGTACCATTCCCAGTCAGGTATACGAGACGGTACCATACCCATTCAGGTATGGGAGCCTGTACCATTCCCAGTCAGGTATACGAGACGGTACCATACCCATTCAGGTAGGGGAGCCTGTACCATTCCCAGTCGGGTATACGAGAATGTACCATTCCCAGTCAGGTAGGGGAGGGTACAGGCTCCCATACCCGACTGAGAATGGTACAGTCTCCCATACCCGACTGAGAATGGTACAGTCTCCCATACCTGACTGGGAATGGTACAGGCTCCCATACCCGACTGGGAATTTTTATAGTCTCGTATACCCGACTGGGAATGGTAAGGTCCCCAATACCCGACTGGGAATGGTACAGCCGGGTATATGAGACTGTACCATTCCCAGTCGGGTATGGGAGCCTGTACCATTCCCAGTCGGGTATGGGAGCCGGGGAGCCTGTACCATTCTCAGTTGGGTATGGGAGCCTGTACCATTCCCAGTCGGGTATTGGAGACCTTACCATTCCCAGTCAGGTATATGAGACTATAACATTCCCAGTCGGGTATGGGAGCCTGTACCATTCTCAGTCGGGTATGGGAGCCTGTACCATTCCCAGTCGGGTATAGGAGACTGTACCATTCCCAGTCGGGTATAGGAGACTGTACCATTCTCAGTCGGGTATGGGAGCCTGTACCATTCCCAGTCGGGTATTGGAGACCTTACCATTCCCAGTCAGGTATATGAGACTATAACATTCCCAGTCGGGTATGGGAGCCTGTACCATTCTCAGTCGGGTATGGGAGCCTGTACCATTCCCAGTCGGGTATAGGAGACTATAACATTCCCAGTCGGGTATGGGAGCCTGTACCATTCTCAGTCGGGTATGCGAGCCTGCACCATTCCCAGTCGGGTATGGGAGCCTGTACCATTCCCAGTCGGGTATAGGAGACTGTACCATTCTCAGTCGGGTATGGGAGCCTGTACCATTCCCAGTCGGGTATGGGAGACTGTACCATTCCCAGTCAGGTTTATGAGACTGTACCATTCTCAGTCGGGTATGCGAGCCTGCACCATTCCCAGTCAGGTATGGGAGCCTACACCATTCCCAGTCGGGTATGGGAGCCTGCACCATTCCCAGTCGGGTATGGGAGCCTGCACCATTCCCAGTTAGGTATATGAGACTGTACCATTCCCAGTCGGGTATGGGAGCCTGTACCATTCCCAGTCGCGTATTGGAGACTGTACCATTCCCAGTCAGTATACGAGACTGTACCATTCCCAGTCGGATATTGGAGCCTGTACCATTCTCAGTCAGGTAGGGGAGCCTGCACCATTCCCAGTCGGGTATGGGAGCCTGCACCATTCCCAGTCGGATATTGGAGACTATACCATTCCCAGTCAGGTATACGAGACTGTACCATTCCCAGTCGGGTGTATGAGAATGTACCATTCTTAGTCGGGTATGGGAGACTGTACCATTCCCAGTAAGGTATGGGAGCCTGTACCATTCCCAGTCGGATATTGGAGACTATACCATTCCCAGTCAGGTATACGAGACTGTACCATTCCCAGTCGGGTGTATGAGAATGTACCATTCTTAGTCGGGTATGGGAGACTGTACCATTCCCAGTCGGGTATACGAGACTGTACCATTCCCAGTCGGGTATGGGAGCCTGTACCATTCTCAGTCAGGTAGGGGAGCCTGCACCATTCCCAGTCGGGTATGGGAGCCTGCACCATTCCCAGTCGGGTATGGGAGCCTGCACCATTCCCAGTCGGGTATGGGAGCCTGCACCATTCCCAGTTAGGTATATGAGACTGTACCATTCCCAGTCGGGTATGGGAGCCTGTACCATTCCCAGTCGCGTATTGGAGACTGTACCATTCCCAGTCAGTATACGAGACTGTACCATTATCAGTCAAGTATTGGAGACTGTACCATTCTCAGTCAGGTATACAAGACTGTACCATTCCCAGTAAGGTATGGGAGCCTGTACCATTCCCAGTCGGATATTGGAGACTATACCATTCCCAGTCAGGTATACGAGACTGTACCATTCCCAGTCGGGTGTATGAGAATGTACCATTCTTAGTCGGGTATGGGAGACTGTACCATTCCCAGTCGGGTATACGAGACTGTACCATTCCCAGTCGGATATTGGAGCCTGTACGAACCTCAGTCTGGAATGGGATGTGTATCAGTTTAAATCTGGTTTGGGAACGTGCACCGGTTGTACGCATGGACAGTATAGACACCTTTATAATTTCCAATTTGATATGCTCTGTACCAGCTTAGTGAATGTGGGAGCTTATACTGGTCCCAGTTCAGGGCTGGTATGGTATCCTATTCCAGGCCGGTATTAGAACATAGGAACAGGAGGAGTTTATTTGGCCCAACATATTGTTAGAAAGGGCATCTTTTTATCCTATTAATTACAATGTAAGCCTCATTGATTTCCATATTTACGAAAATATATACTTGCTTTGGAGGCAGTTCACTAGGTTGATTCCGGGGATGAGGAGGTTGACTTATGAGGAAAGGTTGAGTAGGTTGGGCCTCTACTCATTGAAATTCAGAAGAATGAGAGGTGATCTTATCGAAACGCATAAGAGTATGAGGGGGCTTGACAAGGTGGATGCAGAGAGGATGTTTCCACTGATGGGGGAGACTAGAACTAGAGGGCATGATCTTAGAATAAGGGGCCGCCCATTTAAAACCGAGATGAGGAGAAATTTCTTCTCTCAGAGGATTGTAAATCTGTGGAATTCGCTGCCTCAGAGAGCTGTGGAAGCTGGGACATTGAATAAATTTAAGACAGAAATAGACAGTTTCTTAAACGATAAGGGGATAAGGGGTTATGGGGAGCGGGCGGGGAAGTGAAGCTGAGTCCATGATCAGATCAGCCATGATCTTATTGAATGGCGGAGCAGGCGCGAGGGGCCGTATGGCCTACTCTTGCTCCTATTTCTAATATAATTAACATGCTTTAGTTAACATGCTTTGAAGTTAATTCTAGTCAGTTCCACTGTGACACAGCCTCTGTCCACTTGTGCACTTGCTCACACTCGGAGGACTAAATGCACAAGCATGTGCAGAACAAAAGAAAGCAAGTACCCACAGAAGGTGTCAGGTATCGGAGCCATCCAGGAGAGCATCCGTTCAAACTAAAAAATGCCTGCATCGTTGAAAGGAGAAGTGAAGGCTGGATCTTAAACCCTGCCCGCTCTCCTTGTAACGCCTCACTGTATGTGAAAGGTTAGTAAACAAGAACCTCATTCAAAAGAAAAGTCTCGTAAAAGGTAAGCATTTTACAAAGAAACAGCGAGAAAGAAAAAACCCTTCTAAAACCTGCAATTTATCTAAGGTAAAGAAAGTTTTTTTTTCTCAGCCATAGTCTCAGTTGCTGGTTTCTAAAAATTTGACTCTGAATAGCAGCAGGACCTCGAAGGTCATGTGAAGAGGCCCAGAGCAGGGGTATGTTCTCGGATATTGTCTTCTGAGCTGCTTGGCCTCTAAGGTACTCATTTGGGGGGGGGGGCTTCATATCAAGATTGTTGGCCCATTGTGTCCATCTCCATATGGCGGGGGGGTCAGTTTACTCGCTTCACATTTATAGAAAAGGATGATAGGAGGAGGAGGCATCTGCAGAGAGGATCTGACACAGAATGTGTGCTGAGTTCAATGTGCTAGTCATTATTCTCTGGTCACAGTCCCCACAATCTCTAATCACGCTGACACTCATCAAAAAGGTACACGAGGAAAAAGATTAGACTTAATTCTGCACGATAAAGAAAAGAGGGACTTGCATTTATAAAGAAACATAGAAAATAGGTGCAGGAGTAGGCCATTCGGCCCTTCGATCCTGCACCACCATTCAATAAGATTATGGATGATCATTCCTTCAGTACCCCTTTCCTGCTTTCTCTCCATACCCCTTGATCCCTTTAGCCGTAAGGGCCATATCTAACTCCCTCTTGAATATATCCAATGAACTGGCATCAACAACTCTCTGCGGCAGGGAATTCCACAGGTTAACAACTCTCTGAGTGAAGAAGTTTCTCCTCATCTCAGTCCTAAACGGCCTGCCCCTTATCCTAAGACTGTGTCCCCTGGTTCTGGACTTCCCCAACATTGGGAACATTCTTCCCGCATCTCGCCTGTCCAGTCCAGTCAGAATCTTATATGTTTCTATGAGATCCCCTCTCATCCTTCTAAACTCCAGTGAATAAAGGCCCAGTTGATCCAGTCTCTCCCAATATGTCAGTTCAGCCATGCCTGGAATCAGTCTGGTGAACCTTCGCTGCACTCCCTCAAAAGCAAGAACGTCCTTCCACAGATTAGTGCCTTTCACGACCACCGAAAGCCCCAAGGCGCTTTACAGCCGATGAAGCACTTTTGTTTGAAGTGTGATCACTGTCGTAATGTAGGAAACGATGTTTCAGTAGCTCTGTGGAATAGAATTTGATTGTAGCTTGTAAAAAGACTTGCATTTATATAGCGCCTTTCTAGACCACCGGACGTCTCAAAGTGCTTTACAACCAATGAAGTACTTTGGAGTGTAGTTACTGTTGTAATGTGGGAAACGCGGCAGCCAATTTGTGCACATAATTTGTAAACAATTATTGATACAAATACATTTAATATTTATAATGCATATATGTACACGTAGGCTTTGCTATGATACAACCCCACTGTGCCCTTTCCAATGTTATATTGCAGTTATCGTTCCATTATACACCCGTTTTCATGTTCGTATTATATTCATAATATTGCAGCAAATTATACTCGTGTTAAAATTGCGTTCTAGTACTTCCGTTATGCAGTACCTGTTATTTCCCTGTTATACTGCTGACATTATGTCCCATTGTACTGCTCCCATTATGCTGTCCTTGTTACATCCATCAGGCAAAGGGTTGTTATTAATGGAAGTGATTCCATCTGGGGAATGGCCGGTTACTAGTGGAGTCCTGCAGGGGTCCTTGTTGGGACTTCATGATCTACATTAATGATGTAGATGAAGGTGTTGTGGGTACTGTTTGCAAACTTTAGACATAAAAGCTTGGAACAATCTAAGAGACAGTTGGGATCTGTCGGCTTTTAGTCTAAATGGATGAGCTAAGATGGGCCTCCCCCACATGAGGAATCTGTTAAACAGATGAGGAACAAACAGAAAATCCATTGCATCTCTCAGTGTTAAAGATCACAGTACATCCTGGGAACGTAATACATTAGAGCACCATACAGGTACATGAACTGCTAAGTGAATATATATATATATATATATCATAAATTGTGATCCTGAGCAGAGCTTTACAGCGGAGGTCAAGTTGTGCAGGGGGCAAAGTTCAAACTGTTGGTTAGTTCTAAACACAGCAATATTTCAAACTCTTGCTTTTAAAATCTTTGCTGTCAACTGTGATTATATATCAAGTGTTTCAACAAAAAAAATCACTGCTCTGTTCTCAATAAGAGAAAAATAAATGTGTGGCTTCCGTTGAATGGAGCTTTGTGCAATTAGAGCAATACAAATTTTAGTTCCTCTGATGGCTTAGTGTGTAACAGTATCATCTGGTGCCTATGGATTAGAAAGTCTCGTATCTCATTCCTGGTCCGCGCGAAGTAGCCGATCACAGACTTCTTCGTGCGCTAGAATGGGCCAGATTCCTGGAATAGGGAAAGGGGCGATTCAGCAGAGTTCCCGCTCCTGATGGTTGTCGAGTGATCCTCTCTAGAGCCCGGGAAGAGGATTGGATTCAGTTGCGATACTTTCTGTGATTGAAGAGCCTTTACTTAGGAGATCATTTTAACGCAACTCGCTGGGCGGGAAGCCCGTGGGATCGGGTGGATCGCCGGTTTTACACCCCGCCCAATATTGCTCTCCGCTGACTTCAATGGAGGGTCAGATCGGGTGGGCTGCAAAACCAACGTTGCTTCCGATCCCGTCACTTTCCTGATGGAGGGTTCGGTCAGAATTGACCCCTTAAAAAATCCAGCTCCCACCATTCTAAAACAGATAAGTCACAAATAATATCCTGTGAGACAGTATTGTCCTTTGTTGTCCTCCTTCCTGAGAGACATACACATATAAACCATGAATGGTCATAAGCAAACATAGAAACATAGAAACTAGGTGCAGGAGTAGGCCATTCGGCCCTTCGAGCCTGCACCGCCATTCAATAAGATCATGGCTGATCCTTCCCTCAGTACCCCTTTCCTGCTTTCTCTCCATACCCCTTGATCCCCTTAGCCAAAAGGGATATATCTAACTCCCTCTTGAATATATCCAATGAACTGGCATCAACAACTCTCTGCGGCAGGGAATTCCACAGGTTAACAACTCTCTGAGTGAAGAAGTTTCTCCTCATCTCAGCCCTAAATGGCTTACCCCTTATCCTAAGACTATGTCCCCTGGTTCTGGACTTCCCCAACATCAGGAACATTCTTCCTGCATCTAATCTGTCTAGTCCCGTCAGAATCTTATATGTTTCTATGAGATCCCCTCTCACCCTTCTAAACTCCAGTATATAAAGGCCCAGTTGATCCAGTCTCTCCTCATATGTCAGTCCAGCCATCCCTGGAATCAGTCTGGTGAACCTTCGCTGCACTCCCTCAATAGCAAGAACGTCCTTCCTCAGATTAGGAGACCAAAATTGAACACAATATTCCAGGTGAGGCCTCACCAAGGCCCTGTAGAACTGCAGTAAGACTTCCCTGCTCCAATACTCAAATCCCCTTGCTATGAAGGCCAACATACCATTTGCCTTCTTCACCGCCTGCTGTACCTGCATGCCAACTTTCAATGACTGATGAACCATGACACCCAGGTCTCGTTGCACCTCCCCCTTTCCTAATCTGCCGCCATTCAGATAATATTCTGCCTTCGTGTTTTTGCCCCCAAAGTGGATAACCTCACATTTATCCACATTATACAGATTGAGGGTGAGGAAGTAGTGTCTCAGACGAGCGTACTATGCTTAAGCAAAGAGGACTACAGTGGGATGAGGGCAGAGTTGGCTAAAGTAGACTGGAAACACAGACTAAACGGTGGCACAATTGAGGAACAGTGGAGGACTTTTAAGGAGCTCTTTCATAGTGCTCAACAAAAATATATTCCAGTGAAAAAGAAGGGCAGTAAGAGAAGGGATAACCAGCCATGGATAACCAAGGAAATAAAGGAGAGTATCAAATTAAAAACCAATGCGTATAAGGTGGCCAAGGTTAGTGGGAAACTAGAAGATTGGGAACATTTTAAACGACAGCAAAGAATGACTAAGAAAGCAATAAAGAAAGGAAAGATAGATTACGAAAGTAAACTTGCGCAAAACATAAAAACAGATAGTAAAAGCTTTTACCGCTATATAAAATGGAAAAGAGTGACTAAAGTAAATGTTGGTCCCTTAGAAGATGAGAAGAGGGATTTAATAATGGGAAATGTAGAAATGGCTGAGACCTTAAACAATTATTTTGCTTCGGTCTTCACAGTGGAAGACACAAAAACCATGCCAAAAATTGCTGGTCACAGGAATATGGGAATGGAGGACCTTGAGACAATCACTATCACTAGGCGGGGTAGTGCTGGACAGGCAAATGGGACTCAAGGTAGACAAGTCCCCTGGTCCTGATGAAATGCATCCCAGGGTATTAAAAGAGATGGCGGAAGTTATAGCAGATGCATTCATTATAATCTACCAAAATTCTCTGGACTCTGGGGAGGTACCAGCGGATTGGAAAGCAGCTAATGTAACGCCTCTGTTTAAAAAAGGGGGCAGACAAAAGGCAGGTAACTATAGGCCGGTTAGTTTAACATCTGTAGTGGGGAAAATGCTTGAAGCTATCATTAAGGAAGAAATAGCGAGACATCTAGATAGGAATAGTGCAATCAAGCAGACGCAACATGGATTCATGAAGGGGAAATCATGTTTAACTAATTTACTGGAATTCTTTGAGGATATAACGAGCATGGTGGATAGAGGTGTACCAATGGATGTGGTGTATTTAGATTTCCAAAAGGCATTCGATAAGCTGCCACATAAAAGGTTACTGCAGAAGATAAAGTTACGCGGAGTCAGAGGAAATGTATTAGCATGGATAGAGAATTGGCTGGCTAACAAAGCAGAGAATTGGGATAAATGGGTCCTTTTCGGGTTGGAAATCGGTGGTTAGTGGTGTGCCACAGAGATCGGTGCTGGGACCACAACTGTTTACAATATACATAAATGACCTGGAAGAGGGGACAGAGTGTAGTGTAACAAAATTTGCAGATGACACAAAGATTAGTGGGAAAGCGGGTTGTGCAGAGGACATAGAGAGGCTGCAAAGAGATTTAGATAGGTTAAGCGAATGGGCTAAGGTTTGGCAGATGGAATACAATGTCGGAAAGTGTGAGGTCATCCACCTTGGAAAAAAAAACAGCAAAAGGGAATATTATTTGAATGGGGAGAAATTACAACATGCTGCGGTGCAGAGGGACCTGGGGGTCCTTGTGCATGAATCCCAAAAAGTTAGTTTGCAGGTGCAGCAGGTAATCAGGAAGGTGAATGGAATGTTGGCCTTCATTGCGAGAGGGATGGAGTACAAAAGCAGGGAGGTCCTGCTGCAACTGTATAGGGTATTGGTGAGGCCGCACCTGGAGTACTGCGTGCAGTTTTGGTCACCTTACTTAAGGAAGGATATACTAGCTTTGGAGGGGGTACAGAGATGATTCACTAGGCTGATTCCGGAGATGAGGGGGTTACCTTATGATGATAGATTGAGTAGACTGGGTCTTTACTCGTTGGAGTTCAGAAGGATGAGGGGTGATCTTATAGAAACATTTAAAATAATGAAAGGGATAGACAATATAGAGGCAGAGAGGTTGTTTCCACTAGTCGGGGAGACTAGAACTATGGGGCACAGCCTCAAAATACGGGGGAGCCAATTTAAAACCGAGTTGAGAAGGAATTTCTTCTCCCAGAGGGTTGTGAATCTGTGGAATTCTCTGCCCAAGGAAGCAGTTGAGGCTAGCTCATTGAATGTATTCAAATTACAGATTGATAGATTTTTAACCAATAAGGGAATTAAGGGTTACGGGGAGCGGGTGGGTAAGTGGAGCTGAGTCCACGGCCAGATCAGCCATGATCTTGTTGAATGGCGGAGCAGGCTTGAGGGGCTAGATGGCCTACTCCTGTTCCTAATTCTTATGTTCTTATCTGCCATGTATTTTCCTACTCACCTAACCTGTCCAAGTCGCCCTGCAGCCTCTTAGCGTCCTCCTCACAGCTCACACCGCCACCCAGTTTAGTGTCATCTGCAAACTTGGAGATATTACACTCAATTCCATCATTGAAATCATTAATATATATTGTAAAAAGCTGGGGTCCCAGCACTGAGCCCTGTGGCACTCCACTAGTCACTGCCTGCCATTCTGAAAAGGACCCATTTATCCCGACTCTCTGCTTCCTGTCTGCCAACCAGTTCTCTATCCACGTCAGTACATTACCCCCAATACCATGTGCTTTGATTTTGCACACCAATCTCTTGTGTGGGACCTTGTCAAAAGCCTTTTGAAAGTCCAAATAAAGCAGATCCACTGGTTCTCCTTTGTCCACTTTACTAGTTACATCCTCAAAAAATTCCAGAAGGTTTGTCAAGCATGATTTCCCTTTCATAAATCCATGCTAACTTGGACCGATCCTGTCACTGCTTTCCAAATGCGTTGCTATTTCATCCTTAATGATTGATTCCAACAAGAGTGATGTGTAATGTTTGCTGGATTTTGGGACTAGCCTGATGGAGTGTAATGGTCTTTTCTCTATGTTCCTATGACAGTGTGAGATGTAGGCCCAAATTTCCTCCATTTTGGGACAGTTTTGCATGGGAATTGTGGTGTGGAGCCTTTCCACTGGCTCCCCCACACCTGATACTACTTCCGAGATTCTCCACTGGCATTGACAGCGGATGTTGAATGTGCGGCTGCATGCAATTTATATGTTATCGATGGTAAAAACATTGCCATAATCCCTCTGGTTATTAACAGCAGTGCCATGTTGCATGTCAGAAAAATCAAGCTATCCATTCCACTAGGCATAGGGTTACATCGGATATCCAGCACAGAAACAGACCATTCGGCCCAACCAGTCCATGCCAGCGATTATGTTCCATTCGAACCTCCTCCTGTCTTTCCATCTAACTATCAGCATAACCCTCTATTCCCTTCTCCCTCATATGCTTGTCTAGCCTCCCCTTAAATGCACCTAATACTATTCGCTTCAACCACTCCCTGTGGTAGCGAGTTCCACATTCTCACCACTCTCTGGGTAAAGAAGTTTCTTCTGAATTCCCTATTGGATTTCTTGGTGACCATCTTATATTGATGGCCTCTGGTTATGCTCTGCCCCACAAGTGGAAATACTCTCTCTGTATCCACTCTATCAAAACCTTTCATAATTATAAAGACCTCTGGTAGGTCGCCCCTCAGCCGCCTTTTTTCAAGAGAAAAGAGACCCAGCCTGTTCACCCTTTCCTGATATGTATACCCTCGCCTTTCTGGTATCATCCTTGTAAATCTTCTCTGCACTCCCTCCAGTGCCTCTATATCCTTTTTATAACATGGAGACCAGAACTGTACGCGGTGCTCCAAGTGTGGTCTAACCAAGATTCGATACAAGTTTGGCATAAGTTCCCTACTTTTCAAATCAACCCCTCTAGAAATAAACCCTTGTGCTTGGTTTGCTTTTTGAAAACATTGAAATAAAGTTCATGTTTGAGTGCAGCCCCCGGGCCCGCCAGTTGTGTTACGCTGGGACAGGAGCCACAGTGCGTTCCCTCCTCCCAACCGAGGCCCACAACTTGGCGCGACCAAAACTACCTACGAGGGGCCGGAGCCAAAATTCGAATGAGCCTGCTCCCCCCCGCAAGACTCACAGGGGACACTGGCAGAAAGGGGGATACAGAGGCTGCAATACCACCAATCTGCCGATTCTGTCAACAGATCAAGGCCAGAATGTCTGTTAGGGTGTGCACATTGCAATGTAAAATAACGAAAGAGGCAACATGGAAGCTTGGTTTTGTAGTTTCAGTCCATTACTAAATACTTCACTCACTTTGATAGAATTCCCTCTGTGCACAATGAGTGGCGTTTATGATTGTGTTACATGCAGTGTACAAAGGGAACCTTCCCCCTTTAGTTTTGCTTCCCTTAGCCACTGGGGAAAGGTTTGAAACATTCCTGAGTAGCAGCAGTTCAAGATGATAAGAAAGACCAGAGGGAGCGAAGGCTGACTCCATCCAGGGTCGGTGTGGGTTCATTTTATTATAGACTCCTTCACCAACCGCCACCAAAAAAAAAATAAAGAATCAAGCAACGCTGTTTATATTTATATAACCTGGCATTTCCTTCTCAACAGAGGAGCCAGTTGAACCCTTCTCTGGGAGTTCGTTCCACATCCACTATCCTGTTGGAAAAGGAGATTTTTTCTAATCGCTAGCTTTGCCCGCTGCTTGTGAATTATGTTCTGGTGGCCTGCTCGGTGTCTAAGTTAAATAGCATACTTACCACGGCCTAATCTGTACCTTTTCGTTTACTTAAAGCCCTGCGTCAATATATGGGGGCATTGCAGAAGACGATTCTAGTTGTTTCCCTTCCCCATCTTACGTGTAGATACTGTGGAATTATCCAGTAATTCTGCGCAAGAAAAAGTAACACCGAACACATGCGGCTGAGATTTGCCGACATCGAGAAGTTCCGTGGAATAAAGCCAGTATTCACCCAAACAAAGGGCTTCATATCGGGCAAATGATGTAATTACAGGGGCTGCGATGACTGAATAATTGGTTATTTCAAATAATTAGTAAGGGCTTTTATTTGTTTGTTGCTTTAATGAAAGTTGGAACCATTCCTGTCCTGGTTTGTGATGAAAATGCCACAGTTTCTGGAATCATTTTAAAAAGGACCAATTAGTAATATCTGCACCTCTCCTTTCCCTCTAATTGAAGCACGTTAATACACAGAAGCATGATCTTTTGCAGGAGATTTGTTAATGTGCGAGATGAGTGATGGGTGCGAGCCTGATCACACACAGGCTGCTGAGCAGAGAAAACAGCAGGAACGAGGGAGCACGGCGAGAATGGACCAGGGTTGTACATTTGTGTTTTATACTCGTTTAAAGGGCGATGTCTGGATAAATAATTAAAAGAAAGAAGACTTGCATTTATATAGCGCCTTTCACGACCACCGGACCTCTCAAAGCGCTTTACGGCCAGTGAAGTACTTTTGGAGTGTAGTCACTGTTGTAGGAAACGCGCAGCCAATTTGTGCATAGCAAGCTCCCACAAACAGCAATGTAATAATGACCAGATAATCTGTTTTTGTTATGTTGATTGAGGGATAAATATTGGCCAGGACACCGGATAACTCCCCTGCCCTTCTTCGAAATAGTGCGATGGGATCTTTTCTGTCCACTTTAGAGGGGCCTCAGTTTAACGTTTCATCCAAAGGATGGTACCTTCGACAGTGCAGCACTCCCTCAGCACTGCACTGGAGTGGCAGCCTAGATTTATGTGCTGAATGCCCTAGAGTGGGATTTGAACCCACAACCTTCTGACTCAGAGGCGAGTGTGCTACCCACAGCTGACAATGGATAACTTGTCCAATCTAATCATGCTGCTGGCTAGTAAGAATTGTTTTGGTGCCGTGTGGCCCCATTAACAGGCTGCGCAGCCCATTCAAAAGTCCGTACATTCGTGTTTTTTTTTTCCAATTTAAAAGCGTAGTCATCGGCTGTGCGGGACCCCTGCAGCACTGTGCAGCTTAAAGGGAACATTGACTGTGGGGCTTTCCAGACCTTGTCTGCAGGACGGTGTCATATATCCCACTGCTCAGTCATTGCAGAGATCTCCCAATAAGAGGGTGTTAATTGCTCCACTGTCAGTACATCCTTCTCTACACAAGGGTGTGAGTGATCCCATAACCCTGTCAGTACAAGCTACCCAGAGAAGAGATGGGTTTGGAGTGCATGTACGTAAATGCACAGAGCGTGGTAAATAAGGTTGGGGAGCTGCAGACAGGTTAGTCAGCTGTGGCTCAGTGGATAGCACACTCGCCTCTGGGTCAGAAGGCTGTGGGTTCAAGTCCCACTCCATGGAACATGAGCACAGAAGTCTAGACTGACACTCCAGTGCAGTGCTGTGGGAGGACTTTCGGATGAGACGTTAAACCGAGGTCCCGTCTGCTCTCTCAGATGGATGTAAAAGATCCCACGGCACTATTGCGAAGAAGAGCAGGGGAGTTATCCCCGGTGTCCTGGCCAATATTTATCCCTCAATCAACATAACAAAAAACAGATTATCTGACCATTATCACATTGCTGTTTGTGGGAGTTTGCTGTGTTGGCTGCTGCATTTCCCACATTACAACACTCCAAAATTACTTCATTGGCTGTAAAGCGCTTTGAGAAGTCTGGTGGTAGTGAAAGATGCTATATAAATGCAAGTCTTTCTTTCTAGTCACCACACAGGACTATGATATAATGGCAATAACGGAGACCAGGCTCAAATTAGGGGAGGATTGGGAATTTGATATTTCTGGCTACAAGGTATTCAGGAGGGGGTGGGGTGTCAACCAACTTTCCCTTTAATTTATTTTTATGCATGGTCCCTTTAACTGGCTGCGCGGTCCATTCAGATTTTAGTGTGTGTGCGGTTATTTCCATTGAAGAGTCGGTGAGTGGCCTGCCCGGGACCTCCAGACAGCCTCGCGGCCGCACAGCTTAACGAGAACATTGGGGTTAACTACTGTACAGCCGTGTCACTCCAGGTTCCACCTGCTGGATGGTCATTTGTCCCGTAGGCTCCCCCTGTGGAGAGAGTCAATTATCGAACAACCCTCTTGTACTGTATTTGCTTCATGGGTTCTTTGCAACACATTGCTGTTAAGAACTAGTTGATTTATTAACAAAGGTTTAACAATCACGCTACACATTACCAGTTCATCCACTAGGCTCACAACTGCATACCTCATTGTGGATAACCTAAACCCAACTGACTGGGGTTTTATTGAGTCTTGTGAACATCACGTGACCTGGCTAAGCCACTCACAATGCAATAGCTCTCTACAACTATTTTGTAGAAAACAAATAATCAAGTGCCCCCTGATTAAAGGGGGGGGGTGGGGGACACACCCCAAAAACTTTTCAAGTGCCCTTTTTTTTTGTTTTGTATTTTTTTTTGAGGGCACTAAAACACAAATTATACAAGTGCCCCCTGGCTAAAAGGGAGGAGGGCACTAAAACCAACAACTTAAACAAATGAAACTTTAGACATTTAAAATCAGATTAAAATTTGGTTGCCGGGGGTGATGATGCACTCCAGTCCCTCCGGCGCCCACCTCTCGCGGAAGGCCGCGAGCGTACTGGTGGACACCGCAAGCTCCGTCTCTAGGGACACCCTGGCTCGGATGTAACCGCGGAAGAGAGGCAGGCAGTCGGGCTGAACGACCCCCTCGACCGCTCGCTGCCAATAGCTCTACAAATCTTTTAGGGTAAGCAAAATGAAACATTAAATCAAGTGCCCCCCGATCTGGGGGACACTCCAGACACTTTTAACTGCCCTCTTTTTTGTTTTTTTTGGGGGGGTTTTTGTAATTTTTTGTAGGTTTTTTTTGTGATTTTATTTTGGGGGGCATTAAAATCATATAATTTACAAGTGCCCCCTATAAAAGGGGAGGGGGGCACTAAAACCCTGCATTAAAACAAATTAAACTTTAAAACATAAAATGAAATTAAAATTTGGTTGCCAGGGGTGATAATGCACTCCAGTCCCTCCGGCGCCCACCTCTCGCGGAAGGCCGCGAGCGTACCGGTGGACACCGCGTCCAATAGCTCTACAAACCTGTGAGCTTGCTCACAGGTGCATACATTACACCTCTCAGGCTTCCTGTACAGGATGGAGTCAGTTATCCCACAACTCTGTCACTGCAGACTCCCCTGGCGATATGGTACCAGATACCGCACTCCCCACCCCACACCACCCTACCAGAGGTAGTTCTGCTACTTGTCGACTGCTGCCGGCTCCAAAGGGGGAAAAAAAACTCTGCTTGAATTCTTCAGAACGTGACTTTTTCTCTTTGGAACCCTTTGAAAAGTAGTGTCCATACCCTCTTGCCCACTGCATATAGCCACAGGTTGACTTTGTGGCATGGTGATCAGACTGAGGATCGTCGGTGTTTGAGTTTGGCTTCTCTGAGCTGGCGTTGTTTTGTGTATCTGAGCAGTATTTGTGTTTATCGCCACACTGCACCTATCTAATGGCTCCCACCGGTCTGAACTGTCCCTGTGTACAGTGAGTGGAAAAGTAGTTCGTCTAAGCCCAGCAACGCTGTGCGTTTAAGCCAAGAATAAGTCTTTGCCTGCGCTGGAGCTAAAATATGATGGATGAATAAAGTCGATTATGAACGAATTATTGGATGTATCGTCGACTTAATTAGAAAGGTCTAATTTACTGTGCTAGATTCATTAGCATACTCTCCCAGGTACAATACAAGCCAAAGAGTGCAGGAGAATTCTCCCAGGAGTGAGAGATTTAAATGAATGTGTGTGTGTGTGTGTGTGTATCTGTGCAGATGTGGTTCCTTTTCGGTGATTTCCCCTGTGTTGCTGCAGTCAGCTGGTTGCTCAGGGGGCCTCTGGTGCTGTCTGACCTGGCGCCAGATGGCAAGCCACAGCCTGCGTGAGCCTCGAACCCAGGGCCCTGACATTTCCATTGTGCGCTGTCACAAAAGAGAGCAGTTAGTCTTCTGCATCCAATTAATTCAGTGTTGGGAGAGTAACTGATAATCTGGGCAGTCGTGAGGCTGTTTAATTTGCCGTCAGCACGGAAGGCTTTTCAGAGCCGGGTGATGCACTGCGTGCGTAAAAGTATTTTTAGAACTCTGCACAGTTTTTATCTTTGCTGAGCGTCACTGGGTTCAAAATGAGCCTTGAAACAGGGCAGAAAGCTGAGAGTAGGAACAGGATAGCGTGGAGTGCGACGTGCTATAAACATGTGGTATGCACTGTAAATAGGTGTAGGATAGAGAGATTTGATTTGCGCTCCATATGAAATTAGGCAGAGGTACTTGATAAGTAACTACAAACCATAAGCTTTCAAATCATGTTTTCTGGGGGTTGGGGCGGGAGGAGAGGAAGGGTCAGAGACAATATCCCGGGGGATCTCTCTCCTTTGTCCTAACCTCTCTTGATTTGTCTCTATCTGTTCTTACAGTCGCACATTATTTCTGTTGCTCCACACAAATATTCATTAAAGGAAATTCTGCAAAGATGGTGCTGTTTTATAGTGCGTAGCCCGCATTGGGGCCATAAATCCATGAGCCAAGGCACGGACCCCAGGAGAAGTTCAACATTTTTAATTAATTATTTGTCCCCCTCTATAACGGGCGATGATGGGATGAATATGGAATGCCGTACCTGAAATGTAGTTACATCACTTATAACCAGGATGAGAGTTCTGTTTAAATATGTGTTTGTTAACCCCTTAAATAACAGCAGGAAATTCTGGAAATGCCAGATCACATGGCTCCAGTTGGGGTGGAGTGTAGAATGTTTCAGTGTAAGGGGTGTCGCAGTTTGTGGGGCGGACTGGTTGGGCTGGGTGCTCTTTACCTTTTCGCCATTGTTCATAGGTTTATGTGTAACCTTCAGGGCTGCTGACTGAGGGCCGTGCCGGCCGGCGCAGACACGATGAGCCGAAATGGCCTCCTTCTGCGCTGTAAATGTTTAGGTTTCTATGTCTGTATCTTTAATGATCATAAGTCATTAGCCCCGATTTTAAGGGGAGGGGAGCTGAGTACGATCTGCACGAGCCCTGATCATAACGGCCGGGCCTCATCACCATAACTTTCACCGGAGTCCCGCCCGAGCGGGCAGATGCACTGCTGTCCGGCGGGCGAGAGCAAACGGTCGTAGTGAGGAGGCCTGAAACCCCCCCTCCCTCCCCCCGATAGATAGGTCTGGCCTGACGCGGATGTTGTCATTGCTTCCCCCGCTCAGGCCTTCGCTGAAAATTGCGATTCGATCTTGATGACATCATCGGACCCTACCCTTTATATTTAAACAGTATCCCGCTGCCTTTAACAACAACACCTTGTATTTATGTAGCGCCTTTAACGTAGTGAAACGTCCAAAGGCGCTTCACAGGATAAACATTTGACATCGAGCCGCATAAGTAGAAATTAATGCAGGCTTTTGACCAAAAAAGTAGGTTTTAAGAAGCGTCTTGAAGGAGGAAAGAGAGGTAGAGAGGAGGAGAGGTTTAGGCAGGGAGTTCCAGAGCTTGGGGTCTAGACAACAAAGGCACGGCCAACAATGGGTGGGCGATTATCATCATCATAGGCAGTCTCGCAAAATCGAGGAAGACTTGCTTCCCCTCTAAAAGTGAGTTCTCAGGTGACTGAACAGTCCACTACGGGAATTACAGTCTCTGTCACAGGTGGGACAGACAGTCGTTGAAGGAAAGGGTGGGTGGGAAGATTATGAGCAACTATAATCAGGGATCCTTAAGAGGGCAGAATTAGAGTAGTGCAGACATCTCGGGGGGGGGGGGTGGGGGGGTTCCTCTGAGTGTCCTGCTCACCTTCTCAAAGCAAGGCAGTGGGTTCAGAGGAGGCAAGTCATACTGCCCCTCCCACCTGGATTCCACAAGGTGTGGGGAGTTAAAATCGGAGTTATTAGTGTTTTAGATCTAGACCAAAGACTTTCAGCGTTTCAAATACCTGTTTCACTTAATGAAATCTTTTGAAATGTTTGAAGTATTTTGGACTGTGTTCCTATACATGGGGTCTTTGCAAATGATAAAATTTTTGCTGAACTATTTATTTGAACTGGTTTCAGGTCACTGGTCATTTAAAAAAAAAAATTTGTTTGAGTTATGGTGTTGCTGGCAAGGCCAACATTTACTGCCCATCCCTAATTGCCCTCGAGAAGGTGGTGTTGCCTTCTTGAACGCTGCAGTCCATGTGCTGAAGGTACTCCCCTTGTGTTACTTCCTAGTAGCAGTTTGGTACAACTGAGTGACGTGCGCGGCCATTTCAGAAGGCAATTAAGAGTCAACCACATTGTTGTGGGTCTGGAGTCACATCGAGCCAGCATTGAAGCACTGACCACACTCGACCAGCTCCGTTGGGCGGGCCACATCGTCTGCATGCCTGACACGAGACTCCTAAAGCAAACGCTATACTCGAAACTCCTACATGGCAAGCAAGCCCCAGGTGGGCAGAGGAAACGTTTCAAGGACACCCTCAAAGCCTCCTTGATAAAGTGCAACATCCCCACTGACACCTGGGAATCCCTGGCCAAAGACTGCCCTAAGTGGAGGAAGAGCATCCAGGAGGGTGCTGAGCGCCTTGAGTCTCAACGCCGAGAGCATGCAGAAACCAAATGCAGACAGCGGAAGGAGCGTGCGGCAAACCAGACTCTCCACCCACCCTTTCTTTCAACCGCTGCCTGTCCCACTTGTGACAGAGACTATAATTCCTGTATTGGACTGTACAGTCACCTGAGAACTCACTTTTAGAGTGGAAGCAAGTCTTCCTCAATTTAGAGGGACTGCCTATGTTGATGACATATAGGTTAGACCAGGGGGAAGGATGGCAGATTTCCTTCCCTAAAGGACGTTAGTGAACCAGATGGGTTTTTATGGCAATCCAGTAGTTTCATGATCACCATTACTGATACTAGCTTTTTATTCCAGATTTATGAATGAACTGAATTTAAATTCCCCAGCTGCCCTGGTGGGATTTGAACTCATGTCTCTGGATCATTAGTCCAGGCCTCTGGATTACTGCTCCAGTAACATAACCACTATGTTACAGGTCTCGTGTATTATGTGACATGCACAGGCCATCGAGGCACTGCATATATGACATTTGTAGTGTTTCAAAGTGGTGCCTTGCCTACAGGCTTCATAACCATTTGCTCTCCATGCCAATAGTCCATAGTAGAAATAAAATGCAGAGAAAAGTGTTCAGAGTGAAGGGATATTGATCTGATAATTTTGTTGATTTGTCTGATGTCTAAATGGTAATTTCAATGCAGATCTATTATCAGACAATAAAATCCGCTTTGTTTTTCTGGGATGGGCTCTTCTTCCATTGTGATTTTATGACATGCTGAGATGGTGCAGGAAGAATAATGCCTGATGTGAATTAGAGCTATTTCTTACTGGCTTCTTGGTGTTGGTGCTCTCAGGAATTTAATGATTTCCGTTTTGAAGGTGGGATAAACCCTGGGATGTTAACTGGGAAAAAAAATCTCGTACTGCCTAAGCATTGTTCAGTTCAGCTGTTCTTGAAACAGTGTCAAACAAACATACTGGTTGATGTCTAACTCCAAGGATACTCAACACGCCTCAAAGATATGGGGCAACGTCAAAGCTCAAGGATCTGTCCCAGGGATAGGAGCCAGTGTCAGAGATCGGTGATAATGGGTCAGTGTCAGGTAAAAAGGGCATTGGGTTATGCCCAAAATCCAGGGAAATGTCAAACACCGAGGTTATTGTCCGACAGACGCACCAACATCAACGTCCTCAACCAGGCCAGTATCCCCACCAGCATTGAAGCACTGACCACACTTGGTCAGCTCCGCTGGGCAGGCCACATTGTCCACAGGCCAGACACGAGACTCCCAAAGCAAGCGCTCTACTCGGAACTCCTTCCCGGCAAATGAGCCAAAGGTGGGCAGAGGAAACATTACAAGGACACCCTCAAAGCCTCCTTGATAAAGTACAACATCCCCACCGATATCTGGGAGTCCCTGGCCAAAGACCGCCCTAAGTGGAGGGAGTGCATCCAGGAGGGCGCTGAGCACCTCGCTCTCATCGCCGAGAGCATGCAGAAATCAAGCGCAGGCTGCGGAAAGAGTGTGCGGCAAATCTGTCCCACCCTCCCTTACCCTCAACAACTATCTGTCCCACCTGTGACAGGGACTGTGGCTTTCGTATTGGATTGTTCAGCCACCTAAGGACTCATTCTAAGAGTGGAAACAACTCTTCCTCGATTCTGAGGGACTGCCTATGATGATGATGATGATGTCTGATCCCACATTCAACAGTGACTACATTCCAAAAGTACTTCATTGGCTGTAAAGTGCTTTGAGACTTCCGGTGGTTGTGAAAGGCACTATATAAATGCAAGTCTTTATGTCAAAACCTGGGATATGAACCAATGTCCAATACAAGTGTACGGGTCACTTTCAAAGCCCACGGTTATGGCTGCTGTTAAACACAGGGGATATGGGTCAATGTCAGACCCCAAGGATAGTGGGTAATGGTGAAATGCAGGGATATGGTTGATGTCAAATAACATTATTTTGATATGCAGGGTATTTTGTTCTTGTATCTCAGAAGAGTTAAGACTCATTTGATCTCACAAAGCATATCAATTTTGGTCGTGTTTTCACCAGCAGTAAGTCATACTGGGTCATGCATTAACCATCGGAATGGGAGTGCAGAACGTAGACCTGATGCGATGACAATGTGTCCTGTAAGGACTGAGTTGAAAATCTTTGTAGAAATACAATACAGACTTCAAAAATTTTCATTTAAAAAGCATCTTTCACGACCACCGGACGTCTCAAAGTGCTTTACAGCCAATGAAGTATTTTTGATATGATCACTGTTGTGATGTGGGAAATGCGGCAGCCAATTTGTACATAGCAAGCTCCCACAAACAGCACCGTGATAATGACCGGATAATCTGTTTTAGTGATGTTGATTGAGGGATAAATCCCCTGATCTTCTTCAAAATAGTGCCATGGGATCTTTTACATCCACCTGACAGAGCAGACGGGGCCTCGGTTTTACATCTCATGTGAAAGACGGCACTTCTGACAGTGCAGCACTCCCTCTGCACTGCAGTGGAGTGTCAGCCTAGATTTATGTGCTCAAGTCCCTGGAGTGGGACTGTGAACCCACAACCCTCTGACTCAGAGGCGAGAGTGCACTGCACCGCACCAACCTTCCCTACCATCAGGATTTAGTTCAGGTTGCCACTTTTTACAATAATTACAATTGCTCGCTACAAACCAAAAGAAATGGCTGCTGTTCAGCTGCAGGCTTCGGAGGTTGCCGTGCTTTCTGTCTCCGACGTGTCTTTACGGACCTGTCAGACCACACGCTCAGTCAAAAGAATGTTCAGCTATGCAGCGTGTTGGTCATGGAGCGGGGGGGGGGATGCTTGGTATTACAGCTGATCTGTTGAAACATTGAATTCACTCTTTGAACCAGTGAAAACTTGGCAAGCTGCCAGGGATAGGAGGGGCAGAAAAGGCAGCGATGGTGGGGTGGGGAGGGCTTCCTATGCTCAGCTATTTACAATCCGTGGGCTCCCTTTCAATAGAATGGAACGTGGGCTGTGCAGCGTGTCACGTGAATCAGAAATTGGCCCAGTTCCTGGAGAATGGCTGTGAACTGACTCAGGTTTCCTTGGACCGGCGCCAGCTTTTCATGAGAAGCTGCTGTGGCTGCCAGCAGTGGGTTTGTGGGGAACTATGTCACGGAGCGTGTTGCTAGTCAGAGCCAGGAATTGCTTTCCAGGAACAGGCGGCGTTGAGAAATCAGAGGGTCTGCAAACACTGCAGCCGCAGCGAGCTGCTGCTCGTGTGGTGGCCCCTCTCGGCAGCAGTCCCATTGCTCCTGCACTTGCAGCCACCTCCGGAATTATTGCTGCCTCTACCTGTTCCCCGGTCCTTTCCGTCACACTGCTACAAAAGCAAAATACTGCGGACGCTGGAATCTGAAATAAAAGCAGAAAATGCTGGCAATCTCAGCTGGTCAGGCAGCATCTGTGGAGAGGAAGAGAGTTAACGTTTCGGGTCAATGACCCTTCGTCAGAAAACGTTAACTCTGTTTCTCTCCGCTTTCCGTCATGCTTTTGCCTGCAATGTGATCGCTGTTAACCCTTCCTTCGCCCGTCGTAAACCTGCACCTTGAACCTCACACGTTTCTGGTTGATGCAAAAAGTCATAAATGTTGTTTATTTTTTGGGATAATTTCTTCTTCTACACTACACAAGTACCGTAGAGACTTTAATGTCCCACTCCACACTACAGTGCCTCCGGAGGTTTTCAGACACATCGCCCCCTAACGATTGAGCTCCAGTAAACAAGTCCTGCTGCCGTGTTTAGCACTGTTTCCAGGAGTTATGCAGACAGCCCCAAAGGCTAAAGTATCCTGCTGTAATACTGCCTACACCAGCGCTTTATAACATTCCCCTCCCTCCACCTTCCCCTAAGTTAGGGGTGTTAATGGACAAGAACTGCCTGACTGTAACCTTGCTTCTAGGAATCCAACAAATAAGCTGCCCCACCCCCACCACACACAAACGCATTTAGCAATGGATCTTTTAAATGCACAGGAGTTCTGCGACAAATTCACTATACCACACTCCCACACTTAAGAGGCTTAGCGTACAAGTTTTTTTCCCTCCCCAAACTCGCTCTAATGAACCCTATGTGTGATATAGTTTGTATAGTTT
This sequence comes from Pristiophorus japonicus, assembly GCF_044704955.1. NCBI lineage: Eukaryota > Metazoa > Chordata > Chondrichthyes > Pristiophoridae > Pristiophorus > Pristiophorus japonicus. Next base: position 18,406,748 of record NC_091993.1, read on the forward strand.
TAAGTTCTGCTGTATTAATATACACTGATTTTTACTGAAAAGGAAGACTTGCATTTATATAGCACCTTTCACAAGCACTGGACGTCTCAACATTACAGCCAATGAAGTACTTTTGGAGTGTAGTCACCATTGTAATGTAGGAAACACAGCAGCCAATTTGCATACAAGATTGGTCCCACAAACAGCAATGTGCTAATGACCAGATAAACTGTTTTTTTGTTATATTGATTGAGGGATAAATATTGGCCAGGACAGCAGGGATAACTCCCCTGCTCTTCTTCAAAATAGTTTCATGAGAGCTTTTACATTCACGTGGGAGAGCAGACTGGGCCTCGGTTTAACATCTCATCCAAAAGACAGCACCTCTGACAGTGCAGTGCTCCCTCAGCACTGGAGTGTCAACTTAGATTTTTTTGTGCTCAAGTCCCTGGAGTGGGAGTTGAACCCACAACTGTCTGACTCAGAGGTGAGAGTGCTACCCACTGAGCCACAGCTGACAAGCCAGTAGAGCAGTGACTCTTTTTACTTCAGCAAGTACCTCCATTGGCTATCGGTTCAGTAGCTTAACATCTGCATTATAATATTGATAATATTGATCACTGGGGCAAGATAATGGGGACATGGCCTGATGCCAAATTTCTATTTGGTGGGACACAAAAGGAACTCGGGTACGAATACCCAATGGTTTATCTCAGAGGAAAGGTTGAGAACCAGAGGACACAGATTTATGGTGATTGGCAAATGAACCAAAGGCGACTAGAGGAAAAACTTTTTTTACACAGCGAGTGGTTAGGATCTGGAATACATGGTCTGAAAAGGCGGCGGAGGCAGACTCAATCACAGCTTTCAAAAGGGAAGTGGATAAGTACCTGAAGGAATCAATTTGCAGGGTTGTGGTTAAAGGGCGGGGAAGTGGGGACTGGCTGAAGTGCTCTTACTGAGAGCAGACACAGGCTCGATGGGCCGAATGACCTCCTTCTGTGCTGTAACCATTCTATGATCCTGTGTTTCCATTGTTAAGCATCTGCCCTGTATTTGGCATCTTCCCTAATGGTATAACTACGATCACTCACTCACTACGTGTGAGGAATGAGAACCCTCCTGACCCAAAATAGGGAGAGGAATTTGAGTCACAGCATTCAGCCAAGAGGCCAGCACTAGTGACCATGGGTCAGAGCAACCGTGGTTTTGCTGTTCTTCCAAAATCAGGTCCAAGTGTAGGATCCTACAGACTTTCCCCTTAATACAGTTGAAACGTGGAGCTAGAGTGGATGTGACACAGCAAATTGGAGCACCATTGAATGGTATAGTAAGGTGCACAGTATTCCCCACAAGAAGAAACTAATCTAGATTGCGTTATCGAGTGAGGGGGAGGGGAAGCACAGAGCAAAGACTTGACGCTTCTCCACAGGGAGGGAGGGAAGATTAAAGACGATTATCGCGAAGGCTTTAAACTAGTAAGATGGAAGGGGGGGGAAGGGATCTACAAGAAATGAAACAAGCTTAAATATAAACAAAACAGCAAAAGAAAGCATGGGACAGGCTAAATTAATTGAGGACATAAATGGCCAGTGAATAAATAGAGTTGTAGAACAGGAGTGTAAAAAGATGGTTAAAAATAATGTGAGAGGAACTGCTATTAAAAATGAGTTAAACTGTATGTACAGCAATGCACACAGTGTCCGTAATAAAAAAAACATGGAACTAGAGTGCAGAATACGTTGCGAGGAATCAGATATCGTCTAGCAGGTTATAGAGTTCGGGATTGAGATTTATGAGAAATTACACAAGACACACGAGTTCTGCCTTTAACCTTTTATTGTTCCTGAGACAGATTCAAAACCCCAACCGCTATTCGAGCAGTACACCAATAATGTTACACAAAATCATACATACAGCCACCCACAGATGATCAGTCCAGCGTTGATTGTAGGTCCTCGTAGACGCAATGACTGAGCTACCTCCGTCCGACTGTCGCAGCTCTTCATAGGCGAGATAATGGTTTTCAGGCTGCTCCTTCCAACGGCAGTGCTGATACCTTTCAGTCACTGTCTTTCATACAGTTTTTCTTGCCTTTCTCAGTAAATCAATCATTCAAAGACTGTGAGAGGCGTTTCTTTAATGTTCGACTTGAGTTGTTTGAGCTGTCATACTTTCACACCCACACATCCTGTGTGGCTACATGTTAGCTACCTTTATCAAAGCTCAAATTGTTCATTCACTCATAAAAGTTTACAGAAGGGGAAGTAAACTATTTAGTCACATTTCAAGTGTTACCTTGCGGCCTAATTTTTTTAGAACTCCCAAGATCTGACTCCCCCCTTTGGCCACCAAAATGTCGTTTTACACCTTGTGGCCTCTGCGTTGTTGACACGAAGTCTGCAAAACCTAAGGTGGGGGGGCGGACTGGTTGGGCTGGGTGCTCTTTACCTGTGCGCCATTGTTCATTGTTCATAGGTTTATATGTAACCTTCAGGGCTGCTGACCCAGGGCAGTGCGGCTCTTTGTCGGCCGGCGTGGACATGATGGGCCGAAATGGCCTCCTTCTGCTCTGTAAATTTCTATGTTTCCATGTTTGTTTATCCCTGTTGTCTATGACCACCCTCTACAGTTTTCTCCGGGTCTGCTAGCTGGTCATCCATCTCCATTTGTCAGTTACATTCATCAACTTCGAAAAACCATTTGGCCTGGCAGAGCATTTTAATATATACCAAATTAAGAATTAAAGGTCTGTATATTATTACAGTCGGGATTACTGAGACATTTATTTGTATTCATTCATAGGATGTGGGTGTCGCTAACCACATAACCATTATGCTATGCTACCCTAACCCCCCCCCCCCCCGCCGCCCCACCCCAACCCATGACTACAGAAAAATCAGGACTGGGAATTAAACATTGCAGGGTATAATAGAGGTGTGGGAAAATGGGACGGTGGAGTAGCTGTACTTATTATAAAAAAGTAATGCAGCCATCAGTAAGCCAGAAATAGAATCCATGTGGTGTTGGGGCAAGAGATAAAAAATGATCACTCACACTAATAGGGGTAGACTACAGATCATCAAACAGTGGCAGGGAGGTGGAGAAATAAATATGCAAACAAATTATTGAAATGAGTAACAAGCATAGAATAATAATCATGGGGTACTTCAACTACTCTGAAATGAATTGGCCAGAGAGGTAGGTAAAGGGGATAAGGGAATGGGGTTCCTACAATGTGTAGAGGATTTCTTTCTAACCCAGTATATAAGACACCCAACAAGAGAAGATTCTCTCCTGGATCTGGTAATGGGAAATGAAGCAGAGCAGACAAGAGATTTAAAGTAGGGGCACATCAAGGCAATAGTGATCATTTTTTGAGGATGTTTCCAGTAAAGTGGACAAAGGAGAACCAGTTGATGTGGTGTATTTGGACTTTCAGAAGGCTTTCAACAAGGTCCCACACAAGAGATTAATGTGCAAAGTTAAAGCACATGGGATTGTGGGTAGTGTGCTGACATGGATTGAGAACTGGTTGTCAGACAGGAAGCAAAGAGTAGGAGTAAATGGGGACTTTTCAGAATGGCAGACAGTGACTAGTGGGGTGCCGCAAGGTTCTGTGCTGGGGCCCCAGCTGTTTACAATGTACATTAATGATTTAGACGAGGGGATTAAATGTAGTATCTCCAAATTTGCGGATGACACTAAGTTGGGTGGCAGTGCGAGCTGCGAGGAGGATGCTATGAGGCTGCAGAGTGACTTGGATAGGTTAGGTGAGTGGGCAAATGCATGGCAGATGAAGTATAATGTGGATAAATGTGAGGTTATCCACTTTGGTGGTAAAAACAGAGAGACAGACTATTATCTGAATGGTGACAGATTAGGAAAAGGGAAGGTGCAACGAGACCTGGGTGTCATGGTACATCAGTCATTGAAGGTTGGCATGCAGGTACAGCAGGCGGTTAAGAAAGCAAATGGCATGTTGGCCTTCATAGCGAGGGGATTTGAGTACAGAGGCAGGGAAGTGTTGCTACAGTTGTACAGGGCCTTGGTGAGGCCACACCTGGAGTATTGTGTACAGTTTTGGTCTCCTAACTTGAGGAAGGACATTCTTGCTATTGAGGGAGTGCAGCGAAGATTCACCAGACTGATTCCCGGGATGGTGGGACTGACCTATCAAGAAAGACTGGATCAACTGGGCTTGTATTCACTGGAGTTCAGAAGAATGAGAGGGGACCTCATAGAAACGTTTAAAATTCTGACGGGTTTAGACAGGTTAGATGCAGGAAGAATGTTCCCAATGTTGGGGAAGTCCAGAACCAGGGGTCACAGTCTAAGGATAAGGGGTAAGCCATTTAGGACCGAGATGAGGAGAAACTTCTTCACCCAGAGAGTGGTGAACCTGTGGAATTCTCTACCACAGAAAGTAGTTGAGGCCAATTCACTAAATATATTCAAAAGGGAGTTAGATGAAGTCCTTACTACTTGGGGGATCAAGGAGTATGGAGAGAAAGCAGGAAGGGGGTACTGAAGTTTCATGTTCAGCCATGAAGTCATTGAATGGTGGTGCAGGCTAGAAGGGCTGAATGGCCTGCTCCTGCACCTAGTTTCTATGTTTCTATAGTATAATAAGGTTTAGGATAATAACTGAGAAGGACATAAGCATGACAAAGACCAGGGTAATAAATTGGAGAAAAGCTGATTTTGAGGGGCTCAGAATAGAACTTGGGAAAATAAAATAGACAACAATATTGACAAGCAATGATGTAGAACAGCAATGAGCAACATTTAACAGCCCAGGAATAATATATTCTGCTAAAAACAAGAACAAGCTAAATATAAATGGGACACCATGGATGAATAAAGACATAAGGGGAAAATTGAGGGTAAAGAAAGAGACACACACTATGTACATGGACAGCAGAGGAGAGGGCCTCGGTTTAACATCTCATCCGAAAAATGGCACCTCCGACATGCAGCGCTCCCTTAGTCCTGTGCTGGTGTGTCAGGCTAGATTTTGTGCTCAAGTCTCTCGATTGTGACTTGAACCCAAAACATTCCGATCAGAGGTGAGAGTGCTACCCACTGAGCCATGGTTAAAGAGAGCATGACAAGGGAGAATACAAAGGGACTAAGATAGAAGTCAAAAAAACAATTAGAAAGGCAAAGAGGAACTATGAAATGAAATTATCAAGCAACATAAAACAAAATAGTAAAATATTCTACAAGCACATAAATAAAAAAAAGTAACTTTGGGATGATAATATGGCCGTTAAGGAATGGTCAGGATAAAATCACAGGCAGCTATAGTGAAATGGCAGGCATATTAAATCATTGTTTTGTTTCACAATTTATCGGGCGACGAATCAATTGGGCATGACATCGGCAGATAAGATTGGAAATTATATAACCGCATTTGAAGTAAAAAGAGGAGAAATATTAAATAAACTAACCAAACTCAAAGAGGATAAAACCCTTGGTCTGGACGGATTGCATCCGTGCATTCTAAAAGAATCTAGGGAAGAGATAGCAAAGGCACTATTGCACATATTTAACAATTCCTTTATTTTATTTCTTTTCATTAGAAGAAGTTGTAGTGCCAGAGGACTGATGGATAGTTAACGTTGTACCTATATTTAAGAAGGGAGATAGAACATGTCCAGGGATCTATGGACCAGTCAGCTTAACATCGGTGGTAGCAAAAATAATGGAATCCCTAATAAAGGAGAAAAAGAGGTAACAGAGAGAGTAAACAAGGGTAATACAGTAGATGTAATATATCTAGATTTCCAAAAGTCCTTCAATAAGGTAGCACATTACTAGACTAATATAAGGGCAGAGCATGTGGAGTCAGTGGACAAGTAGCAGAATGGATCGCTAGCTGGCTGAAAGACAGAAACCAGAGAGTAAGGTAAAGGGTAGCTATTCAGAGTGGCAGAAGGTGTAAAGTGGGTCCCACAAGGATCAGTGCTGGGACCACTGTTGTTCACAATTTATATTAACGATTTAGAGGTTGGAATCTAAAACACAATTTCTAAATTTGCAGATGACACCAAATTGAGAAGAATAGTCAACACCGAGGAGTACGGCAACAAATTTCAAGACGATATTAATAAACTTGCAGAATGGGCATATAATTAGCAAATTAATTTCAAGATAGATAAGTATGATGTATTACTTGGGTAAGAAAAATCAGGAGGCCACATACTTAGAAAATAAGAATCTAAATGGGGCAGAGGATCAAAGGGATCTGGGAGTACAAATCACTAAAAGTTGTGACGCAAGCCAATAAGACCATAACAAAAGCAAACCAAGCACTAGAGTTTATTTCTAGAGGGAAGAATTGAAAAGAGAAATTGTGCTAAACTTGTATCGGGACCACATGGAATACTGTGTGCAGTTCTGGTCGCCATATTATGAAAAAGAAATAGAGGCACTGGAGAGGGTGCAAAAAAGATTTACAAAGATGATACCAGATCTGCGAGGTTATACCTATCAGGAAAGGATGAACAGGCTGGTCTCTCTTCTCTTGAAAGGAGAAGGCTGAGGGGTGACCTTTAAAGTGATGGAAGGTTTTGATAGAGTGGACACAGAGAGTGTGTTTCCTCTTGGGGGAAGAGCAAAACTAGATGCTATTAATATATGATAATCGCCAAGAAATCAAATCGGGAATTCAGAAGAAACTTCTTTAATCAGAGAGTGGTGAGAATGTGGAACTCGCTACCACAGGGAGTGGTTGAGGCGAACAGAATAGATGCATTTAAGGGCAAGTTAGATAAGCATATGCAGGAGAAGGGAATAAAGGGTCATTTAGATGAGGGAGGATGGGAGGAGGCTCGAGTGGAACTAAACACTGGCATGGACTGGTTGGGCTGAATGGCCTGTTTCAGTGCTGTATATTCTATGTAATCTTAGTCTTCCTTCAATCAATGTGTAGAGGCGGGTTGCTGAATGCCATTGATGGCGGATTGCCTGTCTGTCCTTCCAACCTATCAGCTGGAGAAAAGTACTGAGCGAGCAACAGGGAAGGGAAAATATGAGGGAATAATAAAAGTGGATGAAAATCAGCAAGTGTTGCTATGTGATTTCTAGGTAGCCTTGACAGAAATCCAATAAGACATCACACATAAGCAGACTGGGATGTGATTCCTGTAAAAATGTATTGATTGTTTGGATGGTGAAGGTGTACACAAAGACTTTATAATGAGCACAAAGCTTTTGTATTTGTTCAGACTCTTATTTCTGAGTACTGTGGAGGGAAAGCTGAATCCCAGAGAAGGCTAGTTCCAGCATTCATTCCCAAGCGACATTAAGTTTGATCCTGTTTTCCAACAGTTTCTGTGTGAATCAATCTGCTCAACCACTCCCTCACCCCCGGCTTTGAAGTCCTTGTCCCCAGCAGAACCTTTGCTCTCTTCCATCTTGGTCAAGCCCCCTGGTATTCCTCAAGTCCAATGGGCATGGGCTTGAGTGTATAGGAACATAAGAACATAAGAACATAAGAAATAGGAACAGGAATAGGCCATACGGTCCCTCAAGCCTGCTCCGCCATTCAATAAGATCATGGCTGATCTGATCATGGACTTAGCTCCACCTCCCTGCCCGCTCCCCATAACCCCTTATCCCTTTATCGTTTAAGAAACTGTCTATTTCTGTCTTAAACCTATTCAATGTCCCAGATTCCACAGCTCTCTGGGGCAGTAAATTCCACAGATTTACAACCCTCTAAGAGAAGAAATTTCTCCTCATCTCAGTTTTAAATGGGTGTCTCCTTATTCTAAGATCATGCCCTCTAGTTCTAGTCTCCCCCATCAGTGGAAACATCCTCTCTGCATCCACCTTGTCAAGCCCCCTCATAATCTTATGCGTTTCGATAAGATCACCTCTCATTCTTCTGAACGCCAATGAGTAGAAGCCCAACTTACTCAACCTTTCCTCATTACTCAGAATCTTCTCTGAACTGCCTCCAAAGCAAGTATATCTTTCGTAAATATGGAAACCAAAACTGCACACAGTATTCCAGGTGTGGCCTCACCAATACCCTGTATAGCTGTAGCAAGACTTCCCTGCTTTTATACTCCATCCCCTTTGCAATAAAAGCCAAGATTCCATTGGCCTCCCTGATCACTTACTGTACCTGCATACTATCCTTTTGTGTTCCATGCACAAGTACCCCCAGGTCCTGCTGTACTGCAGCACTTTGCAATCTTTTTCCATTTAAACAATAACTTGCTCATTGATTTTTTTTCTGCCAAAGTGCATGACCTGGCACTTTCCAACATTGTACTCCATCTGCCAAATTTCTAGCACACAACTAGTTTAGCCATCCACCACTTGCTCTGGATGGATCACAGAATATGGTATCGGGTCTCACCCTCCTCTGCCAAAGCCCCACACTACTCCAGGATCACCCTAAAGGACAGAGAGAACCTCTGGCTTCTTTGCTCCTCTGCCACTCCTTAAACCCTTCAATGCCTTGCCCCTGTCCCCTACACCCTTCACGGCAAACGAGCCAAAGGTGGGCAGCAAAAACATTACAAGGACACCCTCAAAACCTCCCTGATAAAGTGTGACATCACCACTGACGCCTGGGAGACCCTGGCCGAAGACTGCCCTCGGTGGAGAAAGTACATCCGGGAGGGGGTTGAGCTCTTCGAATCTCAACGTTGCGAGTGTGAAGAGATCAAGCGCAGGCAGCGGAAGGAGCGTGTGGTAAATCAGTGCCGCCCGCCCCCTCCCCTTCCCCCAACGAATATCTGTCCCACCTGTGACAGGGTCTGTGGCTCTTGTATTGGAATGTTCAGCCACCAAAGAACTCACTTTAGGAGTGGAAGCAAGTCTTCCTCGATTTCGAGAGACTGCCTATGACACCCTCACCTTCAACAACAAGTGCACGGAGCTCATGGACTTCTGGGTCACTAACACTAATACCATCCAGCTGCCTCTACTGCTTCCCTTTGCCCACCATGCCAAACCTTCTGCCAACCCCCCCCCCCCCCCCCCCCCCCGGACCTGCAAAGGGCCCAACTCTTGTTTAAGGTGTGTGCCCTGGCCACCTATTGTTTTGCCTCTACCAATATGGCGGGTGGCATATTTCCAGCACCGAATGAGCACACACTTCCTGCTCACCATGTTGGAGGCGTAGGCCGTAAAATGGCTGAGCATGGTCAAATTGCTAGGCACCAATTCCACCCCCAAACTGTCTCAGGTTGAACCAGACCAGCTGCTGCCCTCCAAACCACCCAGTATCCTCCATTCTGGGTTAAGTGAGGGTCTGATTGTCAGCCTGATAAAAGTGGACAATGTTTATAATTGTGGATTATTATTTAACTTGATTATCTTTTTCTAGTCCCTTGCTTATTTTCTTGAGTTTTAGTGATGTTCAAGATAAAAACTCGTTTCTTACTGATTCTCTCTAAATTAGGCGTTTGGTATTTTTTTTCCATCAAATGGTGTCAGCTGTGGCTCAGTGGGTAGCACCCTCGCCTCTCAGTCAGAAAGTTGTGGGTTTAAGTCTCACTCCAGAGACTTGAGCACAAAAATCTAGGCTGACACTCCAGTGCAGTGCTGAGGGAGTGCTGCATTATCAGAGGTGCCGGATTTCAGATGAGACGTTAAACCGAGGCCCCGTCTGCTTTCTCAGGTGGATGTAAAAGATCCCATGACACTATTTTGGAGAAGAGCAGCGGAGTTCTCCCCGGTGCCATGCCTGGGCCAATATTTATTCCTCAATCAGCATTAGTAAAACAGATTATGGGTCATTATCACATTGCTGTTTGTGGGAGCTTGCTGTGCGCAAATTGTCTGCTGCGCTTCCCACATTACAACAGTGATTGCACTCCAAAAATTACTGAATTGGCTGTCCTGGCGATTTGGGATGTCCTGAAAGATTATGAAAGGCGCTATAGCAATTCAAGTCTTTCTGTTTTTTCTAATGTCCTCTATTACAATAAAAAAAAATCCCTGGAAACCCAAGGTTTTCAAAGTGGCAACAAAAACTGACCTTAAATATCCTTAGAGATATCGAAGATGTGTGGCTCGAAGATGGGATCGAGATTTCTGGCCCTTTTGTGTGTTATAAAAGCCACAATTTAATACCAGTGTCACAATGCTGGGTCTGCACAAGGCGTTAATTTGGATAGTTTGAAGGCACTTGGTGTGTGTGCTGAGAATAAGCATATACATAAGCATAATGTGAAGGTGGGTGACAGCACACAGAAAGGAGATTGTATTAACAGTCTGGCATTCATAATCCCTATACAGGAGACAAAATGGATTCATCTAGCACTAATCTCATTAAGGTTCTGGTATCTGGGACAGATCAGAGTGTCTCTGAAGATCCATTAAGATTATGATCAGTAATACAATTAAAACTACTATATTGTTTTTATGGGTTCTACTAAATTGCTGTGTAGCGTGCACAGAGCAGTAAATCTTGTTAGTTGTGCACAGTAAGTTGAAAGTCCTCTGAAAGGTACCAGTTACCCACGTGTTTATTAAGATCAATATTAACCTCAGAAATGACAATCAGTCATTGAGACCACTCAGATTGTGTATTGGTCATGAGTTGTGGGTTATATCAGAGAGTTAAGTGAGAGGTGTGGTGATACTAGGAAGCATTACTTGGAGGGGTATGGGAGCGATGAGAGAAATATTAGATTTAAGAATATGGGGAGAAAGTCTGAAATAAAAACAGAATGTTGGGAATACTCGGCAGGTCAGGCTGCATCTGTGGAGAGAGAAAGAGAGTTAACATTTCAGGTCGATGACCTTTAGTCAATTTTGAGCATGTAGTATATTCGAGTGTAATACAATAAGAAAAATTGACTATATCTTAAATTATTAGACTGAGATGCAGGGAGAGTGTTAAAATGCAGTTTGAGGGGTATATTGAAGTGTTACAGTAAAGTGTGTGTGGGGTATATTGGAGAGTGTTCAATGCTATATATGAGTTAGAGTAAAGCTGTGGCTCAGTGGGTAGCACTCTTGCCTCTGAGTCAGAAGGTTGTGGATTCAGGTCTCACTCCAGAGACTTTGAGCACAAAAATCTAGGTTGACACTCCAGTGCAGTGCTGAGGGAGTGCTGCACTGTCAGAGGTACTGTCTTTCAGATAAGATGTTAGACTAAGATCCCATCTGCTACTCTAGGTGGATGTAAAAGATCCCATGGCACTATTTCTAAGAAGAGCAGGGGAGTTATCCCTAGTGCCCTGGTCAATATTTATCCCTCAATCAACGTCACTAAAACAGATTATCTGGTCATTATCACACTACTGTTTGTGGGAGCTTGCTGTACGCAATTTGGATACTGTATTTCCTACATTACAACAATGACTACACTTCAAAAGCTGGTTGTAAAATGGGACATCCTGAAGTTGTGAAAGGTGCTATATAAATGCAAGTCTTTCTTTATATTGAAGAGTGTAATAATAAGATATATGGAGTATACAAGAGTGTGTAGAGTGAGATGAGTGATTGCAAAGTGTTACTATAAAGGATGTGGGGTATAGTAAGACCTTAAACTAAGGATGTTATTTTATGGTATCTGTCTAATATGCAAATGTTGACATCACTTGATGACCATTATAATATAATAAATGGAACTGCACACCAATCCGTTTCAGCTAGTCATTGTCAATAATCTGCTTGTTCCATACATACTACTTGTTTGTCCACCCTGGTATTAAGGATTGAAACCAGTCAACAAAAGGAATGAATAATAATTGCCATAACGTTTGCCCAGAATGGCCGCTCATTGGTTCGGTTACCAGTTAACCAAGGGGCAGACTCATGCTGAAGCTGGTTGGAGCAACATTGTCCCATTGTGGGGAATATTTGGTGTGATCTGTTATTAACCAGCCCTTAGATGAGGGAATGTGTTAAGAAACATAGAAACATAGAAAATAGGTGAAGGAGTAGGCCATTCGGCCCTTCTAGCCTGCACCGCCATTCAATGAGTTCATGGCTGAACATGCAACTTCAGTACCCCATTCCTGCTATAGACCCCATTCCTGCTGTAGACCCCATTCCTGCTATAGACCCCATTCCTGCTATAGACCCCATTCCTGCTATAGGTACAAGCAGAACCTTGTTGCCTGTGAGCTCCATAAGTACTGATGTGAAAGTCTGGTCCCTGGGTTTGTTGCCCTGGTTAGTTTTGCATAAGCTGATTGGTTGAGCCAAACACATTACCACCCGACAAAGCACAGATGTCTTCTACATTTTTGAATTGGAATAATTGTTGAAATGATTACTTTTTGGATGCATGTCTATCTACAATTTTGGGGGGATTTTGGCTCTTATGGCAGAAATCATGAGTTAGTATCAAATTATTTAAAAACATGTTAGTGAAAGAAAGCATTTGCATTTATATAGTGACTTTCATAGCCACGGGATGTCCCAAAGTACTGCACAACCAATAGAAAGAAATAAATAGTTGTGCCTTTCATGATCTCAGGATGTTTAAAAATGCTTTACAACCAATTAAGCAATTTTGAAATGTAGTCACTGTTGTAATGTAGGAAATGCAGCAGCCAATTTGCACACAGCAAGGTCTCATAAATAGCATTGAAGTAAAAGACCAGATAATCTGTTTTGTTGGTTTTGTTGGTTGAGGGATAATTGTTGGCTACAACACCAGGAGCACTCTCCTGCTCTTCAAATAATGCCATGGGATCTTTTACGTTCAGCTGAGAGGCTGAGCTTAAGGTCTTATCTGAAAGGAGGCACCTCCGACAGTACTGCACTGAAGTATCGGTCTAGATTATGTGCTCGACTCTCTGAAATGGAGCTTGAACCCACAACGTTCTGACTCAAAGGTGCCCACTATAACTGAGCCACGGTTGACACCTTTATTAATATGATTACTATTTCTATGACAAGCTAGACCACGATAAGCTATTTCACCTTGTCCAGAACAGTAGAACCAGGGGACATGGTCTGCGCCTGAAAAGAGATAAATTCAAAAGGAATTGGCAGAAACATTTCATTGAGCATGTGGTCAATCTATGGATCGGGTTCCATGGGGATATGGTGGAAGCAGTTAATATTGATGAATTCAAATGCAAATTCGATAGATTTCTTTCAGAAAGTTATGTTTTAGGATACAGTATATGAGTTATTTGAGATATGACCTGTGATAATTGTAGCATGCTTGGGTGGAACAGGTGTCTTTGGACCTGTAGTTCCCAAAGCTCTCCACCACTGCGGTTTTCCTCACCTCATGCCTGGGTCTGTTGTAGATTAATTGATAGCGATTGGTTGCTGTGATTAGTCAACAACTTCATTATTGTTGCATCATGCGACTACCAGGATGGTAGATGGTGAATTAGATGGAGCTTGGTCTTTTAAGAATATAAGAATTGTCATAGCAGTGCATTTGGAAAGAGGTGACATGATAGGTCCAAGTCAGCATGGATTTGTGAAAAGGAAATCATGCTTGACAAATCTTCTGGAATTTTTTGAGGATGTTTCCAGTAGAGTGGACAAGGGAGAACCAGTTGATGTGGTATATTTGGACTTTCAGAAGGCGTTCGACAAGGTCCCACACAAGAGATTAATGTGCAAAGTTAAAGCACATGGGATTGGGGGTAGTGTGCTGACATGGATTGAGAACTGGTTGTCAGACAGGAAGCAAAGAGTAGGAGTAAATGGGGACTTTTCAGAATGGCAGGCAGTGACTAGTGGGGTACCGCAAGGTTCTGTGCTGGGGCTCCAGCTGTTTACACTGTACATTAATGATTTAGACGAGGAGATTAAATGTAGTATCTCCAAATTTGCGGATGACACTAAGTTGGGTGGCAGTGTGAGCTGCGAGGAGGATGCTATGAGGCTGCAGAGCGACTTGGATAGGTTAGGTGAGTGGGCAAATGCATGGCAGATGAAGTATAATGTGGATAAATGTGAGGTTATCCACTTTGGTGGTAAAAACAGAGGACAGACTATTATCTGAATGGTGACAGATTAGGAAAAGGGGAGGTGCAAAGAGACCTGGGTGTCATGGTACATCAGTCATTGAAGGTTGGCATGCAGGTGCAGCAGGCGGTTAAGAAAGCAAATGGCATGTTGGCCTTCATAGCGAGGGGATTTGAGTACAGGGGCAGGGAGGTGTTGCTACAGTTGTACAGGGCCTTGGTGAGGCTACAGTTTTGGTCTCCTAACCTGAGGAAGGACATTCTTGCTATTGAGGGAGTGCAGCGAAGGTTCACCAGACTGATTCCCGGGATGGCGGGACTGACCTATCAAGAAAGACTGGATCAACTGGGCTTGTATTCACTGGAGTTCAGAAGAATGAGAGAGGACCTCATAGAAACGTTTAACATTCTGACGGGGTTAGACAGGTTAGATGCAGGAAGAATGTTCCCAATGTTGGGGAAGTCCAGAACCTGGGGACACAGTCTAAGGATAAGGGGTAAGCCATTTAGGACCGAGATGAGGAGGAACTTCTTCACCCAGAGAGTGGTGAACCTGTGGAATTCTCTACCACAGAAAGTTGTTGAGGCCAATTCACTAAATATATTCAAAAAGGAGTTAGATGAAGTCCTTACTACTAGGGGGATCAAGGGGTATGGCGAGAAAGCAGGAATGGGGTACTGAAGTTGCATGTTCAGCCATGAACTCATTGAATGGCGGTGCAGGCTAGAAGGGCCGAATGGCCTACTCCTGCACCTATTTTCTATGTTTCTATGTTTCTAAGAAATAGGAGCAGGAGTAGGTCATTTGGCCCCTCGAGCCTGCTCCACCATTCAGCAAGATCATGGCTGATCTGATCTTGGCTTCACTTTCCTGCCCGCTCCCCATAACCCGCGACTCCACGGTAGTTCAAAAATATGTCTATCTCCACCTTAAATATATTCAATGACCCAACCTCCACAGCTCTCTGGGATGGAGAATTTCAAAGATTCACGACCCTCTGAAAGAAGAAATTCCTTCTCACCTCCGTTTTAAATGGGCGACCCCTTATTCTGAAACTATGCCCCCTAGTTCTAGATTCCCCCACGCGGGGAAACATCCTCTCTGATGTTCCCTACTTTTATACTCCATCTATCCTATCAAGCCCCCTCAGAATCTTATATGTTTCAGTAAGATCACCTCTCATTCTTCTAAACTCCAATGAGCATAGACCCAACCTGCTCAACTTGTCTTCATAAGACAATCCCTTCATCTCAGGAATCAACCTCGTGAACCTTCTCTGAACTGCCTCCAATGCAAGTATATCCCTCCTTAAATAAGGAGACCAAAACTGTACGCAGTACTCCAGGTGTGGTCTCACCAATGCACTGTACAGTTGTAGCAAGACTTCCCTACTTTTATAATCCATCCCCCTTGCAATAAAGGCCAACATTCCATTTGCCTTCCTAATTACTTGCTGTACCTGCATCCTAACTTTTTGTGTTTCATGTATGAGGACCCCCAGATCCCTCTGTACTGCAGCATTTTGTAATCTCTCCCCATTTAAATAATAAGTTCCTTTTTAATTCTTCCAACCAAAGTGGATAACCTCATATTTTCCCACATTATACTCCATCTGCCAAATTTTTTGCCCACTCACTTAACCTATCTTTATTCCATTGCAGATTCTTTGTGTCCGCTTCACAACTTTGCATTCCCACCTATCTTTGTATCATCAGCAAATTTTGCTACAGTGTACTCGCTCCCTTCATCCAAGTTATTAATATAGATTGTAAATAGTTGAGGCCCCAGCACTGATCCCTGTGGCACCCCACGAGTTACAGTTTGCCAACTTAAAAATTATCCATTTATCCCGACTCTCTGCTTTCTGTTAGTTAGCCAATCCTCTTGACATGCTAATATATTAGCCCCCGTGAGCTCTTATCTTGTGCAGTAACCTTTTATGTGGCACCTTATCGAATGCCTTCTGGAAATCCAAATACATTACATCCACTGGTTCCCCTTTATCTACCCTGCTCATCAAATCCTCAAAGAACTCCAGTAAACTTGTCAAATATGATTTCCCTTTCATAAAACGATGTTGTCTCTGCTTGATTGTATTATGAGTTTCTAAATATCCTGCTACTACTTTCTTATAGAGGACTCCAATATTTTCCCAATGACAGATATTAGGCAAACTTATCTTTGGTTCCTGCTTTTTGTCTCCCTCCTTTCTTGAATAGGGGCGTTACATTTGCAGTTTCCCAATCCACTGGGACCTCTCCAAAATCCAGGGAATTTTGGTAGATTACAACCAATGCATCCACTATCTCTGCAGCCACTTCTTATAAGACCTGAGGATGCAGGCCATCAGGTCCAGGGGACTTGTCTGCCTTTAGTCCCATTAGTTTGCCTAGTACTTTTTCTCTAGTTTTAAATTCCTCCCTCCCTATAGCCCCTTGATTATCTATTTTTATTGGGATGCTTTTAATGTCTTCTACCATGAAGACTGATACAAAATATTTGTCCACAGTCTCTGCCATTTCCCTGATTCCCATTATTAATTCCCCAGTCTCATCTTCGAAGGGACCAACGTTTACTTTAGCTACTCTCTTTTTTATATACCTGTAGAAGCTCTTCCTGTCTGTTTTTATATTTCTTGCTAGTTTACTCTCATAATCTAACTTCTCCCTCTTTATTATTTTTTTAATCCTCCTTTGTTGGGTTCTAAAAATTTCCTGTCTCGCCTTGCAATTTCTATATTCCTGCTAATTGACTTTGAGTCATTATTTGAGCTTCACTCTGTGTATAAGCCAATAACTGAGAGCTAACAATTGGTATTATTATTGCTCACAGGTACCCTAAGATTTGCAGCATGGTTGTGATGTTTAGCTGTGGCTGTGCGGTCTCTCCAAAAGAGCTATCCACGTGTTCCCGTTCTGGCCTTTCCTCATACCTATTTGTCTTTCTGAAATATTTATCCATTTCCCTTTTAATCCACTTCCCTTTTAAAACCTATTCTGATTCTGTTTCCACCACTGTTTCTAGTAAGGCATTCCGTGTCCTAACAACCCTCTGCATAAAAAATGTTCTCCTACTCTTGCTCAAGGATTGAAGAGGAGATGATGATCATCCATCTTAGCTACGTCTTCCCCGCCGCTGGGTCATCTTCTTGCCCCGATGATAATGGCCTACAGCTGCGCTCCATTTTCCTGCCCTGCCTTCCTGGTGCAAGGCTTAGCCAAGATATATTGTATATATAGTGTATATATATATATATATAGCATGTATATATGTGGTGTGTATATATATATATATATATATATGGTGTGTGTGTGTATATATATATATATATATCTATATATAGATATACAGGCCCCAAGTTTCGACATGATTTGCTCCTGATTTTTAGGAGCAACTGGTGTAGAACGGAGTATCTTAGAAATCGGAATTCTCGCCATTTAGTTTGCTCCAGTTCTAGTCAGTTAGAACAGTTTCACTTTGGAACAGAATTTTTTTTCCAAAAGGGGGCGTGTCCGGCCACTTGCGCCTGTTTTCAAAGTTTCGTCAGTGAAAACTTACTCCAAACTAACTTAGAATGGAGTAAGTGAAGATTTTTGTACACTCGAAAAATCCTTGTCTACACTTTAGAAAATCAGGCGTAGGTTACAAATCAGGCGTAGGGAATGGTGGGTGGGGGGGTTTAAAGGGAAGTTTACAAACGTTAAACACTTCAGTTTTACAAATAAAGAGCCATCATCAATAATAAATGATAAAAACATCAATAAATCAACCAATAAATCAATCAAAAATAATTAATAAGAAATATTTTTTTTTTTAAATCAATAAATAAAACATTTTCTACTTACCGACTGCAGCACCAGGAGCCCTCCAACAGCGTGCTGGGATGCCCCCCCCCCCAGTGTGTCTCTGTCAGTGTCTCTATCTCTCTGTCTGTGTGTGTCTCTCATTCTCTGTGTCAGTGTCTGTGTTTCTGACAGCGAGGGGAGGGGGTAGAGGGAGAGAGAGGGGGAACAGAGGGAGGAAAGGGGGGGAGGGGGGAGAAAGGGGAGGGGGGAGGAGGAGAAGGGAGGGAGGGGGAGGAGTGGGGAAGGAGATGGGGGGAAAAGGAGATGGGGGGGAAAGGAGATGGGGGGGAAGGAGATTAGCGGGGGGGGGGGGAAGGAGATGGAGATGGGGGGGAAAGGAGATGGGGGAGGGAGGCTGAATGGGCTGGGCCCGGCCAGGCCCGAGACTTCAGGCAGGTGGGCGTTGGGTCGGGTCGGGGGGAACATAGATCGGGGGGAGGGAGGGAGAGGGAGGTCAGGTCGGGGGGAGGGAGGTCAGGTTGGGTCCAGTCCGGGGGCGGGGGGGGGAAGCGGGAGTCGGGTCGGGGTCGGGTCCGGTCCAGGGGCGGGGGGGGTGGGGGAGAAGCGGGTGTCGGGTCCGGTCCGGAGGCGGAGGGCGGGAAGCGGGAGTCGAGTCGGGTCAGGAGGAAGCAGGAACTGGGCGTGGGAGGCAGCCTTATGCACGCAGCCCCAGTGAGGTCATTGGGCCAGGGCTAGGGGCTGCGTGCTTCGGGCCCCTCCCACACAGTTTTGGGCGCCTGGAGCTACTGAACATGCGCGCCCACTGTAGTGCGCATGTGCAGAGGTCCCGGCACTGTTTTCAGCTCAGGGACCTGGCTCCGCCCTCTACAGCTCCTGCTGCGCTGCGCCTGGCTGCAAACGACCTGTAGGGAGCTGGAGAATCTGGAAGTTTTTTTTTGGCGCACTTTGTGGCGCGAAAAACAGGCGTCCAGGTCGGGACTGCGCCGTTCTAGGCGCGGCTCGAAACTTGGGCCCATATAGTGTATAATATATAGTGTGTGTGTATATACATAGTGTATATATGTGGAAAATAATTTAGGTATATTGGAATTGAGGAACCAAAAATACAATAATATATAAAATCTACAAGAACTTTGTGATTTGTACCCATTCGTTCAATTCTTTGCCGCATTCACCATTATAAAGTTATCAGTAATTTCCCATGGGAAACTCTAAAACAGACTCAGTGATCAGAGTGTTAGATGGCACTGTAACGTTAGAGAATGGTCAGGTCTAATAGTCAATGTTCTCTGAACAAACAACTCTCCCAGGTCACTTCCATAATAAAGCACTGATTGCTCCGAATTAGTGCCACAGTACATCACAAACTATCCCAAGTCTGTGCTCTACTAAATGATTAATTCCTGTATGAAACTACCATAGCAGATAGCCAACTCTTAAAAGGTCACTTCTGTGGCAAACCACAAGTTGTTATAAATCAGTGCCACATTGCCAACTATTCCAAATGAGCACTCCTCCTCAGTCTGTGCCGTACCATATCACCAGTTCGTCTGTCTGTCTGTGCCGTACCATATCACCAGTTCGTCTGTCTGTCTGTGCCGTACCATATCACCAGTTCGTCTGTCTGTCTGTGTCGTACCATATCACCAGTTTGTCTGTCAGTCTGTGCTGTACCGTATCACCAGTTTGTCTGTCTGTCTGTGCCGTACCATATCACCAATTCGTCTGTCTGTCTGTGTCGTACCATATCACCAGTTCGTCTGTCTGTCTGTGCCGTACCGTATCACCACTTCGTCTGTCTGTCTGTGCCATACCATATCACCAGTTCATCTGTCTGTCTGTGCCGTACCATATCACCAGTTCATCTGTCTGTCTGTGCCATACCATATCACCAGTTCGTCTGTCTGTCTGTGCCATACCATATCACCAGTTCGTCTGTCTGTCTGTGCCGTACCATATCACCAGTTCGTCTGTCTGTCTGTGCCATACCATATCACCAGTTCGTCTGTCTGTCTGTGCCGTACCATATCACCAGTTCGTCTGTCTGTCTGTGCCGTACCATATCACCAGTTCGTCTGTCTATCTATCTATCCTTTCTTCAAAAGAAAGACTACGGCCCTGAAATTGCCCGTCGCCCTGATTAGGGGCGGAAACCTTCCGGGGCTGGGACTTCCTGTGCCCGGTCCTGAAGTCCTGCTCCCGACACGGAATTGGTCCGTGCGCCCCTCAAAGGGAGCGGAGCGCTGTCTCCGGCATTCTGCTCCCGATGAAGGGTGCCCCCTGGCGGAGCAGGCCAGCGCTGATGAACTGCAATGCCCCTCCCCTTCAATTAAAGGGAGGCGATCGACCGGGCCAGCAGCCCAGCACCCAAAAGGGAATGCCGGGCTGCACAATGGTGGCCCGGCCGACAAATAAAAATGGCGGCCCAGGGCGCAAAAGGCCTCTGCTTTAAGGGGCGCCCCGGCGGCGGATGTCTGCCAGCTTCGCGGCTCGCGGGGCAATTTCCCCCGCGGGATGTTAAGGGGTTGGCACGGGGCGGTGGGGGGAGGGGTCGGCGCGCACAGCGATGACATCATATGAAACAGCGGCAATTTTGCCCCCGACATTTTTTTTAATCCTTTTCACCTCGGCCCTCATTATCCTTTCTCACATTCACTGTTACAGCTTCCTCAGTGAAGATGTAACTTAATTAAATGCATATGTTGGAAAAGACGGAATACATTATTGGGAATGTCACTGAGGTGTCTGTATCGCTTCCGTGATCTGCGTTCCACAACTGCTCTTCTGCAATGCTGTTTGTGGAGCTCATGTTAATGTGATACCACAATGAACTGTTGTCGGCTGCATCCTGGTCTAATTAGCTGTCAGCTTTTTCCCCAATGAATGGCGTGTTGTTTCTGAGCATTGTTTCACTTCTCATGGTTCCTCCATTGCAGAAGCTCAGAAATATTTCAGTGTAGCTTTCAAGGAGACTTGCTCTTTGTATGGTGGCTGTTTTCACAACTGAAATGCTGACTGAGCCTGCTGTTCTGTCACTCTGCATATATTTCATTTAATGCCTTACTTCATCCATTAATTACCTCAGAACCTCCTGTGCCAACAGTTAGTGATTTATGAAGCACTAGAGACAGATGCCTGTTTCAATCAGTGTTACAAGACAGACAGGCAGTTCATTTCACCTCTACCTTGAGTTTATTTTCCTTCATACTCTATCAGGAGGTGACATTGTATATTTGTGTTGCTTAGGACAGAGCAGGAGAATTACATGTTTTTGATATTTTATGAGGAAATTCTATGGAATAGCCATTGAACAATAATTTGAGTTTATTATACCCCATAACTTCATTACCATATCCAGATTGCCCTTTCTCCCAGATCATCAAATCACGGTCTCCCTTTCACTCTGGTCGCTAGATTAAAATGACTTTTTTTTAACCTGATCACCAGATCATAAGTTCCTTTCACCCCACTTGCTAAATTACTATTTCTCCATCACTATGGTCACCCAGATCATGATTCACTTCGAACCCTACCACAGTCTTTCTCCGTTGGTAACAGTCAAAGATCTATGCTCAGTTCCACTTGGGAGCCTTTTGGCCCTTTGGCTTCTGCCCAGTGTGGACTACATGTAGACTGACAAAGCCTAATTCTTTCAGTCAAAAGTAGATGTGCACATTACTGGTAGAAAAGTCTTAAGTTGCTCCATTAATGCCCTGAAGAGCCAAACTTGAAAGTCAACTGCAGAATGTGTAGTCTATCTAAATGCACTTTACTTTGCGAGAGATCCATTGACCGCAGATGCACAGCTTTCCTACCATCAACAGCACTGACCTCTGGAAGACCAAACTTTCTTCTGGCTCATTCACCATATGAAGCTGTTTTGGTGCATCATTATTGTAGTGATGCAAGCATGGTGATGCATGAATTGCCTCATCACCAACCAGTCTGAGCACTGCTTCAAGACACACATTTGAATCACGAGTCAGTATTTGCAATCCCCCACCCTGAACTTAATTAAACTGAATCAGCTTCTTAAGCAGTCCCTCGTATCGAGGATGACTTGCTTCCACATCAAAAAGGGATGAGTTCACAGGTGTTTCAATGAAGGACCTGATATTCCAGGCCCCGAGCTACATGTTGAAGGGTGGAAGATGCCTGTGCGTGGATTTTTTTAACATGTGGTGGCCGTTGCACACCAGCCACCACACGGGCTTGAGAGAGCTTGGTCTTGGTCCAGTGGCAAGGATTACCCAAGACGACTGGAGACCAGCTCTGTTGCACGGACCTAGTGCGCACACATATCGCAGTGTGGGCTGGGCCCGTGCTGTCCCTGGGCCCTCGCCTCTTCTGGGCCCCGATCATGTCGCTCTACAATCTCTCGCCGCTTCATCGCCCCGACCTTGCTGCTCCTCTGATACTTGCCGCCTCTCCTGCTGTACCTGCCCACACTCCAGTCAGCGAACTTGATACTGGTGACTTCCAATCCAGCCGCCCTCCTGCACCAGGTCGCACTGCTCCCTGAAGTAGTATGCCTCCACGCTGCTCCCGGGCCGCTGCACCTCCGCTCCTTTTATGGCCCCGACCCGCCACTGGTGGTTTCTTGCAGGTCGGGGCCTCCACTGAATCCACTGAATCAGCATCAGGCTTTTAACAGGCCGACAGGGAGAGCAGTATCTGTCGCCAATGTAAATATGGCCAGCGACGCATAGTGACAAGAAGGAAGAACGTGCATGTACATGGTGCTTTGTCACATCTCTCAGAAAGATCCTAAAGTGCAATGAATTACTTTGAAGTGTGGTCAGCCTTGTTATGAAGGCAATTGGAGCAGCCATTTTGCACACAATAATGTCCTGTAAACAATACCGAGATAGTATCCAGTTAATCTAATTTGCTGGTGACTTTGGTTAAGGAAAGAATGTTGGCCAGGCGTCAGGAAAGATTCCTTGGGCTAGACATTGGCCAGCCTTGTGCCCGTTTTTTGGGCAATATTTTGCTTTTTTGGCGAAAAAGGTGTTCACCTAAATTGTCCAAAGTTGTGCGGCGGCGGCTTCGAAATATCGGTGAAGAGCGACCGCCGGCGTCCAAGACGAAAAAAAGCGCTATGCTTTAAATTGGCCGTTCGGCACACCCGTATTCTGGGTAAAAAAACCCGCCCGAGAAAAGCCTGTGTTGCAGCCCCAGAAACAGCGGTAAATATGAAGACCTGCAAAAAAAGTAAGTTAAAGTTTTTATTTTTAAATTCTTTTTCAGCGATTTGTTGGCTAATTATTTTGTGAACGCTTTGTGATTTTTTTTGTTTTTTTGTAATTTATTTGTGTTTTTCACCCAGGGTCTGTCTTTTTAGCGGTAATTGGCCTCAGACTAAAGTTGGTGAGGACCACTGCGAATCCTTGTGCAACGCCGATTTTTACTGTTGGGCGCATTCTTTTGCCAATTTTAGGCCTTTAAAAAATAGCGGTATCACCAAAAGACCAATTTCTAGCCCAATCTCTCTTTCGAATAGTGCCTTGCGAATTTCTGCATGTAAATGAACCAGTGGAATAGTCAGAGACGTTAGCTTATAATAAAAACAGAAAATATTAGAAATACTCAGCAGGTCAGGCAGCGTCTGTGGAGAGAGAAACAGAGTTCACGTTTCAGTTCAATGGCCCTCCGTCAGAACTGTTATGACGAAGGGTCACCGACTTGAACTGTAACTCTGTTTCTCTCTCCTCAGATACTGCCTGACCTGCTGAGTATTTCTAATATTTTCTGTTTTTATTTCAGATTCCAGTATCCCCAGAGTTTTGCTTTTGTATGAGTGACTTTAGCTTAATGCCTCATCCGAAGGACGTCACCTTTGACAGTGCAACACTTACGCTGTTGTGTCAGCCGAGATCATGGGAGTAATTTTACACTCCCGCAATGCTGGTGAAGAGCCTCTTTGATGGAAAGCGCAAAATAAAAATTCAGACACCCACTGCTCGTGACTTTACGACTATTAATGAATGGTCGTAAAACAGGGCATGGCTGAATTGGGCTAGCACCGGGCAGACTCCCACCAGCAGCATCTACTAGCAAAATCACCCTCTGTGCCTGCAATAGCCCGTGGGGCTTTAACCCACAACCTCTTCACTTCCAAACTGAAAGCCATGTCAGCCAAGCTGATATTAATTTTGGGTGGTTTGAGTGTCCTGACCATAACCTGATTGATAATATACAAGGGGTTTAAGAGTGGATGTGTATAGAGGTTGACAGTTGAAAATTGGGCCCTTAAAAGGATGCTGTAGCAGGTCAATACGCAGGTCAGGACTCTGTTCCACGTTGTTATTTGTCCCTAATGCTGACGTTTCTTAGTCAGTAGTGATGTATTCTTAGTTTAGCCTTTCAAGGCCTTTCTCAAAGTAATTATAATTCAATTCTGACATTACACGACTGTTTACATGGAGCCTTTGAAATAGTTTTTTGTTCGCATTAAGGGCTGATGTGGATATAATGCTGTTAGTTTAATAGAATTAGTCCTTAAGTTTGTGCAGAATTCAATCAAAGGCTTGGGTTTTTACTTGCTGTTTGTGAAATGGCAGAGATTTCTATCTCTGCCTCTCAGGATAGTTCCTTATGCTGCAGGGCAACTACATTTTCACCATGACCTGCTGGCACGCTCCCAATACTGTATGTCCCAGGACAGAGGTACACATTCCCAATCACTGTATGTCCCAGGACAGAGGTAAGCATTCCCAATAACTGTATGCCCATTTATCAGAGTCTTATAGTGAGCAGTGTGGTGTATATCAGAGTCGTATAGTAAGTGTTGTGGGTATATTGTCTTCCCCAGTATGTCTGATGTCTCGAACCCAGTGTTATTTAGTGTGTAATGTCTTTATCACAGTGTTCCCCTGTGTGTATTCTCTCTATCCCAGTGTTACTTGGTGCATAGTGTCACGACCCTAGGATTTCCCAGTGTTTTGTGTCCCTATCCCAGTGTTCCCGTGTGTAGTCTCTGCATCAACCTGTTGCAATTTGTATCCGCTACGGAACTTTTATAAAATCTCTCTGTAAGTCTTAAGCATTATTATTTAACGTGTAATATTTTGTTTCAGCTAGCCTTGTCTGTTGTGTGAGGCTAAGGCGTGCTGGTGTTTCTTTTAGAGCGAGCTTTTATCAGAATGCTGCTGTTTCTCTGCAGGAGTGGGCCTGGTGATGGGAGGTTTGGAGTCGTGGTAAACTGTACTCTTGTGATTCCCCAGCCTTTCCAAGACATTCAATGTAAATGTTCTAATCTGTTGGAAATGTTTGTTCTTGGTCGTTCAGTGAACCTATATGTAAAGGCTGCAGCTAATCACTGTGATGGAACTCTACAGGCAGGCTGCAGGCACCCCAGAAGCCTTTATGGACCGTGTAATGTTCCTCATTGCGAGCTATCACTGCAGAGTCTGCACAGAGGGAATAAAGTGGCCCTGGTGCAGCGGTGACTGGATGATGGGGTTCCTGTTGAAATGTTAATGCACTGCATGCAGCTTCCAATATGTGGAGCATGTACAGCACACAATATGCTGTCCTTTCCACTTGTTCTCTATCCTTAAATTTGCTAACGTTGACACTTTTCCCCCCCCAGCTCTGTCTCCGTTCCACGTGCAACCTCAGTCGATGATTGTGGAGGAGGGCGGTGTTGCCAGGTTTCAGTGCCAGATTCACGGTTTACCAGAACCACTGATCATGTGGCTGAAGAATCGCAGGCCTCTTGAGCCAAGTGATGACAGGTATTGTACATCTGCAAAATAGGTATCATCAGTTCTATCAGCAAGTTCTCCTTAACTATGATCATTTTATTCCAAAACACGTATTACTGGACAGGAGTAGAAACACTCATGCTGTCTAGTTATAATGTTACCATTCCTGTTTATCATTTTCAAAATCAAAGCGTTTCAGAACACGACATTCCTTATAGAACTCTACAATCATTGAAAATCTCTACAATCCCTGCAATATTCTACAGAACTCTATAATCCACAGAACTCTATAATCCACCAAGAACTGCAACAATCACTTCAGAACCCTACAATCCGTTCCTATTGTCTCCATATGAGTTGACAGCCCCTTCAGAACTGTACAATTTCAGTAGATTTCTACAAACCCTTCAGAACCTTACAATCACTGCAAAACTCTGCCTCTACTGAAGCCTACAGCCCTCTCAAAATTCTACAGTCCCTGGTTCCTGAATTGCTGTGGTTTTGATTCCTGACTTACTGTGTCCCTAGTTCTTGAGTTCCAATGTTCAGATCCCTCCACGGCCTCACCTCTCCCTATCTCTGTAATCTCCTCCAGCCCCACTACCCCCTGAGATATCTGCGCTCCTCTAATTCCGGCCTCTTGCGCATCTCTGATTTTAATCGCTTCACCATTGGTGGTTGTGCCTTCAGCTGCCTTGGCCCCAAGCTCTGGGTTTTCCTCCAGAAACCTCTCCGCCTCTCTAATTCACTTTCCTCCTTTAAGATGCTCCTTAAAACCTACCTCTTTGACCAAGCATGTGGTCATCTGCCCTAATTTCCCCTTATGTGACTCGGTGTCAAATTTTGTTTTATGACACCCCTGTGAAGCCCCTTGGGACATTTTACTAGGTTAAAGGCGCCGTATAAATACAAGTTGTTGTTGCTCCTGTTTCCAGAGTTCATGTGATGCTAAGTTCCCAAAGTGATTGACAGAAGTAGTCTGAAAACAAGCCAAATGAGATGTAACAAGGCTGCAAATCTGGTTTGCCGAAGAGGTTTGATTGTATCGTCACACAAATAAAGTTGCTGCTTCTACCCCGTTTGCAGCTAGCTCCTCGAACAAGCACGTGAGCACAAGCTGAAGGCCTTTGCAGAATGAAAGACGACTTCTGTCTTCATGGAGCACTTTGTTCTGGAGTTATTCCAAAACTAAGCAGGGCACAGTTCAGATTCAGAAACTGTTTTAAATGCACTACATCATGAGGGCCTGGGTTCACAGCCACGATTTCTCACTTGGTGGTTTGCTGACCTCCAATCCAAATAAACACTAGACATTTCCTCACAGGAAGAGCAAATCATATGGAAAGTCAATTGGTGCATTGTCACTCATCATCCAGTGACCAACACTAGAGCAGAATTAATGGGTGCTGGAGAGCAGGTACTAGTCCTTCCACAAGACTAGAGGCAGTACTCGGGAAGTGGATACGGGATGGGGGGGGGGGGTGATGTAGAACTTTGAAAGAAAGAAAAGAAGACTTGCATTTATATAGCACCTTTCACGACCACCGGACCTCCTAAAGCGCTTTACAGCCAATGAAGTACTTTTGAAGTGTGGTCACTGACCTTTACATTGCGAGGGCCGCGGACAAGACCTCGAGTCTCGTCGCCGAGAGCGTGCAGAAAACAAGCGCAAGCAGCGGAAGGAGCGTGTGGCAAACCAGACTCCCCACCCACCCTTTCCTTCAACCACTGTCTGTCCCACCAGCGACAGAGACTGTGGTTTCCGTATTGGAACGTTCAGTCACCTAAGAACTCACTTTTGGAGCGGAAGCAAGTCTTCCTCGATTTCGAGGGACTGCCAATGGTGATGATGCAAAATGAAAGGCAACAGAACTGGGAAAATGGGGATCACTGGCCTTGCTGATGAGGAATGCGTTATACCACAACATGAATAAAATCAGGGGGAAAATCCACAGTATTTTTGGCTTCACTTTGACATTGTTTAGGGGAAATAATAAACAATGTAAGGATAGGCGGGGAAAAAAGTGGGATTTTATACGTTCACACAACGACCGTAGGAAGAAAATATTGGCACATTTCAGACGCCGAAAGAAAACGGTTCCTCACATAGCAACTGTCAGGGTGCAACAGCGCCATTTGATGGAAGAAAATGTTACTGCATCACCACATATTTCTCAATTTAAAGCCTCAAATATTTTTTTTAATAGCATGAAAGACAAGTGCTGCAATCCTTACGGGACTTGTAGCTAGTCAGGGAGAGCCAGTGCATCAAGTGGCCACCAAGTCTGAGACGTAGATAGGACCAAGTTGCCTTAACAATGGGTGGCACTTGGATGGACATGTCTTGTGATACAACAACAGCAGCATGTATTTATATAGCAAGTGAATACAAGCGATATTTGGAATTTAATTCAATAGGAACTGTTCAGTAGCTGAAAAAAAATGAACTGAAGGATCTCTGGTTCACATGGGAATGAAAATCATCAGCTACATGACGAATTGACTCCATGTTTAAAAAGTAAGCTCACCCTCTCACGATTGGACCAGTTCTGAACTGCCCTGTTTATCTTTCAGGTTCACCTTCCTGCCCACAGGGGTGCTTCAGATTACACGAGTGGGGGAAGCAGACAGCGGAATATACCAGTGTGTGGCAGCCAACACCGCCAACACAAGGCATAGCAAGGAGGCCAGCCTCACTCTGTCAGGTCAGTGCTGATTCTCCTCGTGCAAGTTGTTCGACAAGGAAAACTAAAATGAACTTCCAGCTCCCGAGGCCTTCCCTCTAGTTCTTCAACCGATACCTCTGGATCTAGAGAAGGACAACCTTCCGAGAAACGAAAGCAGTCTAAAGGTGCACACTGGGCCTGAGGCACGGCTGTTAAATTGGATATGGGACAGCACAGCCCATTCCTCTCGCCAAGCAGCCCTGTGGAATTGCAGGCAGCTTCCCTTCCTCCTCTCAGGGTCTCACCGCACCTTCCACTAGGCTCACAACTGCGAAGTGGCTAAGCCGCTCCCACTCAACAGCTCACCAACTATTTTAGTAGAAACTTAAACGAGTGCCCCCTTCTGGCACTAGGACCCACAAATTAACAATTTAAAACTGTCGCGAAAACCTTTAATCAAATTAAAATTTGGTCGCCGGGGGTGATGATGCACTCCAGTCCCTCCGGCGCCCACCTCCTGCGGAAGGCCGCGAGCGTACCGGTGGACACCGCGTGCTCCATCTCCAGGGACACCCCTGGCTCGGATGTAACCGCGGAAGAGAGGCAGGCAGCCGGGCTGAACGACCGCCCGCTGCCTGGACAGGTTGATGGCCCCCTTGGCCATGCCCAGGAGCAGTCCTACGAGGAGGCCTTGTGACCTGCCCGCTCCCCTCCACACAGGGTGCCCAAAGATCAGGAGCGTGGGACTGAAGTGCAACCAGAATTTGAGGAGCAGCCCCTATAGCATAGCCCATTGCCCGAGATGATCTGACAAAGTCCAAAGTCTGTCTGACATGGCCCCAGAGCTTTGAATGCTGCAACACAGCTGGAGCCCGCTGCCCTCTGATACTGTGTGAGTTGCATAGCTTGTGCCTGGCACAGTTGCATACACTGAGAAACCTTCACTCGTGGCCTGGGTTAACTGAGGGGGGGAGGGTTTCATTGTGAGCTGCTTGTACTGGAGGGTTCATCTAGGCTCTGTCAGAATGCATCTCGTCAAATCTGCACTTACCTAATTCCCTGAGGTATTTGATTTGAGAACAGTGCTTAATTGTTTCTAATATTAGAATTTTAAAGGTGAGCGCAGCACATTACCAAATCATTAATATTCATAATCTGGATTGACTGCTTGGCCCAGCACAAACAGGACTGTTCAGATGGACGAGAAAATTGTTTTCTTATATTCCGTGTCACGTAAAGGCTTGTTCTCCCACTTGAGATAACACAATCAGCAGTGAGCTAACTGCACGATCTCTGTTTGAAAAGAGCATTAAAATGGAAGCAGTCGCCAGAGTGTGACTGAATGCTGCTAAGCGGGAGCGATGCTCTCCTACGCTGCTACCAGAGGCCCGCGAGCAGGTTGTTCCTCATCCTCTGATCCGCTCCTCCCACCAGAAGCTGGCGTGGGATGCCTCTCCAGTACCTCTCTCCTGCGCTTCGCAACGCCTCTCATATTGACCGTTGACCCTTGCTTCCTGACGCTGGTGAATGTAAAACGGCCAAGTGTTTTTAGACCGGTGACCATGAATGCCTGCTTTTCTCCTGGGGTCTTACTGCCCACCACTGGTACGTGTGTTGCACCGGTGGCAGTGCGCTCGGGTTTAGGCACGCCCCTTGCTTTCGGCTCTGACTTCACAGGAAGACTGGGGTTGCAACTTGCAGGGTAAACTTCAGGGGAATGGCACTCTTGCATCGCTGTCCTAAAACCTGGGCAGTAACAAACTAGGGCCTCACCTGCAAGCCCAAACAACAAGCACCAATGAGCTATTTCACCGCGGGGTACACCACAGCTGAGTCCGGATGGTGTCTTCATCCAAGGTCCATTCACATGCTCTTTCCAGCAGGACTGAACAATGATGTGGAGCTGAGCTGGGTCCTCTCCCCTTTCCAGCTTGCTCTAGCGGTGTGGAGGTTCATTGCAGCATCTCCCCATTCCCACGGCTGGGATCTGCGCTCGCTGACCTACCTTGGCTCCTGGTCTGGCCGTGCCTCAATTTTACAACTCTCCTCCTTGTTTTCAAATCCCTCCATGGTCTCGCCCCGCCCTATCTCTGCAACCTTCTCCAGCCCCGCAACCAATGTTCCCGTTAAGCTGCGCGGGCGCGCAACGCTCTGGACCTCCCGTGCAGCCGGCTTTTCAATGCGGAGTATCGTGCAGGCGCGGTATTTTGAATGAGTCGCGCACCCAAAAAAGGAATATTGTCTATAACCCTCTGAGATCTCTGCACTCCTCCAATTCTGGCCTCTTACGCATCCCCGCTTTTGGCGGCCATGCTTTCAGCTGCCAAGGCCCTAAGCTCCGGAATTCCCTCTCTAAACCTCTCCACCTCTCTCTCCCTTTAAGACCCACCTTAAAACCTACCTCTTTCACCTCTGTCCTGAAGGAAAGCTGCCGTCCTTACCTGGCCTGGCCTATATGTGACTCCAGACCCTTGTGGTTAACTCTTAACAGCCCTCTGAAATGGCCTAGCATCTCACTCAAGTGCAAATCAGGGATGGGCAATAACTGCTGGCCTTGCCGGCAACGCCCACAAATAAAAAATATCTCCTTATGTGGCTTGGTGTCAAGTTCAGTTTGATGATGCTCTGCTACGTTAAAGGAGCTATATAAATACAAGCTGTTGTTGTTGCGATAACCTCACTCAGCATGGACCAGGGACTGAACCTGAGATCTTCCCATCCTCCTGGGCTGCGTGATTGGTTCAGCCCAACATTAGGTAGCGCCTTTCTCAACTGAGCCATCGGGGGGACTCCACTCTGTTTAGGTGGAAATGGAATGGGACTGACTGCTTGAGAGCTGCAGGAGCAAATGCTTCACGTGTGGAAAGGCAACACTCCCTTTGTGTGTTTTTGAGCCGATTATGCCGTGTTCCCTCAGAGATCCTCATTATGCTGACGTCAAGACCTGCTTTTGATTATCATGTTGGACGAATCACAATATCACAGCGCTGACATTTAACTAGTTGCCATTAGTCTGAAAGAGATTCAGATGAGAATGGATGGAGGTGGGATTGATATTTATGACTCAAGCCTCACTTGTCTGCCCCAGCTGCCCGTGGATAGAATTAAAGATGCTGATGTTTGCTTATTCTGCTCCCTGTGCTGCAGCATGCCGAACGGCATAAATAATTCAAATGATTGGATGAGCCTGACAACAATGTGACTTTAATTTACCAAGTGAAGATTCTAGGGTTTCATTATTTTTAAATGTTCTCCGCAAACGTTATCAACCACTTCCAATTATTACCTTTTTAGTATTTGGTTAGATTGATTTGTGGTGAAGTACAACGTCTCACATTTCATTTATCACACCTCGCAGCTCCAGAACGACAGGATAGACACAGTGGGCCTTATACACTGATCAGAGTGTGTTTGTGGGCAGGCTCAAACTAGGTTTTCAGGATGCCTGTTGGCGGGGCAATGCATTGATGCAGCAACAAGTACGTTTACTTCCCATGGTTCGTTAGAAGACCATAAGAAATAGGAGCAGGAGTAGGCCATTTGGTCCCTCGAGCCTGCTCCGTCATTCATCAAGATCATGGCTGATCTTCTACCTCAACTCCACCTTTCCCCCCGATCCCCATAACCTAATTCCCCCAAATTTATCGACCTCTGTCTTGAATATCATCATCATCATCATAGGCGGTCCCTCGAACGAGGATGACTTGCTTCCACGAGTTCACAGATGTTTCAATGAAGGACCCCATATTCCATTCCTGAACTCCAATTGAAAGGTGGAAGATCCCTGTGCGTGCATTTTTTTAACGTGCGGTGGCCGTTGCACACCAGCCACCACGCGGGCTTGACAGAGCTAGGTCTTGGTCCAGTGGCAAGGATTAACCAAGACGATTGGAGGCCAGCTCTGCTGCACGGACCTAGTGCGCACACATATCGCAGTGTGGGCTGGCCCGTGCTGCCCCTGGGTCCTCGGCTCTTCTGGGAATACACTCAACTGAAGGTGACACTGTAATCTAATGCGAGCAATCTGGTAGAAGTACAGAATGGAGAAGATGTGTTCATAAGAGAGGGGCGCTAATACAACCTGGGGCATGCTTGTACAGCGCGGAACAGTGACGTGTTTGGTGAAAATCTGAGAGCAGGTCGCCGCTCTCCCTGCCCGGTCAGTTGGAACTGGTGATTGGGGCGGCAAGAATCCCACAAAGCATCTGAAAACGAAAGGGTCGGGGGGAGAAATAATCAAAGAAAATCCAATCACAGCGGAGGTGGTAATAGGGGCTGTGCTGCATCCCAGGGCTGGGGAGAGCAAACGTGCTGAAGGAACAATGGCCTGATTTTAACCCTACTACCGATAGGGTTTGCAGCACCTCCCAAACCCGCGACCTCTACCACCTAGAAGGACAAGGGCAGCAGGCGCATGGGAACACCACCACCTCCACGTTCCCCTCCGAGTCACTCACCATCCTGACTTGGAAATATATCGCCGTTCCTTCATCGCCGCTGGGTCAAAATCCTGGAACTCCCTCCCTAACAGCACTGTGGGAGCACCTTCATCACACGGACTGCAGCGGTTCAAGAAGGTGGCTCACCACCACCATCTCGAGGGAAATTAGGGATGGGCAATAAATGTTGGCCCTGCCAGCGACGCCCACATCCAAGGAACGAATTAAAGAAAATCTCAGCTACTAACGTCACAATGCTGAGCGCACTGTGCCCTCACATGATGCTGGAACTGACTTCAGGAAGCTGAATGATGGTCATTTTGACCTTGGGTGATGCTGTAATACAGGTGATATTGATTCAGCCGCCCGTAATAAATCTCCCCCGATTTTTACTTCCATTGAAGTCAGCAGAAATGTATAATGGGCGCCGGAATCGGTAGCGCCCGATTTACCCCAATCAACCAAGTTACCATGCCCGTCGGTGGACTCCATAGCCTCTGCACTATTCCCAGCTTCATACTTCTCCAGAAGCAGGCTGATAGTTACCAGTTATTTTGTTCATGTTTCCAGAGAGCGATCTCCGTAAGCTGCTCTTCCCCTTTCACATCCCTCGTGCTGCCGGGTCCTGGAATTTGAGATTGTTTACACCGAGGCATGCCGCTGTCAGAGGGGAAACCGCTCACCTGGTGTCATCCGCTCTTCTGGGTGATGCACATGCACTTTTGGGTGATTTGGCCAATTACCGGCCCCCCACCTCCTCTCTCCCTCACACAGCACTGGGTAACTCGAGAATGACAAATGGGAATCCAGCTCGCTACGTGAGTTCAACTGGGCAAAATTCTGTTTCATTTTCAAAGATTCAAGTCTCCATCTTTTTCCGTATCTGAACGTTTGGAAATTTCTGCTCCCCCCCCACCCCCCCCACCCGCCCCGATGTACGGTGCAGAAAGCCTTTTATTTTCTACTTCCTGCTTTCGCATCAAGTGGTGCAACACAGAATTGAATTGACAGGTTTATGTTCCTGTATCGAGGATGAAAACAGGACATCAGACCCATATGTGCTCATCTTCGCCCTTGGCTGACTTCATCCCCATTTACCTTCTGGGCTAAGTTATTAAAAAAAAGAGCTACCTGTTCCCAATTCAGGATTCCTTTTGTCAAAAGTTCCTCTCTGGTCCCTCATGGGCAAACAGGAAGGCCCCAGGAGGCCAAGGATGTGCTGCAACACATCCTGCTCGTGAGTGTGCTATTGAATCCACTTTATTTTTTTTATTTACCGGCTTCCAATTCTTTCCCTCAGGATCTCACTCAAATGTTTATAAGGAGCCAGCGATCCTGGTTGGCCCCGAGAACCTCACGCTCACCGTGCACCAAACAGCGGTGCTGGAATGTGTCGCAACTGGAAACCCTCGGCCCATCGTATCCTGGAGCCGTCTCGGTGAGTATTTCCCCGCAACAATTCTCGGTGTGGGGATGTGACTGTCGGGGGTGTTACTGAGGCAAGGACCTCCAGGGGCTGGTTATATTCAAAGGCACGTGCTTCAAGGAACACCATGCTCACTAAAGCTAATGTGAAGGCCTTAGAGAGGGTGCAGAAAAGATTTACGAGAATGATTCCAGGGACGAGGGACTTCAGTGACGTGGGTAGACTGGAGAAGCTGGGGTTGTTCTCCTTGGAGCAGAGAAGGTTGAGAGGAGATTTGATAGAGGTGTTCACAATCATGAGGGGTCTGGACAGAGTAGATAGAGAGGAACTGTTCCTATTGGTGGAAGGGTCGAGAACCAGAGGACACAGATTTAAGGTGATTGGCAAAAGAGCCAAAGGCAGTATGAGGGAAAACGTTTTATGCAGCGAGTGGTTAGGATCTGGAATGTACTGCCTGTAAGGGTGGTGGAGGCAGACTCAGTCATGGCTTTCAAAAGGGAGTTGGATAAGTATCTGAAGGAAAAACAATTGCAGGGCAACGGGGAAAGGGCGGTGGAGTGGGACTAGCTGAGGTGCTCTTGTAGAGAGCCGGCACGGGCTCGACGGGCCGAATGGCCTCCTTCTGTGCTGTAACCAGACTCTAAAACAACATTTAATAGAAGGGAGGATCGAGGGGTGCAGAAACAGTCTGGGTGAGACCTGAAAAAAGGAGGCAGTGATTTGGAATGGTCTGACTGACCTTTTTCCTTTCCAACCTTCGAAAGTGCCTCATGAATAGATAGCCATGAAAACCTGTACAATGGGAATGAATGGGAAGTAGTTGGGTCCATTGGAGTTATGTATAATGCTGACATCGTGTAGGATTAGGAAAAATAAAGAAGTAATATACTCGTTATTCTGTATTGGTACAAGCGGAATGTTATCAGGATAAAGTACCCTTCATTTTGTGTTAGTATAGTGACAGTTTTACTGGGGTACAGGTAATGTAACCCTTATTCTGTACTAGTACAGTTGTAGCATTACTAGGGTACATAGGAAAAGATTGGAATTGGTAGACAAAAAAAGACCAAGTTCCCATCTTGTTTTCCTTCTAATATCCTGTTAGTTGCATGACACAACAATGGACAATAAAAGGGTAAAGGTGTAATGTGCCTCTGATTCTGTGCTAACGCAGTGACAGCATTACCGGGGTAAAGAGAGAATGTCCCCATCATTCTGTGGCAGTACAGTGTTTGCAGAATGAGGGGGAGAAATCAATTGCTCCACTTCCTTCCTGGAGCACAATGGGCAGCAGGCAGGGCGGTGAATGGAGCGGTGCATACTGGGCCGTGCAGCCCTGCCGTGTCGAAAGTCTCCTTTCCTCCCTTAAAGGGAAGGGCCATCGCTGCAGGCTTTGCCAGAAAAAACGTTCTTCTCCACGACGGCACCCGCGATCCCGCCCCGTTCAGCCTGGCACTCAAAGCAGATCGCTGGCTGACAGATCGCGGGCAAGAACCCGCTAAAAACCTGCAAGTGAGAAGGCAATTTTTTTTTTTAAAGCCACCTCGCCTTTAACCATCGCCCCCGAAGCGGCCGACCGCCCGATGCACGCCTCCTGCAGCCGCCGGTGTTTTCGCCCGGCGATGCTGCTGGGGTGGACGGCCACTTTGGGTCCGGGGCGCTACTGGAGCGATGTGCATGGCGATGATGTCATGATCCCCGGGCGAAGGAGATCGGGGGTCAACGCTGTACCGCGGCAAGAAACTCTCGCTGCAGTTAGTGGGAGTCGCTGATCTCACGCGCCCGGTCGCAAACCTGTAACGCCCTGTTATCCCACCGCCTCCCCCCGCGCCCCCCCTCCCTCCGGAGGCACTAATGGGAGGCGCAAAAGAGCCCAATTTCACCCCCAGACTTTCATGTCAGGTTACTTTGGGAAATGCTTGATAATTAAAGTTATGGATGAGACTGTTATTAACAGAATTGGTAGCAAACCCATTACAACCACAGCGGGAGGGTTATTAAATGTGATGCTGTGGGGGAGCTGAAAAATAAGTTCCTCTATAAGGACTGGATTATGAATAGTGGCTCATATCTACCCCTCAAGGTTGTGGTTTATCCACACACAGGCATCTTCTACCCTTCAACATGTAGTTCAGGACCTGGAATATTAGGTCCTTCATTGAAACACCTGTGAGCTCATCCTTTTTTGGCGTGGAAGCAAATCATCCTTGTTTCGAGGGACTGGCTATGATGATGATGATAGTTTATAATTAGACATCGTCTGTTGGGCTGGAGGTTTAATTCCCTCCAAGTACACACAAAGTGATCGAATTGGGTCTGACTGGAGGCCATTATCCCCAAAAGATCATTTGGGCAGCGAGTCATAGTGAAACAAAATTAAAGAAATGGCAACATCCATTTAAAATATATACATATATATATATCATCATCATCATAGGCAGTCCCTCGAAGCGAGGATGACTTGTTTCCACGCCAAAAAGGGATGAGTTCACAGGTATTTCAATGAAGGACATAATATTCCAGATCCCAAACTAAATCTTGA